>NC_092281.1:30524373-30571873 GCF_036320965.1 Panulirus ornatus
TTGTCGTGTCAAGCCTTTATGTGCGAGATGGAGAGATGACTATAAGCCAGCAGCCACTTGTGGTTGGGGAAGAGAGAAGAAAAAAAGAGAGAGAGAGGGCCATCTGGGTCAAAGGAGTGAAACTTGATAGCCACTGAAGGGCTGTTCGCTGCGCAGTCTGCCACCTCTTGCCGGAGAGAGAGAGAGAGAGAGAGAGAGAGAGAGAGAGAGAGAGAGAGAGAGAGAGAGAGAGAGAGAGAGACTCACTGCCACGAGTTGAGTAAAGAAACCCAATAGCTTGAGAGGAATGGAAGTTAGGATGTGATGTCCATTACAGGAGAGGTCACTCGAGAAGCAAAGGTGAGGTGCAGGAGGTTCATGATTAAGAGGAAGACAGGGAAGCCGCTGACGGAAACGGAGGCAATGAGGATCAAATGTAAGACGCAGATCGATGAACTGTACGACATGAGAGTGAATCCAAGATAACATTAGCATGAGGAAAGAAGGCGAAGTGTGAAAACAAAAATAAGGATCCAGATATGTTGTCAATATAGAACGAAGCGTCGGTCAGGAACACGAACAACAGAAAATGAAGACTCTATCTGTGGATAGCAAGTCGATAGAGTTTTAGAAGGTCCAGTTACGTAAAGCGCGGGGCACATAAGGATCTGCTGAGGTTATGCGACGAACGTGCAAGATGATGGAGGAAGTAGTGGCTGGTGGGATGGTTGGAAAGGTACGGCCGGTGCACTTCAAAAACACCCGTGATGAGGCTCCGTCACAAGAAACGTAATGCAACGGATCCGACGAGGGGATCATCAGTCAATCACGCTGATAGCACTCGCGTCAAAAATCATAGAGAATATTGGCGAAGGAAGATGATAGCAGAGATCAACCATTTCAATCTGAGGGACCGGTCTGGGTTTAAGAAAGAGTACGGGGAATACAGGAGGCGGGTTGAGGGTGTTGGGCCAGAGGAGCTTGAGTTTTGCCAATCAGTTATTTCTCGACATAGACTTAGTGAAGCTCCCGACAGAGCGAGCCGGGGAAGCCAATGGAAATCCCAGGGAAGACCCGGTATTCACAGGAGAGACTGAAGACGGATCAGAGGGCTCCACACAGACCAGGAAGTCGTGATCAGAGCGGCAGCAGGTGATTTGCAACCAGGAGTGATTGGACGAGGAGTTCGGTCAGAGGCGCTCTCTGTTTCTTATTTTTTTTTTTTTTCTAGCCGTCGTTGATATGATGATCGAACTGATGAAAGAGATGAAGGATGGGATTAAGGCCGGAGGGGACAAGCTGAAGGATATGCCGCATGCGAGTGATCAGGGAATGTTAGTGTGTGTAGGAGGAGGTCTGCAGAACTCAGTGATGTATTGTGTGAAGGTGTGCGTTGGGAAGACGAAAATGATGAGGATCTCAAGAGGAGGAGAGAGCATGAGAGATCAACATAGTGATTACTGAAGGGAGGGTAGAGGTCCAGGTACGTTCAGGTACTTGCGTACCACGTGGGATCACAGGAGATAGATGGTGTGAAGTTAAGGTCAGATCATAGGAGAGCGATGGATATGTTCACCAGAACGAAGATGTTTCCTGAAGAGGAACGTGAGTGATAATGTTATGAAGACTCTGTGTGATCCGAAAGATGGACTCTGAGGAAAAGCATTGATTACTCAAACTGTCTAACGTGTGGAGGAATGATAGAGAGTGTGAGCTGGGGCGACAAGAAAAGAATAAAAGAAAAAAATAATTGTGGAACCTGAAGGTAAAAATATAGCTGATGGAGATGATGTTGGCGAGGAAGGAGAATAGGGTTGGGCAAATTCTCGGAGGAGATGGACCACTGAATGACGTAATTGAAGGAGGGATGGAAGGGAGCCTTCCAGGTGGGAGACCAACGATCTGCATTTGGGAGGAGATGGAAGGAAGAACAGACACCAAGACGGTTGAGGAGGATGAATGCCTCGATCCTGCCTTTGAGCACACTGCTGACGACGATCGAGTATGATCTGCCCATGGTCGGAGCCTTGCTCTTCAGGTTGCCTAACTTGAACGTACGCCATCTCGCGAGACGCTTGAGTCACTCCTTGGTCCCATCACATACTGTCATCAAAGACCATCATGACATTACCATCAAAGACCACCATGATATCCATCAAATACCACCATGGTGTTACCATCAAAGACCACCATAACACTACCATCAAAGACCACCATAACACTACCATCAAAGACCACCATGACACTACCATCAGAGACCACCATGACACTACCATCAGAGACCACCATAACACTACCATCAAAGACCACCATGACACTACCATCAAAGACCACCATGACACTACCATCAGAGACCACCATGACACTACCATCAGAGACCACCATGACACTACCATCAGAGACCACCATGACACTACCATCAGAGACCAACATGACACTACCATCAGAGACCACCATGACACTACCATCAGAGACCACCATGACACTACCATCAGAGACCACCATGACACTACCATCAGAGACCACCATGACACTACCATCAAAGACCACCATGACACTACCATCAAAGACCACCATGACACTACCATCAGAGACCACCATGACACTACCATCAGAGACCACCATGACACTACCATCAAAGACCACCATGACACTACCATCAGAGACCACCATGACACTACCATCAGAGACCACCATGACACTACCATCAGAGACCACCATGACACTACCATCAGAGACCACCATGACACTACCATCAAAGACCACCATGACACTACCATCAAAGACCACCATGACACTACCATCAGAGACCACCATAACACTACCATCAAAGACCACCATGACACTACCATCAAAGACCACCATGACACTACCATCAAAGACCACCATGACACTACCATCAGAGACCACCATGACACTACCATCAGAGACCACCATGATATCCACCATCCCACTTGCAACGTGAGTTTAAGGAATCACAAGCCTCGTAGGCGGTCCCATTTTCCAATGTTTGTTTGTGTGTTTATCTTCCAGACGTGTGAGTATGATGTAGAAAATGAACTCCAGAATATTTTCCTAACACTTGGCTAATAAGTAATGTCTCTTCCTTCCAGAGTCCGGTAAAAGAGATTCAACAGTTTATGTCTAACCAAATCTTCCCGTAGTGTCTTCATGAAGTAGTAATCTCTCCTTACTTGGGTAACCTTTGTCTTAACACCAGGGACGTCTGTGGCATCCCTAAGTTTATGGCATTTTGCCACATAATTCGTAGATTAAAAGAATCCACAAAATTATGATAATTCTAACTTTTCTTTATCACTGGTGCTGTGTGTAAAGTTGGTTCCCATATGCAGAGTTTCACATAGTTCAGATCGCAGGGACTGTGCATGCCTGTGTAAAGTTGGTTCCCATCTGCAGAGTTTCACATAGTTCAGATCGTAGGGACTGTGCATACCTGTGTAAAGTTGGTTCCCATATGCAGAGTTTCACATAGTTCAGATCGCAGGGACTGTGCATACCTGTGTAAAGTTGGTTCCCATATGCAGAGTTTCACATAGTTCAGATCGCAGGGACTGTGCATGCCTCACCTTCTCCTGCTTATGTGTTTTCGTGAGAACGTTACGTGTTCGATTATTACTTGTGCTGACGGGCAATTTCTTTCATGTACATCGGTCATGACGACTGATCTGCTCTTGCTCGGGTCTGGCGTCAGTTTGAAGAAACTTAACATCAGCTGCTGCAGGAGCAGAGTTGAGAACAGCAGCAGCAGCGGTCGTGCCATCATCAAGTCGTGTGACCACTTTAACGTCAGCAGCACCGCGGCGATACACCGGGGTTTTTGTGGGGTTTTTTTTCCTGTCCGAAATAACGTTTCTCTTCTTTATATCCACAAGTCGATGGCTTGTAGGTTTTTGCGTATTTGATTTAGAAGTTTCCCCTCACGTGAAATGAAAATTTTAAGCCCAGAAATGGGCAATAGATACTTTTATTTTGACTTCGAGCGATCTTTTGGGGGTTTTAGTTTCAAATGGAGGAATATGATTATGTATACGTGGGTCATCTAGGTAGATGTTGGGGAGGCATTCATACATTTTGTATTCACTGATAGGCAGGCCAAAGAGAGACTCATGGATGTGACTGTGTTGAGATGGGGAGGCTCGGAAGTGGCAGTTCGGGTAATTGTCGCATTTACCAATGAATTTGCCGCTTCTGTTGGTAAAGTCGAAAGAGGTTGCTCACTGTCGAAATAAAAGTGTTTCTTGTCATTTCTGGAGAAAAGTTTGCATTCCACGTCGGAAATGTCTTAAATAAAAAAGCCAGTGGCTTACCGAACGAAAACAAAGAAAGTATAATGACAATAACAACAACGGTAACAACAGTAGAAGCAGCAGTACCAGTAGTAGTGGCAGCAGCAGCAGCAGCAGTATCAGTACTAGTGGCAGCAGCAGCAGCAGTATCAGTAGTAGTGGCAGCAGCAGCAGCAGCAGCAGTATCAGTAGTAGTGGCAGCAGCAGCAGCAGCAGCAGTATCAGTACTAGTGGCAGCAGCAGCAGCAGCAGCAGTATCAGTAGTAGTGGCAGCAGCAGCAGCAGCAGTATCAGTAGTAGTGGCAGCAGCAGCAGCAGTATCAGTAGTAGTGGCAGCAGCAGCAGCAGCAGCAGTATCAGTAGTAGTGGCAGCAGCAGCAGCAGCAGCAGTATCAGTACTAGTGGCAGCAGCAGCAGCAGCAGCAGTATCAGTAGTAGTGGCAGCAGCAGCAGCAGCAGTATCAGTAGTAGTGGCAGCAGCAGCAGCAGCAGTATCAGTACTAGTGGCAGCAGCAGCAGCAGCAGCAGCAGTATCAGTAGTAGTGGCAGCAGCAGCAGCAGCAGTATCAGTACTAGTGGCAGCAGCAGCAGCAGCAGCAGCAGTATCAGTAGTAGTGGCAGCAGCAGCAGCAGCAGTATCAGTAGTAGTGGCAGCAGCAGCAGCAGCAGTATCAGTACTAGTGGCAGCAGCAGCAGCAGCAGTATCAGTAGTAGTGGCAGCAGCAGCAGCAGCAGTATCAGTAGTAGTGGCAGCAGCAGCAGCAGCAGTATCAGTACTAGTGGCAGCAGCAGCAGCAGCAGTATCAGTAGTAGTGGCAGCAGCAGCAGTATCAGTAGTAGTGGCAGCAGCAGCAGCAGCAGTATCAGTAGTAGTGGCAGCAGCAGCAGCAGCAGTATCAGTAGTAGTGGCAGCAGCAGCAGCAGCAGTATCAGTAGTAGTGGCAGCAGCAGCAGTATCAGTAGTAGTGGCAGCAGCAGCAGTATCAGTAGTAGTGGCAGCAGCAGCAGCAGCAGTATCAGTAGTAGTGGCAGCAGCAGCAGCAGCAGTATCAGTAGTAGTGGCAGCAGCAGCCACGGCTGCAGTAATAAAAGCAGTAGCAGTGGCAGCAGCAGAATAGTAGCAACAGCAGTAGTAACAGTTGCAGCAACAGCAATAGGAGCAGTGGTAGCAGCTGCAACAACAACAACAACAGCAGGAGCAGGAGCAGCAGGAGCAGGAGCAGCAGTGGCAAGATGTCTAGGGAGTAGTATCATCAGTCAGCTCAGGCTCACGGCCCTTTACAGCTGGTCCCCTTCCCCCAAGGAGACCCGGTTTACGATCCCGTCGTAACTCAAGGCGTAGACCTACTCGTAACTCGCGTCGGGGTACTAGAAACTCGTAGTTGGCTATAGCTGTTTGTAGCTTGGTCTGGCGCACTCGTTACCCGCGATGGGAGACTCGTATCTCATGGCGAGCCATCGATGTGAGGGTGATCGTAACAGACAGACACGGCCAGCTACACCTGACTCGCTGTAGGTTGCTCGTAACTCGTTGTGTGCCACCCGAAGTTGAAGATACGTAAATCACGGTGGGCTGCATACACATGGCTGCGGGCTGCTGTGTCTAGACCTCTGATCCTGTCCATGAATATGGCCTCGCTCACATCTCCTTCAGGAGGCTCCAGTATTTCCCCGAGCATCGTCAAGTGCTCTCCAAGGTCTGGCTTCTTGGGCTAATCTGAGCGCTGTCTCAAAGACAGTCCTTGCCTTTCTTGGCTTCTTGCAGTAGATTCGTATCTACCCATCTATTCATGTATCTATCGATATATTTCTTCTATTTAGCTATTACATCTATTCCATTTTCAGTCTCATTCAGTTGATCAGGCACATACATCTTCCGAACACCACACACACACATCCTCAAGTCCAGTGTGTTAGTGTAGAATATAAACTTCCAACCTTATAGAACAGCTTTATGCTTTTTCCACTTTAAACGATGAATAGGTTCATCAGTTGAGACCATAGTCTCTCCATCACCACCACTTCCATACACAAAATACTTCCAGCATTGCATCCGATCCCTATTCACACATCTACACCTGTCTCTCCTAATTCCAGCTACACCAGGCAAAAATTAACCTTCTGTCATGCTGTTATTTCTGACTTAGCCTGACCTATGTATACTAGGATCTACCATCGATCTATCAGCGTAAGGGACAAGTCTTTCACATACTGCGCTTGTAAGATCTAATGCTCACCAAATCTTTCAGTGAGATTCCAATTTTTGTCCCTTGTACCGTTATAGCCTCATCTACATCCGCGGATTGCTTCCTAAGCATATTCAGGGTGTGGTTTCTGTGGATTCGAATCAAGGGTGTTTGAGGATAACATTGCTGGGGTATTCAACGACTGATGACTGAGAACTGACTCCAAGGATATTACTTGATCGATTGCCCTGGATTCCTTCGTAGGATACATGATGGCTAAATTGCTGTGAGGTTTTTTATTTGATTGATATAACTTCGTTCATAGGATTTCTGTTGGCTCTCTCATAGTGTATCTAATTGATAGTTATGTCTGTGTTTTGGTCGCCCATGTTGCCTGTGTTCACAAGATGATCATCAGGTGTTGTGTACAGTAACCATGGCACGGCACGCTGCTCCTGCTGTATACTCACTCACACATACATCGAAGGTGGTGATCTTTGTGTATTCACTGGATGGTCATACATTTTCGCTGCCTTGGTCATCGCTGGTGTGTTGTATGTTGTATGTTGTTGTATGTTGTTGGTTACTAGCTGTATTTTGTTGTTGGTTACCAACTGTATGTCGTTGTTGGTTACTAGTTGTATGTATGTTGTTGTTGGTTACTAGTTGTGTGTATGTTGTTGTTGTTGGTTACTAGTTGTATGTATGTTGTTGTTGGTTACTAGTTGTATGTATGTTGTTGTTGTTGGTTACTAGTTGTATGTATGTATGTTGTTGTTGGTTACTAGTTGTATGTATGTTGTTGTTGGTTACTAGTTGTATGTATGTTGTTGTTATTGGTTACTAGTTGTATGTATGTTGTTGTTGTTGGTTACTAGTTGTATGTATGTTGTTGTTGTTGGTTACTAGTTGTATGTATGTATGTTGTTGTTGGTTACTAGTTGTATGTATGTTGTTGTTGGTTACTAGTTGTGTGTATGTATGTTGTTGTTGGTTACTAGTTGTATGTATGTTGTTGTTGTTGGTTACTAGTTGTATGTATGTTGTTGTTGGTTACTAGTTGTATGTATGTTGTTGTTGTTGGTTACTAGTTGTATGTATGTATGTTGTTGTTGGTTACTAGTTGTATGTATGTTGTTGTTGGTTACTAGTTGTATGTATGTATGTTGTTGTTGGTTACTAGTTGTATGTATGTTGTTGTTGGTCACTAGCTGTATGTATGTATGTTGTTGTTGGTTACTAGTTGTATGTATGTTGTTGTTGTTGGTTACTAGTTGTATGTATGTTGTTGTTGTTGGTTACTAGTTGTATGTATGTTGTTGTTGTTGGTTACTAGTTGTGTGTATGTATGTTGTTGTTGGTTACTAGTTGTATGTATGTTGTTGTTGTTGGTTACTAGCTGTATGTATGTTGTTGTTGTTGGTTACTAGTTGTATGTATGTATGTTGTTGTTGGTTACTAGTTGTATGTATGTTGTTGTTGTTGGTTACTAGTTGTATGTATGTTGTTGTTGTTGGTTACTAGTTGTATGTATGTTGTTGTTGTTGGTTACTAGTTGTGTGTATGTTGACGGATGATCTTCTTCCATCAAGTGTTCAGGAGACCCGTGTATTGTGGGGATCTACGGCGACCGTTCACGTGAATTTGGAGTGCGTCGCGTCGCGTCGCGTCGCGTCCATCTTTCCTCGGGTTTTGTCCGCTCTCTCTCTCTCTCTCTCTCTCTCTCTCTCTCTCTCTCTCTCTCTCTCTCTCTCTCTCTCTCTCTCTCTCTCTCTCTCTCTCTCGGGTATTTACTACGTTGTTATTGGGTCTTTGTCAGCATTTTATTGCGCCTTTGTCGATCGTTGTTATGTGTGTGTGTGTGTGTGTGTGTGTGTGTGTGTGTGTGTGTGTGTGTGTGTGCTATTACTTTGATATATATACATTGATTCATCATATATTTACCGGATATTTCCTCGTACTTCTATGTTTTTTATGATTGGATTTTGGTTGTTTATTATGTTATGGTACTAGCGTGTTTGCTACCTCGTGCACGTATGTTTCTCCCGGGTTGTTAAGTTAGAAAGAAGACTAAGGATAGATAGATGCTTACATCTGGCACGTGTGTATGTAATGCCTCACAAGTATGTGTAGGTCTTCGGTACCATCTTGTTCAGAACTCCTCAGGAGTCATCGGTACATACATTATGTGCAGTAAGCAAAAAAAATATCGTTACGGTTCGATTCGGTGGACTACATAATGACTCAGTAATCTTGCTGCACTTTTTTTTCAGAATGGTTGGCACCTCGGGTGACTTGTATTTCTTATACATTATTAAATCCTTTCCTCTTGCAGTATTCTTTGATTTGATCTTTAAAAGTATTATTAAGGAATTATCTGTTTACTGATAACAAGGATAATTTACCACTTTGGTGATGCTCATTTTGACAAGTAGTTGTCTCACACTTATGATGTGCCATATACCAAAATATATTCCTTAGGTGAAAATCAATTTGTTATTAGGATATCGTTATTTTGTCATAGATGAAGTATCAAATGACTAAATGCTAATTTTCCATTAAAACCTTGACTTTGGGGCATGACCAATCATGAATGCTCAAAAGATGCACGGTCAAGCTTGCACGATAAGAATCAGACACGAAAGAACAGAATGCAGAAGTAGAGACTAATTATGACACGCGAGTGTTTTGTGATGAATTATGAGTTTCAGAACACCGCTGGATCCTCCCAATGTGCTAATGTTTTCTTTTTTTTTTTCACTGTTTTGTAAATATATATGTATATGTGTGTGTGTGTGTGTGTGTGTGTTCGCTCAGACGGCACAGGCAACTGAAGCGCCAGCAGTTCTGATTTAATCGTATCTCCCTTGCTTTTAGTCATAAACTTTATCTATTCTGGTATATTTCAATTGCAAATACAAGAAAGGATTCAATATGACAGATTGCTGAGGATAGAAATGTACAAGTATTTGGTATTTACATTAAAGGAAGCCCCTTCACCCCTCCAGCTGTACACGATGATTATCCTATGTCCTATCATTATCAAATAAAGAGATCAGGCATGCTAATACATACGACAACCAGAATATTATAGTGCGATCCTTTGTTCTTTGTGTCACGGTTCAAAGCTCGGCAAGTGGAGCGATACTTTGTCTGGGCTGGACCTTAAGAGATCTTTGCGTGGGCCACAATCGCATTTGAAATTGTCGGTGGTTAGCAGACAGGGAGGGACTTTATGGCCAACCCTCGTTTCTTCACCTGATTAACGGATAGAGAAGACTACAACAATGAACAGAGTGGATAGGTGATCGCTATAGAGACGCTGTCTCTGTGCACTGAACAACGCCACAGTCTGAGTGGAAATGGTTAGTGGGATGTGTGCGGGAGTCATCGTATCTGTAATTGATTTATAAACCTCTGTTTCCCTTGTTAGTTCCACAGTAACCTCGTTCATGGTCGGTTAGGCCATTAGTGGACGCTTTGCAGAGAGGGAGGGGACGGTGCTGCCCCATATCAACTGTACAACATTCAGATTTGTCTGTTTGTCAAAGACATATATTAGGATCACAACTTCCTACTTGCCTGATGTAGCGTAAGTTAACGAGGACACGTCAGTAGTCAGTACGTTGGCTTCTTTTGATATCGGGAAGTTATCGTTTAGCTCTGCTTTAAAGGATGATATTTTTGGGTGACTTAATGAAATCATACGAATATCTATTGGGAATATTAGGCTTTCAGGTAGTGGGAGAATATCATCCAAATATTGCGCAATAACTTGACCCTTCAAACGAACGGAAAACACCTTTTCTTAATTTCTTTTCTTCTGAGGTTTAACCTCTGGACGTGACCCAGTTCTACCCACAGGGGAACTGTGTCTTCAGGATATACAAGAGTATCAGGTCCACGTCTTCGCGTAGCGGGAGGAACTACAGTGGTAACTTTGTGTCCCTACGGTGACCACAGACCAGAGGACCGTCCCAGCTTCCTCTGTCCACCATGAGTTCCTACCTCCACAAACGAACCGTCGAAAACGAGTTTGCTTATAGGTAGTAGGTGATCCAGAACATCGAGTAGATGAAGGACAGCCGTAGAAAAAAAAAAAAATGAAACGATAGACTTATGTTGATAATGGATAACCGAGTATGAATAATCGCGAATCCTCACGTAAAATAATCGAGAGCCATGTGTAAATGATGGAACACGTTTTGTAAATGATAGATAGCCACGTGTTCATATTGACACCTGTATCTGAATAATTGACAGCAGTGTGTAAATGAACCAGAGCTTTGTGTAAATTATCAAAAGCCTTTCATAGATAATCGACAGCCATGTACATATAATTCACAACCTTGTATAGATAATTGATAACCAATTCCAGATAACTGACAGATGTTTAGATATTCAACAGCCATGTGTAGATAAGTGAGAGCTTATTTGTGCAAATATTTAAAAGGCTTGCATAGGTAATCCACTATGTCCTGCATGTAACAGACGGCCTTATTTAGATAACTTACAGCTGTAGATGTAGAAAAAGATTAATCCTCAAATTGATAATAGAAACCACGAGGACACAGTGGCCAACATGTAAACTCAGGACACAGTGGCCAACATGTAAACTCAGGACACAGTGGCCAACATGTAAACTCAGGACACAGTGGCCAACATGTAAACTCAGGACACAGTGGCCAACATGTAAACTCAGGACACAGTGGCCAACATGTAAACTCAGGACACAGTGGCCAACATGTAAACTCAGGACACAGTGGCCAACATGTAAACCACGAGGACACAGTGGCCAACATGTAAACTTAATGATATTTAAAGCGACAAGTTTACGATGCCGAGGAATGCACAATGATTATCACCAGTGAACAGGAAACACACACACAAACACACACACACGATATATATATATATACATATATATATATATATATATATATATATATATATATATATATATATATATATATATATGTGTATGCGGGTGGGTTGGGCCATTCTTTCGTTTGTTTCCTTGCACTACCTCGTTAACGCGGGAGACAGCAACAAAGTATAATAATATAATGATATATATATATATATATATATATATATATATATATATATATATATATATATATATATATATATATATATATATATATTCATCAGCCACAGTTACTCTCTCGAAAGGAGTCCTCAAACTAGTACACACTAACAACCAGGCCTTGAATATAGGCGGGACGAATGATTGAACATTCGGTAAACAGTAGAAGATAATGAACAGTTGAAGGTTAAAAGTATAACCTTCAAGTAAGACACAAGACTCCAATAAATAACATTTGATTCTGGACCGACCACAGGGGAGGTGGGGTGGTACATGTACTACCTCTCCTCCAGGCACAGGGGAGGCTCTGCACACTTAAAAGTAAACCGACACGACCTGGGCTGGGTCATGTCCTGGGTGGTGTGCAGCGCGACACGCTGAAGTATGTAGCTGATATTGACAAGTCGGGGGGAAATAATGGTTTATTCAGCGAGGGAATTATGGAGGAGACTTGTTGCAGGGAGGAGAGGGAAGGGTCGGGCTGGCCTGCTGGCACAGACACATACACACACACACACACCGCTGCTGGTTGGTGGGTACTGCAAGTCCCACAAGGGCTCCTCTGACTGACAAGGGCCAAGGGCCATGTATGCTCTGTGTGTGTGTGTGTGTGTGTGTGTGAGAGAGAGAGAGAGAGAGAGAGAGAGAGAGAGAGAGAGAGAGAGAGAGAGAGAGAGAGAGAGAGAGAGTATGTTCTTAAGAAGGTGTTCCAATTTTTTCCCCCCCCCATCATGTTTCTCATCGGACGCTGTGGGCGATGATGACCCAGACAATCGGTACTGATATGGCTCATCAAGTAACCAACCAACCCGCCAGACACTCTCATAATGTACCAGGAAGTGTAGTGCGTACGTACGTACACCTGGGATATAGCGAATTCTCTGCGCCGGAGGTTTTGATGGTTAAGAATATATGAGGGCAATGGTCATGAGATCTCCCAGTATATTTTCCCAGGCACTGCTCACCCTGTGAGACCTTTTCCACTACGTACATACATCATCACACCCTAGTCAGTTAACCTTGTACGTTCGCTAGCATCGCCTCGTACCTCGAACCTTGAGAGTACAGTATAGCTGTATACTGAAGACGTACAGTGTTGCAGTGGACTGGTGTGATGCGTCAGTGTAGTGAGCGCGTGTCTTCCCTGAGGCGCGTCAAGTGGCGTAATTCATTTTAATTGTGTGTTAAGTGTTAGATCTCCCAGCAGAGTACCGCTCTTAATTGTGCAGCACGAAGCTTTCCTGGCTTAACCAGATGTTCCACCACACACACACACACACACACACACACACACACACACACACACACACACACACACACACGCCTCTTCGCTCCTTGTAGTCATTTTGTCTCTTTACCTTACCTTAGCTGCTTGTGAAATAGATTAATTATTTTCTCTCTCCCTGTCTCCCTTGTGCCTCGTGTGTCGTCCTGCCCACATCATCATCATCATCATGTAGCCAGTCATCTTCCCCCACTTCATCATCGATGTCTGGTCGCTCCTTCCCGACATCCCCATCATTGTCTCCACCTCCTCCTCCTCCTCACCTCTGACCTCTTTGTCGCACCCGTTCCTTTGTGCAAGATTTGTGTGTGTGTGTGTGTGTGTGTTTATTGTACGTTTTACATTTTCACATGATTTTTTTTATGACTATCTTATTCGTCTACTTCTTTGATCCTCCACCTGATGCAGTGCAAAGAAACGTTCTCGTTTGTTCCTGTTTCGTGTGTGTGTGTGTGTGTGTGTGTGTGTGTGTGTGTGTGTGTGTGTGTGTGTGTCCTTCCCCTCCCCCCTGACCTCGTGTACACAATATGTTATGACTCGGCCATTGGATATAGACCAAACTTGTACCCCAAATACTGCATACGGGGTTCATACACCTTATAAGTCTTGGAGGCCGGGGGTCAGAGGTCAAGGTCACGAGTTCTTGTGTGCTAAAATATATTGTTTTAGATACTCTAAATGTCCAGAAGAATTTGGACAAGAAGTTTGGTTACTGACCAAACTTGAACGAAAGGCATTACAGTAGAGCTGCACATCTGATTAGGTTTTCAAATTCATCGGGTCAAAGGTCAGGCTCGTGCCCACGATATCTTATGACCAGTAGACTGGACACGGATCATACTTGTGTTACAGATATCACAAACAGATTTTGTACACCAGCTAAGGTTTTCGGGGGGGGGGGGGGGGGTAAAAAGGTCATACATGATAATGTTGACTAACATGATAGTAAATGTTTGTGTATACTGTCACATGACCGAGTATTTGCATATTGACCAAAATGCAACAAGAGTCTTACATGTGAACGTCAACACCTGGTCATGTTATCCATATTGCCGTCGTCAAAGGTTAAGGTCACAAAGTTTGTATATTGACCAAAATGCATCAGAAGTATTACATGCGAACCTGTGCAACTGACCAAGTTTTCAAGGGTGGGGTCAGAGGTTAAGGTCACAGTGTGCTGTGGACTGACTACTTTTGAATGTCTTTGTGCATGGTATCTCATGACTTGTGAAGTGAACACGAACCGAACGTGTGCCTCAGATACTAAATACAAAGATCTGGGACTGAATCACTGTTGAATTGGGGGTCAAAGGTTAGGGTCACAAGGTCTCAGTATCTGGAGAACGTGCGGGTACTGAACTTGTAAGACAGTTAGTGCGTAAAGTTTCGACATCTCATTAAAGTTTAGATGTCAGGGTTCAAAGGTCACTCCTAAATGCTGTGTTGATGGTTGTGTATCAAGATGTGATGACCTGTTCTCATACCATATAAACTTCGTCGTATTTGTGGATGGAGTGTCTTTCCTCTTGTTGTCAACAGTTTTGACATTTTAAACATAAACATATGACTTGTTGAACGACTGTTGACCATACCAGTACAGAGGGTCCACAGTTCCAGATCTAATCTACAGGATATTCTGCACGTCTCTGGTCAAGTATCAAGGTTGCGAGGACAATTGATATATATATATATATATATATATATATATATATATATATATATATATATATATATATATATATATATATATATATATTTATATATATATATATATATATATATATATATATATATATATATATATATATATATATATATATATATATATATATATATATATATGTGTGTGTGTGTGTGATGTCTCCATGGTTGTTTGATTTGTTTATGGATGGGGTTGTTAGGGAGGTGAATGCAAGAGTTTTGGAAAGAGGGGCAAGTATGAAGTCTGTTGGGGATGAGAGAGCTTGGGAAGTGAGTCAGTTGTTGTTCGCTGATGATACAGCGCTGGTGGCTGATTCATGTGAGAAACTGCAGAAGCTGGTGACTGAGTTTGGTAAAGTGTGTGAAAGAAGAAAGTTAAGAGTAAATGTGAATAAGAGCAAGGTTATTAGGTACAGTAGGGTTGAGGGTCAATTCAATTGGGAGGTGAGTTTGAATGGAGAAAAACTGGAGGAAGTGAAGTGTTTTAGATATCTGGGAGTGGATCTGGCAGCGGATGGAACCATGGAAGCGGAAGTGGATCATAGGGTGGGGGAGGGGGCGAAAATTCTGGGAGCCTTGAAGAATGTGTGGAAGTCGAGAACATTATCTCGGAAAGCAAAAATGGGTATGTTTGAAGGAATAGTGGTTCCAACAATGTTGTATGGTTGCGAGGCGTGGACTATGGATAGAGTTGTGCGCAGGAGGATGGATGTGCTGGAAATGAGATGTTTGAGGACAATGTGTGGTGTGAGGTGGTTTGATCGAGTAAGTAACGTAAGGGTAAGAGAGATGTGTGGAAATAAAAAGAGCGTGGTTGAGAGAGCAGAAGAGGGTGTTTTGAAATGGTTTGGTCACTTGGAGAGAATGAGTGAGGAAAGATTGACCAAGAGGATATATGTGTCGGAGGTGGAGGGAACGAGGAGAAGAGGGAGACCAAATTGGAGGTGGAAAGATGGAGTGAAAAAGATTTTGTGTGATCGGGGCCTGAACATGCAGGAGGGTGAAAGGAGGGCAAAGAATAGAGTGAATTGGAGCGATGTGGTATACCGGGGTTGACGTGCTGTCAGTGGATTGAATCAAGGCATGTGTATGGGGGTGGGTTGGGCCATTTCTTTCGTCTGTTTCCTTGCGCTACCTCGCAAACGCGAGAGACAGCGACAAAGCAAAAAAAAAAAAAAAAATATATATATGTATATATATATATATATATATATATATATATATATATATATATATATATATATATATATATATATATATTCATAAATCATATTAATATCCGGTAGTTTCGGGTCAAGAATCAGGTGTAATAAAGGTTATTAAACATTAGTGTAAATGATATTTCAAGACTTGCTGTGCATTTATTGTTGTGACATGTAGTGCCACAGATCCAGGTGCACAAAGTTCTGCATCTGATTACGTGTGGCAGGTGAGGGATGAGAGGTCACAAGATGGCTTTCAGCAGGGAGGTATACAGTCGGATGTTGTTGAGTGGTTTACGTAGAGTCGTATGATGAGACGTAAGTGGTTTACGTAGAGTCGTATGATGAGACGTAAGTGGTTTACGTAAAGTCGTATGATGAGTACACGTGTAAGTGGTTTACAGATACGTTTTCTTGTTCTTGTCACATGATTCTCATGTACGTTTTCTGTTTGCATTTCTGCTTCTTTATCCTCGTTATTGTTCTTCATCATTTTTCTTCTCACTTTCTCCCATTTCTTTATTCTAATATCTCTATGACCCTCCTCGTCTTCCTCCTTTCATTATTTTCCCTCTTCTCCCAGTCCTGCTTCCATTCTGCCACTACCTCCAGCTTCTCTTCCTCCTCCTACTCCTCACCCTCACCCTCCTCTCTCTCTCTCTCTCTCTCTCTCTCTCTCTCTCTCTCTCTCTCTCTCTCTCTCTCTCTCTCTCTCTCTCTCTCTCTCTCTCTCCATTCACCTCGACCTCCTGAGTCTTCTTTATCTCCTCCTGTTCCCTTTTCGTATCTTTCTTCCTCTGTCGACTCTTCCTCATCCACTTTGAACTTCAGACTTGCCTCCTTTTTTATCCCCCAACACATTTTTAATTCTTGCTTGCATTTTCGTTATATTTCTTTCCTGTCCATCCATTACCACTCTTACCGTCCTTTTTTTTCTAATTTATTTTTGCCCCTTGGCTCATTTCCACCATCTTCTCTTCTCTTTCCTTCTTGCACCAGCACAGGGCATTACTCGCAGTGGGTGTTTTGTCAGGGGTGGCTACAGTGGGTGGGGAGGGGTTCTGATGTGGGTCTTGTGTCAGGAGTGACTACAGTAGTGGGAGGGTTGTACCAGTAGTTGTGGGTGTGATGAGAATGTCATGTCTGGTGTCGCTGCTTGGTGGGGTGATGATGTGGGTGTTGCGGTAGAGGTCACTGCAGGGGAGGGGGGTGAGTGTTGTGGCAGAGGTCATTGCAGGGGAGGGGAGGTTGATGTAGGCAGAGGCCACAACGTTAGTGGTTGGTGTGGGTGTTGAGCCACACGGGCAAAACAATTATTTACGATTAGTTTACCGTGATTTACAACTGGGCTTACATTGTGATGTACAAGTCTTCAGGTGTGAATAAACAAATTGCATATTTATTCACCTACATGTCTATTGTTCTGATTTACAGTTGGATTTTTACAGAGGACATGACATCTGTCTTACGTGAGCATTTACAGGTGTTTTACACAGATGTTGGGAAATGATTTGCATGACATTCTTAGACGGAGGTTTACATTATGACTAAAAACAAAACAATAGCTGCGGTACAGGTGTCCGACAACCCAGTTTACACCAGTTTACAGCTGGTTTACGCTTCTTCTTTACATCGTTTTCATCGTATTTTACTACCTGATTTACATTGCGAATCACTACGCTGAACTCTGGCTTTCTCACCCTCCTCGCATGGAAATATAAAGTGGATAAGATTGCAAATGAACATATGACGAAATGGTTTGTAGACGTACAAGACCCACAGTTTACAGAAGTGATGAATTAGATCCTTTTTATCCATATATATGGTTCTCTCCTGAACTTTCAATATCAGCAGGAAAGTCCCATGTAAATATGTGAGAAATCATATTGTCTAGAAATATTGTAGTGTCCCCAGACGGTAAAAATATCATTAGTGGGAGAGGGATGATAAAAATGATATGGGAAGCAGACTTTAGCATTAGATGGTAAAGTGTAGCAAGGACTGTAAGCTTGAGGCCACATACATAATGCAGGTGTGTATGTCTCAGGAGCTGAGGGAGAGGAGGAGGAGGGGGATCAGACGTAGTCTTGGGGCGCTAAGTTTATCTGAGGGAGGGGAGGAGAGAGTGCTGAGCGGCCGAGGGAGGCCACAGTCAAGGGTGGGCGGAGGATTGTTGTGCACAAGATCCCCGAGACAGAGAATCCTTCGCCTCGTGGGGCTACCTCCTTTGAAGGCCCCCCCTCTCTGGCAAGTCCTTTTTCTTTTTATCCTTGTGAACTTCGAGGATGTTTGATAGTGTCCTGGGCAGTAAGTAAGCTGGGATGTAAGGTAGGTAGAATGGAGAGAAATATCTTCATTACGTATGGATAAGTCCTCTCTCTCTCTCTCTCTCTCTCTCTCTCTCTCTCTCTCTCTCTCTCTCTCTCTCTCTCTCTCTCTCTCTCTCTCTCTCTCTCTCTCTCTCTTTCTCAGGCAAGTGCTCATCACTTGGTGATGGGCTGTGAAGCGTATGTGTTTGTATTCCTCCTCCCTCTAGAAATGCCTCACTTGGACTGCCAGACACATACGATCAGTGTTCGCAAGTAATTACTTCACTGAGCTCTGTCACAAAGTGAGACAGCAGTGTCGCCTGTGTGTTGCCAGATCCCGATGTCACGTGCGTACGTGGCAACGTTTGGCTCGGGTGTAATACTTCGTGATAATACTTTGGGGTTTCTAGTTTTCTTGCAATCCTTCATGTGTGTTTCTCTTCATCCTCCTTCCACTTGAATCTTCTAAACAAAGCACTGGTCACCTCTACAACTGCTGGTTGTACGTTCCCACCCACCAGCCCACCCAGGGGCCACACAAGACCCCCATGACCTTCGTAACCATCCTGTAGCAGACGTGCCTCCGTGATCACTTTCCTGCTGGGTTGAGGAATGAAGGAGAGGAGCGCGTTGTCTCCAGACTTCCTTTGACGTAAGGATGAAGGAAGTGATATGACATTGAGGTGCTCTCGTACTGCGTTCCCCTGAGCACGACAGTTCCACTCTTGAGCATGACAGTTCCATCCTTGAGCACGATAGTTCCATCCTTGAGCACGCCAGTTCCACCCTTGAGCACGCCAGTTCCACCCTTGAGCACGACAGTTCCACCCTTGAGCACGACAGTTCTACCCTCGAGCACGACAGTTCTACCCTCGAGCACGACAGTTCCACCCTTGAGCACGACAGTTCTACCCTCGAGCACGACAGTTCTACCCTCGAGCACGACAGTTCCACCCTTGAGCACGACAGTTCTACCCTCGAGCACGACAGTTCCACCCTTGAGCACGACAGTTCTACCCTCGAGCACGACAGTTCCACCCTTGAGCACGACAGTTCCACCCTTGAGCACGACAGTTCTACCCTCGAGCACGACAGTTCTACCCTCGAGCACGACAGTTCCACCCTTGAGCACGACAGTTCCATCCTTGAGCACGACAGTTCCACCATTGAGCACGACAGTTCCACTCTTGAGCACGACAGTTCCATCCTTGAGCACGACAGTTCCATCCTTGAGCACGACACTTCCACCCTTGAGCACGACAGTTCCACCCTTGAGCACGACAGTTCCACTCTTGAGCACGACAGTTCCATCCTTGAGCACGACAGTTCCATCCTTGAGCACGACAGTTCCACCCTTGAGCACGACAGTTCCATCCTTGAGCACGACAGTTCCATCCTTGAGCACGACAGTTCCACCCTTGAGCACGACAGTTCCACCTTGAGCACGACAGTTCCACCCTTGAGCACGACAGTTCCACTCTTGAGCACGACAGTTCCACCCTTGAGCACGACAGTTCCACCCTTGAGCACGACAGTTCCATCCTTGAGCACGACAGTTCCACCTTGAGCACGACAGTTCCATCCTTGAGCACGACAGTTCCACTCTTGAGCACGACAGTTCCACTCTTGAGCACGACAGTTCCACCCTTGAGCACGACAGTTCCACCCTTGAGCACGCCAGTTCCACCCTTGAGCACGCCAGTTCCATCCTTGAGCACGCCAGTTCCACCCTTGGCCACGCCAGTTCCACCCTTGAGCACGACAGTTCCACCCTTGAGCACGACAGTTCCACTCTTGAGCACGACAGTTCCACTCTTGAGCACGCCAGTTCCATCCTTGAGCACGACAGTTCCATCCTTGAGCACGCCAGTTCCACCCTTGGTCACGCCAGTTCCACCCTTGAGCACGACAGTTCCACCCTTGAGCACGACAGTTCCACCCTTGAGCACGACAGTTCCACTCTTGAGCACGACAGTTCCATCCTTGAGCACGACAGTTCCATCCTTGAGCACGACAGTTCCATCCTTGAGCACGACAGTTCCATCCTTGAGCACGACAGTTCCACCCTCGAGCACGACAGTTCCACCCTCGAGCACGACAGTTCCACCCTCGAGCACGACAGTTCCACCTTTGAGCACGACAGTTCCATCCTTGAGCACGACAGTTGCATCCTTGAGCACGACAGTTCCACCCTCGAGCACGACAGTTCCATCCTTGACCACGACAGTTCCATCCTTGAGCACGACAGTTCCACCCTTGAGCACGACAATTCCACCCTCGAGCATGACAGTTGCATCCTTGACCACGACAGTTCCACCCTTGAGCACGACAGTTCCATCCTTGACCACGACAGTTCCACCCTTGAGCACGACAGTTCCATCCTTGAGCACGACAGTTCCACCTTGAGCACGACAGTTCCATCCTTGAGCACGACAGTTGCATCCTTGAGCACGACAGTCCACCCTTGAGCACGACAGTCCTACCCTTGAGTCTGAAGATTAGACGGTTGGTGATGATGGCATATCCCTTATCGATCAGGTCCAAGGCCAGACCTTCATACCCTCCTAAGGGTTTTACTCGTGCGCAAGGGTCTTACCGTCGTGTTCGAGGAGTCGCAACGTCGTGCTCGAAGGTTCTACGATACTTTTATCATTAAAAGAGAATGAAGTGACACATAGATCCTCTGTAGGAATTCGTTAACTTACTAATTAAGTCATTCGTTAATATTGCTCTATGAGGTAGTCCGGATCAGTAAAATGACAAGTTATTTCGTGAGGGAGACTTACAGGTGAACACTGTCCTTGACCTGTGGCCCAAAGTCTCACTCCAAAAGGATGTTAAGATTGGTCATGTGGGATTCTGCTTCAGTACACACAAGATAGAATGAGCTCCTGATCTATATAGCTCAAAGTCTTTCAACCTTTTCTTTGGTCGAGGAGACCTGTTATGTTATCTGGAACCCCAATCATCTCCATCATTTCTTTCTGAAGCACAATCTTGCAGCTCCATGACCAGATTTGTAGCAACTATTAGCCAAGCTCTGGTTGAAAGAGTTCCACATATAGATCCTGACCTATTGGACTTCCAGAAGTTGTTTCAGAATATCACGGAATCCTTGAAGAATGCTGGAGGAACCTTTAGCGACCAGGGAACCCTGGTTGATATACTGATACAGATATTCTTATTTCAGTGTTAGCTGAAGCGGGACGGGCAACTGAATGCCCTAATAAATCACTCGTGTATATATATATATATATATATATATATATATATATATATATATATATATATATATATATACACACACACACATAAACCTTAGCCTCAGCTAGGTACCCAGTTTATCGACAAGTTCCATGGGAGGCGCTGATGAGTTGACTGTGGACCAACTGCCGCGAGCAGAATTCGAACTTATACTGGCTCGACCCCGGCCAGCCCGTGAACGTGCCACGTTCAGCAACGCTAACCGCTACACCAGTGACGTCCTCAGCACCAGTCTGGCAGGTGCATGTACGGGGCCTCAAGAGACCTGACCAGCATCTCATCCTCCAGTGTACCTCAAGCCTGTGATCACTGTCGATACTTCAACTCAAGAGGGATCTGTTTCTCGGATCTAAAGCGACGTCGTTCAATACCCGTAGCCGCTTATAATGCATGGTGGGTCTGGATTCCTTGTTCCCATGGCAATCATTATGAATCATGAGACTATAGAATGAATGTAACTTTTGTCGTGGGGGTAATGATTAGTATGCTGTTGAAGGACACATTCCTTTAAAAGTCTTGGCTGTTTTGTGATGGTGAAGTGCAGAATGAGGTGAGATTGGCGCCTTCAATATCTTGTATTACTTGAGGAGCATGAACAGGTTTATAGAAGCCTCGAATTATTCCTTAAGGGAAAGGTTTAGAAAGACCCCATTGTCAAGAACGTAGACAGACACAGACAACAGACAGCAAAAACACAGGTACAGCCATTCAGCAACCAGAACAACAGAAATGAGCAAGAGGAGGACTAATGCAAGAAGCAACGGTAGAAAGCAGAGTCGAGAAACAGCAGATCCAGGTAACTCAGAGTCGAGAAATAACACAAAGCAAGAAGAGTAGATAAAAAAGACAAGTAATAAACAAACAAGCAATGAGAACAGAGACCCAGCGGAGGCTACAACGGCAGCAGCAGTCGAGAAACAAGAGAGGCAAGTAACGTCATGAAATAACAAGAGTCGAGACGCGGGCCAAGTCTTGCAGGGAGCCAGGCGAGGCTGTGGCGGTGTCACGTTCCTATCCTATATTTTTGTGGACTGTGAAAATCCGGGGGTGGTATTTATAGCGGGCGGGAAGACTGAGAACCGGGGCGTACTGAAGATTGTGCTGCTGCTGCTGCTGCCGTCGGCTGCAGCTTCCAAAATGCTAAACCCTCAGGCTGTGTGGAGGACGAGAAGAGATAGTTGAGGAGACAAACTAGTGAGAGATCGATAGAGATGAAGGAGAAACTGTCAAAGGGACAGAGATGTTACACTTGGGTCTGGTGGATGAGAAGTTTTCATCTATTTTTTTTTTTTTTTTTCGTGTGTGGGGCGTTAAAAGTTATCGTAAGTTGTAATTATCAAAGACAGAAAATGTTGGGAGAAATTGTCGGTGGTTAGCGAGATATGAGTTGGTTGGAGAATGATGTTGTTGAGAGCAGAACTGGTCAGAGATAAGAATGGTTTAGAAGAGACAGATGAGAAGAAAATGTGATAGTCTGGGTTTGGAATAACATCCAGAGAGTTCAGTATGTGGATAGAGGTACTTTTGGGGGTAAAAGATAAATAGATAAAGAGTAGATGGGACAGATATGGTTGGCACAAATCTCTTTCAATCCAACCCCTTAAGCACGATTATATGACCCTAAAGCACGACGGTGAGGCCCTTGGGTACGTTGCCCTAGCCTTTGACCTAACCCATATAAATAAAGGTGAGGTCAAGGGCCAGCACGTCGTGTCTACAAGGGTCGACCCGGCGTGTTCAAGGGTCCTTACCATCGTCCTCAAGTAATTAATGGGATAATGTCTTAACTTCCGATGGTTCTGCAGATGTCTGAAGCCTCCTTCGTCTCGTATAATTCCTTCCAGTTTCCATTATAGATAAACCACGGTTGACTCGACAGTAGTGCTGTCCTTCCCTATCATAGGTAACTTAGGATGAGTTCAGGGCCGAGTTGTCCCTGCTCGTCATGGGTAAACATTCCGTTATTGAGAGCTGTATCGTTCCTCCAGTTACAGGAATATAACGGGAAATTAAGGACCATGTTTTTCCTCCTATGACTGGCGGCATATTCGACGGGGGGAAAAAAAAAAAAGAGGGCCGGCATAGTTTGCCATGATTATAGACCATTTACTGGGGATGAAGGGCCCCATTATTCCGCCCATGATAGTCAGGCACCAGCGGAAAGGTCTTCGTGTTGCTTTCGCTAAACAGAGGTTCATGTTATTTCCTCTGATTATAGACAGTCGAAGGAAAAATGATGGGCTATCATATAATGCTCAGGTTGTACACAGAATCACGGACGTGTTGTCGGGCTGGTTGGCTCGTCGCTTTTTGGATTAAATTTGAAGAATATAGGTCGTCCGTCTTGGCCTCCTGCCGATGTATGATCGGGCTGCTGAGCTCATCTTTTTGTAAACTATAATTTGAAGTTTTGAGGTCGCCAGTCATGGCGTCGTGACGATGTACTATCGGGCTGCTGCTGAGCTCATCCTTTTGTAGACTAGAATGTGAAGATGTAGGTAGCAAGTCTTGGCCTCCTGACCACGTATTACTTGGCTGATGAGCTCATCTTTTTGTAGATTAAAACTTGAAGGTTTCAGGTAGCCAGTGTACGCGGTCTGAGGATGTATGTATTATCGAGCTGGTTAGCTTGTCGGTTTTAGATTAAAAATCTGGGCATTTTTAGGTTGCCAGACTTGACCTCGTCGGTTTTAAACCATAGGTTTTGGGCATTTTTAGGTCGCCAGAGTAATTAGCCTCGTGTGAGCTACAGGCGTCGGGAAGGATTAATCTTATGTTGAAACTCGACTTGGCAAAGCATCACAGGTGACGTGTGTCAAATACGTAGGTGTCGTGTCCTCCTAGTGTCACTCACCAGAGATGGGCTTCAAGGTGATGACGCCGGGCTCCGAAAAGACACCGATTAAGCTGGAAATTGTTATTAAACTGTCTGAGAATACTGATATTAGAGCAAGCTGACGGATTTTATTATTAGAGTAAGCTGGCTGGGATTTTGTTGTCAGAGTAAGCTGGCTGGGATTTTGTTATCAGAGTAAGCTGGGTGGGATTTTATCATCAGAGTAAGCTGGCTGGGATTTTGTTATCAGAGTAAGCTGGCTGGGATTTTGTTATCATAGTAAGCTGGCTGGGATTTTGTTATCAGAGTAAGCTGGCTGGGATTTTGTTATCAGAGTAAGCTGGCTGGGATTTTATCATCAGAGTAAGCTGGCTGGGATTTTGTTATCAGAGTAAGCTGGCTGGGATTTTATCATCAGAGTAAGCTGGCTGGGATTTTGTTATCAGTAAACTGGCTGGGCATATTGATAACAGAGTTAAGCTGGCTAGGGAAATTGTTATCAGGGTAAGCTGGCAATGTAATCGTCGCCAAAGTAAGCTGGGTAGGAAATTGTTCTGAAAGGTAGTTGGGCGGGAGATTATTCTCAAAGTAAGCTGGTTGGGAAGGTGTTGTCAGAGTAAGCTGGTTGGGAAGGTATTCTCAGAGAAAGCTAAGCGGGGAAGGTGTTCTCAGAGTAAGCTAGGCGGGGAATCCTTCGTAAAGTAATGTACAAATCGGTGGGAAAACACGGATCCACGTCAGTCATAGCTTGGCGTCTCTTAACAGCAACATAACCAGCATGTCTTATGTAGCGTCTTGTTAGCTGTATCACACTTATTTGTGTGTGTGTGTGTGTGTGTGTGTGTGTGTGTGTGTGTGATGTGTGTGTGTGTGTGTGTGTGTGTGTGTGTGTGTGTGTGTGTGTGTGTGTGTGTGTGTGTGTGTGTGTGTGATGTGTGTGTGTGTGATGTGTGTGTGTGTGTGTGTGTGTGTGTGATGTGTGTGATGTGTGTGTGTGTGTGTGTGTGTGTGTGTGTGTGTGTGTGTGTGTGTGATGTGTGTGTGTGTGTGTGTGTGTGTGTGTGTGTGATGTGTGTGTGTGTGTGTGTGTGTGTGTGTGTGTGTGTGTGTGTGTGTGTGTGTGTGTGTGTGTGTGTGTGTGTGTGTGTGTGTGTGTGTGTGTGTGTGATGTGTGTGTGTGTGTGTGTGTGTGTGTGTGTGTGTGTGTGTGTGTGTGTGTGTGTGTGTGTGTGTGTGTGTGTGTGATGTGTGTGTGTGTGTGTGTGTGTGTGTGTGTGTGTGTGTGTGTGTGTGTGTGTGTGTGTGTGTGTGTGTGTGATGTGTGTGTGTGTGTGTGTGTGTGTGTGTGTGTGTGTGTGTGTGTGTGTGTGTGTGTGATGTGTGTGTGTGTGTGTGTGTGTGTGTGTGTGTGTGTGTGTGTGTGTGTGTGTGTGTGTGTGATGTGTGTGTGTGTGTGTGTGTGTGTGTGTGTGTGTGTGTGTGTGTGTGTGTGATGTGTGTGTGTGTGATGTGTGTGTGTGTGTGTGTGTGTGTGTGTGTGTGTGTGTGTGTGTGTGTGTGTGTGTGTGTGTGTGTGTGATGTGTGTGTGTGTGTGTGTGTGTGTGTGTGTGTGATGTGTGTGTGTGTGTGTGTGTGTGTGTGTGTGTGTGTGTGTGTGTGTGTGTGATGTGTGTGTGTGTGTGTGTGTGTGTGTGTGTGTGTGTGTGTATGTGTGATGTGTGTGTGTGTGTGTGTGTGTGTGTGTGTGTGTGATGTGTGTGTGTGTGTGTGATGTGCTTATCTCAAGTCTTAGCAGTTCTGCTACGTACCTACAGGAATGTAGGGCAGGTGAACTTATAATGATGAGTTATTATAATACTCTCCAGATACTGTATTGCAGTAGCAGATCTGGGTTGACTGAGCCTCCCGGTATAGTGGTGTAGGGACAGATATAAGGCCAGTATGTATTTGGAGCATTGTGATGCACAAGCAGATATAAGTTGCTATATCCATTTTTATGGTATTGTGATCCAACACAATATAGGAATCCAGATATTTCTTCAGCATTATAGTCTAGTAGCAGATACGGTTTGCCATTCCCGTCTTATTATAATGATAATGATAATGATTGTCATTATTGTAGTTAGTAATATTATTATTATCTTTATTATTTTTATTATTATTATTATTATTATTATTATTATTATTATTATTATTATTATTATTATTGTTATTATTATTATTATTATTATTATTATTATTATTATTATTATTATTATTGTTATTGATATTTACAGGGGAGTGTTGTAACTCTGTTGTAGATGTGGATATAAATGTTTCCTGAGCATTATGATTTAGTTGCAAGCATTGAGTTCCAATGTTCATTTTCCATTGCAATTCAGTAGCAGCTTTGAGTTTGAATGTTTTCTTACCATTGGAATACGTCTTCCGTTATCGTCCATATGCTCTGTATGTCCTTTGTATCATATCCTCCACCGTCAGATATGAGTTTGAATTTCCTCTGTGCATTGTGATTCAGGTGAGTGAGACGATGTGTCTTAACACTGAAGTATGTCCTCAACCAACAGATGTACAGTTATAATTACCTTGTGTCATTCATCTCCAGTATTAGATCTCAACTGAAATGTCCTTGTGACATTCTGCTTCAAGAGGAGTGCTTAAGTCTTTGACATCCTGTCTGCAGGGAAGTACATGTAAAAACCCAGGTAACACAGAACACTGAAGCAGTGTGGGTCGGTTATATCTATTGGAGGATAGGATGTGGTGGCTTAATTTCGTCTTCAAGACAGATGGAGACAAGAGTGTTTCTAGTGTTGTGCTTTGAAGGCGGAGTGTGACTTAAGTAAGAGTGACGGCATAGCACTATGCTGCACCAGCTGGTGTGTGGGGTCGTCCCACTACGTGGTATACTCCCTCACGTCATCATGACGTGTGTACGAACGCCATGACAATCCGGATTCATTCGTTGTAAATTAACACATCAGTTATTTTTATGAGCGGGTCGCTAGGTGCACCTGTCACATCCCGATGAATATTCATTCACTGTGCATTAAAAGCATTGTTGTTGTAAATGTTGGCGAGAGAAATACACGTGCGTACTGGACCATGTGTAGTGCTGGGATTTATTGGATTACTCTCACTTGGATCTCATCACTATTTGTACTTACTATTTTGTGTGTTACGGGAAGAGAGTTTAACACTCGTGTTGTCCCGTCTCCTAGCTTTCTATACGAGTATATACCATGTCATGACTTTATATATATATATATATATATATATATATATATATATATATATATATATATATATATATATGTATATCCCTGGGGATAGGGGATTAAGAATACTTCCCACGTATTCCCTGCGTGTCGTAGAAGGCGACTAAAAGGGGAGGGAGCGGGGGGCTGGAAATCCTCCCCTCTCGTTTTTTTTTTTTTTTTTTTTCAATTTTCCAAAAGAAGGAACAGAGAATTGGGCCAGGTGAGGGTATTCCCTCAAAGGCCCAGTCCTCTGTTCTTAACGCTACCTCGCTAATGCGGGAAATGGCGAATAGTTTGAAAGAAAGAAATATATATATATATATATATATATATATATATATATATATATATATATATATATATATATATATATATATATATATATATATATATATATATATATATATATATATATATATATATATATATATATATATATGTATATATATGTTCATTTAATAATGTTTATTATGCTTAGTCGTTGACTCCCGCGTTAGCGAGGTAGCGCAAGGAAACAGACGAAAGAATGGCCCAACCCACCCACATACCTATGTATACACATAAATGCCCACACACGCACATTTACATAACCTATACTACATTTCAGCGTATACATACATATACATACACAGACATATACATGTATACACATGTACTTATTCATACTTGCTGCCTTCATCCAATTCCGTCGCCACCCCGCCACACATGAAACAGCAACCCCCCCCCTCCCCCCCAAGTCTCGCACTCAGTCTCTAGCTGTCATGTGTAATGCACCGAAACCACAGCTCCCTTTCCACATCCAGGCCCCACAAAATTTTCCGTGGTTTACCCCAGACGCTTCACATGCCCTGGTTCAATCCACTGACAGCACGTCGACCCCGGTATACTTAGTACAACGTTCCTTGCACGCCTCTCACCCTCCTGTACGTTCAGGCCCCGATCGCTCAAAATATTTTTCACTCCTGGGTTGGTGGCTGTGAACCGGCTGGTCTCTCCGGAACATAAACTCGGGCCTGTTAGATTGCGCTCTCAACGGTAACTACTGAACAACACTCTGTGTGTGTGTGTGTGTGTGTGTGTGTGTGTGTGTGTGTGTGTGTGTGTGTGTGTGCAGCTGATACATATGTCGTTTTACGTAATGTTAACTATATATTTGGTGTCGAAGAAATCCATTGTTTCAGGATGATCGATAACGCGCACATAGACTTACCATATATTGTAACCTTGGTTGGTGAAGATAGATTGCTCCTCCTTGTGCACTGTGACCTGTGGTAAGGTTTACCTTGGGCACTGTGACCTGTGGTAAGGTTTACCTTGTGCACTGTGACCTGTGGTAAGGTTTACTTTGTGCACTGTAACCTGTGGTAAGGTTTACCTTGTGCATTGTGACCTGTGGTAAGGTTTACCTTGTGCACTGTGACCTGTGGTAAGGTTTACCTTGGACACTGTGACCTGTGGTAAGGTTTACCTTGTGCATTGTGACCTGTGGTAAGGTTTACCTTGTGCACTGTGACCTGTGGTAAGGTTTACCTTGGACACTGTGACCTGTGGTAAGGTTTACCTTGTGCACTGTGACCTGTGGTAAGGTTTACCTTGTGCACTGTTACCTGTGGTAAGGTTTACCTTGTCCACTGTGACCTGTGGTATAATTTACCTTGCCCACTGTAACCTGTGGTAAAGAAAAAAAAAGTACTCGTATAGTATTAAGAGTTGTGGATGATTGGAACAGAACGACTGAAGATATGGTGAACACTAAGGGTGTCAAACTCTCTCACGGTACAATATAGCAGTTACGATTAGGTAATGAATCACACACGTGAGTAATATTATGTAACCCAAGGACCACCTCTCCAGGGGTTCATGTGGCTGCATTAGAGTGAGAAGTTCTTCCACGAGACTGTGCTTCGATGATACACTCTGACCCACAGTAGAAACCACAAGCAGGCGTAGTCCGGGAAACCACACACACACACACACACACACACACACACACACACACACACACACACACACACACACACGTGTGGCGGGGTGGCGACGGAAATGGATGAAGGCAGCAAGTATGAATATGTATATGTGTATGTATGTATATGTCTGTGTATGTGTATGAGGAAGTACCAGGAGAGACTGAGTACAGAATGGAAAAAGGTGAGAACAATGGAAGTAAGGGGAGTGGGGGAGGAATGGGATGTATTTAGGGAATCAGTGATGGATTGCGCAAAAGATGCTTGTGGCATGAGAAGAGTGGGAGGTGGGTTGATTAGAAAGGGTAGTGAGTGGTGGGATGAAGAAGTAAGAGTATTAGTGAAAGAGAAGAGAGAGGCATTTGGACGATTTTTGCAGGGAAAAAATGCAATTGAGTTGGAGATGTATAAAAGAAAGAGACAGGAGGTCAAGAGAAAGGTGCAAGAGTTGAAAAAAAGGGCAAATGAGAGTTGGGGTGAGAGAGTATCATTAAATTTTAGGGAGAATAAAAAGATGTTCTGGAAGGAGGTAAATAAAATGCGTAAGACAAGGGAGCAAATGGGAACTTCGGTGAAGGGCGCAAGTGGGGAGGTGATAACAAGTAGTGGTGATGTGAGAATGAGATGGAGTGAGTATTTTGAAGGTTTGTTGAATGTGTTTGATGATAGAGTGGCAGATATAGGGTGTTTTGGTCGAGGTGGTGTGCAAAGTGAGAGGGTTAGGGAAAATGATTTGGTAAACAGAGAAGAGGTAGTGAAAACTTTGCGGAAGATGAAAGCCGGCAAGGCAGCAGGTTTGGATGGTATTGCAGTGGAATTTATTAAAAAAGGGGGTGACTGTATTGTTGACTGGTTGGTAAGGTTATTTAATGTATGTATGACTCATGGTGAGGTGCCTGAGGATTGGCGGAATGCGTGCATAGTGCCATTGTACAAAGGCAAAGGGGATAAGAGTGAGTGCTCAAATTACAGAGGTATAAGTTTGTTGAGTATTCCTGGTAAATTATATGGGAGGGTATTGATTGAGAGGGTGAAGGCATGCACAGAGCATCAGATTGGGGAAGAGCAGTGTGGTTTCAGAAGTGGTAGAGGATGTGTGGATCAGGTGTTTGCTTTGAAGAATGTATGTGAGAAATACTTAGAAAAGCAAATGGATTTGTATGTAGCATTTATGGATCTGGAGAAGGCATATGATAGAGTTGATAGAGATGCTCTGTGGAAGGTATTAAGAATATATGGTGTGGGAGGAAAGTTGTTAGAAGCAGTGAAAAGTTTTTTATCGAGGATGTAAGGCATGTGTACGTGTAGGAAGAGAGGAAAGTGATTGGTTCTCAGTGAATGTAGGTTTGTGGCAGGGGTGTGTGATGTCTCCATGGTTGTTTAATTTGTTTATGGATGGGGTTGTTAGGGAGTTAAATGCAAGAGTTTTGGAAAGAGGGGCAAGTATGAAGTCTGTTGGGGATGAGAGAGCTTGGGAAGTGAGTCAGTTGTTGTTCGCTGATGATACAGCGCTGGTGGCTGATTCATGTGAGAAACTGCAGAAGCTGGTGACTGAGTTTGGAAAAGTGTGTGGAAGAAGAAAGTTAAGAGTAAATGTGAATAAGAGCAAGGTTATTAGGTACAGTAGGGTTGAGGGTCAAGTCAATTGGGAGGTGAGTTTGAATGGAGAAAAACTGGAGGAAGTGAAGTGTTTTAGATATCTGGGAGTGGATCTGGCAGCGGATGGAACCATGGAAGCGGAAGTGGATCATAGGGTGGGGGAGGGGGCGAAAATCCTGGGGGCCTTGAAGAATGTGTGGTGGAAGTCGAGAACATTATCTCGGAAAGCAAAAATGGGTATGTTTGAAGGAATAGTGGTTCCAACAATGTTGTATGGTTGCGAGGCGTGGGCTATGGATAGAGTTGTGCGCAGGAGGATGGATGTGCTGGAAATGAGATGTTTGAGGACAATGTGTGGTGTGAGGTGGTTTGATCGAGTGAGTAACGTAAGGGTAAGAGAGATGTGTGGAAATAAAAAGAGCGTGGTTGAGAGAGCAGAAGAGGGTGTTTTGAAGTGGTTTGGGCACATGGAGAGGATGAGTGAGGAAAGATTGACCAAGAGGATATATGTGTCGGAGGTGGAGGGAACAAGGAGAAGAGAGAGACCAAATTGGAGGTGGAAAGATGGAGTGAAAAAGATTTTGTGTGATCGGGGCCTGAACATGCAGGAGGGTGAAAGGAGGGCAAGGAATAGAGTGAATTGGAGCGATGTGGTATACCGGGGTTGACGTGCTGTCAGTGGATTGAAGCAGGGCATGTGAAGCGTCTGGGGTAAACCATGGAAAGCTGTGTAGGTATGTATATTTGCGTGTGTGGACGTATGTATATACATGTGTATGGGTGGGGGGTTGGGCCATTTCTTTCGTCTGTTTCCTTGCGCTACCTCGCAAACGCGGGAGACAGCGACAAAGTATAATATAAATATAAATATAATATATATATATATATATATATATATATATATATATATATATATATATATATATATATATATATATATATATATATAAATTTCTTTCTTTTAAACTATTCGCCATTTCCCGCGTTAGCGAGGTAGCGTTAGGAACAGAGGACTGGGCCTTTTTTGGAATATCCTCACCTGGCCCCCTCTGTTCCTTCTTTTGGAAAATTAAAAAAAAAAAAAAAACGAGAGGGGAGGATTTCCAGACCCCCGCTCCCTCCCCTTTTAGTCGCCTTCTACGACACGCAGGGAATACGTGGGAAGTATTTTTAATCCCCTATCCCCAGGGATAATATATAAATATATATATATATATATATATATATATATATATATATATATATATATATATATATATATATATATATATATGTATATTATGTATATATATATATATATATATATATATATATATATATATATATATATATATTATATATATATATATATATATATATATATATATATATATATATATATATATATATATATGATAACATACACATGTGCATATTTATATTTGCTTGCCTTCATCCATTCTTGTGCTACCCCACCCCACAGGAAACAGCATCGCCACCCCAGGATGCCAGCGAGGTAGCACCAGGAAAACAGACAAAAAAGCCACATTCGTTCACACTCAGTCTCTAACTGTCATGTGTAAAGCACCGAAACCACAGCTCCCTATCCACATCCAGGCCTCACAGACCTTTCAATGGTTTACCCCAGACGCTTCACATGCCCTGGTTGTGAGTCCATTCACAGCACACACACATGTACGGGTGAATAGTATGGTGTTTTGTCATAATGAATGATATATATATATATATATATATATATATATATATATATATATATATATATATATATATATATATATATATATATATATATATGCGAGCGTGTATGTGTACATGTAATTTTTTAGTTGCCAGCTTAAAAGCTGGCAGGAAGACTGATACCGCATAAACCGGACAGGCTTATCTTTTTTTTCATATGAAACAAAATACCGTAAAAACCAAACAAAAACTGATGGGATAGATCGAGGAAAAAATGATATTATTTTCGCGCTGCCGGTTGATGAGCTGGAGAGGGAGGGAGAGAGGCGTAAGCCCCTCAACGTGTGCACCTGGCCAATAACATATCCAGCCATCTCATCCACATGCCCGGGACCCCCGCAGACGATCGGCTTTAAGTCTTGTCCAGGAACTAGAATATGGCATTAATGTTCCTCTTTCTTCTTCCTTTGCAGCCGTATTATGTTGCCTTAACATCACGCTGCTGCTGCTGCTGCTGCTGTGTGTGTGTGTGTGTGTGTGTGTGTGTGTGTATGTGTGTGTGTGTATGTATGTGTGTGTGTGTGTGTGTGTGTGTGTGTGAGCCTGTGGTCAGTTTTGTATGTACGTTTTGCCCCATTGACTGCATCAGTGTGGCGACCATACGTGCACACCACCCAGGATACAGCCGTTTCCCTCATGTCACCACAGGCGAACCTTCTCTTGGAGACGCACCAACTCCTCCCTCATGACATGTGTCCTTTTAGCGGGAGATGCATCATCATCTCACACCCAACACCTCGTCATACACGTGAAATCTCCCCTCTGAGGGAGACTCATCATCTCCCTGACGTCCAGCGTCCCTTCTGCAGGAGAATCATCACCTCTTTACAGACGTCAGTCGTCCTTCGTCACCTTAATATGAGATCCATCACCTCCCTCCCTGACATCAAACGTCCCCTTGCAGGCGACTCATCACGTCCCTGATGTCAGGCGTCCTTCTGTAAGAGATCCATCAAGTCCCTGACATCAAGCGTCCCGCTGCAGGAGACCCGTCACGTCCCTGACGTCAAGCGTCCCCTTGCAAGAGGTCCATCGCCTCCCTGACGTCAGTCGTGCCTTCTACAGGAGACCCACCACCTCCTGACGTACGTCAGTAGTCCTTTGTCCTCCCTGACGTCAAGCGTCCCTTCTACAGGAGACCGTCACCTCCTTGACGTCAGACGTCCCCTCTACAGAAGACACATCACCTACCTCGTGCACGTCATACATCCCTTCTACAGGAGACCCATCTTCTCCTCCCTTTCCCCACCAGCTTGAGTGACGGGAGTAATGACGGCGCTGCTGACGTAGAGCGGTTCATCAACTAATCAGTTGATGTTCTATCCAATGGCTGTAGATATGCGTGATCCTGGAAGCGAATGAACGATCGCTTCTTCCCTTCCAAATCAAGTTTTCTCCGGGAAGGTTACGGCGGATGGGAGGCTAAAATAATGTGTCCATCAGAACTGGCCGCACAGATATTCCTTTGTAATGTATTAGGATTTCCGACCCTGTTGTAAAGTGGTGATTTATGGCCCGGGCGTGACTCCTACTGCTTCCCCTGTACATTATTCTGGACAAAGACAAGTTTGCTGGCGAGGAGTTTGTTTACTGAAGGATGCGTCTTGGCTTCACTTACGGCGGGGCGAGTGTGGCCGGGGTGGGGTAGTGGAGTGTGTGTGTAGGGGGAGGGGTGGGGGAAGTGGTGGAAGAGAGGAAAGAAGAGTGGATGGGAAGGATTAGTAGGGGGAGGAGGGTTAATAGGAAGAAAGGAGGAGGGGAGAGAAGAAAAGAATGGGAGTAAGGAAAGAGGAGGAGGATGAAAAGAGTTGAAGTAAAGGTCGATAAGGAGGAGAGACCTGGAACGACTGGAAGTGTGGTTACAAGAGATGGTCCACTGGGGAAAGGCTGTGGAGATGAGTGGTAGGTGGGAGTGAGGCGAGGGCGTCTGGAAGTAGAAGATATGGGAGCCGTGAGGAGAGGCAGTGAGGAATGTGAAGGCGTAAGGAAGCGAGAGCTGGTGAGGACATGAGTAAATAAGAAGAGTGGGTATGGGGAACTGAAGTCTAGTGTATGAGGAAGTGGGAAACGTAGGGATCCAAGTTGGTTCATGGTTTACGGAAGGAGAGAGTTGGAGATAAGTGAGAGGAAAGGTGAGAAGTAGGAGCGAGATGCACAGGACGCTTGGGGAGGAGAGAGTTGGGAGAGTGGGATAGTAGTGAGAGTAGTGGAGAGGACAGGAGAGGAGGATACGGAAGAGGACTAGAGGGAGGAGAAAGGAGGAGGGGAGACTGGGAAAGGGACTTCAGTGGAGGGCAGACGAGGAAAGGAAAATGGGAGTTGCACTCGTGTGTTGGTTCTGTTGTTCTGGATTAATGAGAAAGTACGAGGCATTCATATGGTAAACAATGAAAACGGAAACACTGTTATCACTTTTTGTTAACTTTTGTGTTTGTGTGTGTGTGTGTGTGGGGGGGGGGGGGGGTTAGTGGGAGGTGCCGGCGACTTGTGGATGTGAGTGTGTGTGTGCATAGATGTTTTGTGTTTGTGGGGATTGCGTATGTGTTTTTTCGGGTGTATGTTCGATACACACACACACACACACACACACACACACACACACACACACACACACACATATATATATATATATATATATATATATATATATATATATATAGGTATATGTAGTGTATGAGCGCATATGTGCATATAAGTGTATGTGAGTGGACGTGACTTTCTTTGTTCCTGGCGCTACCTCGCTAACGTGTGAAACGGCAATCAAGTATGAAAGAAAAAATAACGTGTGTGTGTGTGAGAGAGAGAGAGAGAGAGAGAGAGAGAGAGAGAGAGAGAGAGAGAGAGAGAGAGAGAGAGAGAGAGAGACTTTACCTCGTAATAATGTCCGTCCAGCTTGTAGAAGTATTCTATATTATCCAAACGCCACAAGTGGGCACCTTAGATTTCATAATCGTACATAACAACTCGACTCATGTCTTACACGAAGAACGACTGACGTCAACTGAGAGTGTCCCTGTGATTCACCTCCTTGACCACGACGGTACGGCCTTAGACCACGATGATACGACCCTTGACCACGACGGTACGGCCTTAGACCACGATGGTACGACCCTTGAGCACGACGGTACGGCCTTAAACCACGATGGTACGGCCCTTGAGCACGACGGTACGGCCTTAGACCACGATGGTACGACCCTTGAGCACGACGGTACGGCCTTAGACCACGGTAGTGCGACCCTTGACCACGACGGTACGGCCTTAGACCACGATGGTACGACCCTTGAGCACGACGGTACGGACTTAGACCACGATGGTACGGCCCTTGAGCACGACGGTAGTACGACTTTTGAGCACCGGTGGTATTAGACTCATCATAGCCTGACCTTATACCTTGATGTGGCCCAGCCATCATACCTATGGGTCGTTCCGTCGTGCGCCCTCGTACCCAAGGGTCGTTCCGTCGTGCTCAGGGGTCATGCCCTCGTACCCAAGGGTCGTACCGTCGTGCTCAAATGTCATCCCTCGCACCCAAGTGTCGTACCGCCTTGCTCAAGGGTCATACCGTCGTACTCAAGTGTCGTACCGTCGTACTCAAGGGTCATGCCTGCGTTACAAAGTGTCGTACGTCGTACTCAAGGGTCGTACCGTCGTGCTTAAGGGTCATGCCTGCGTTCCAAAGTGCCGTACGTCGTACTCAAGGGTCGTACCGTCGTGCTCAAGGGTCGTACAGTCGTACGTAAGGATCGTACCGTCGTGCTCAGGAGGTTCACATAAGATTATATGCCTGTAAGTTATAACATTGTGCTCTTAATTCAATGTGAAAACTGACGATGATGCTGAACGAGAACAAGTTTTCCGACATGAAATATGCCATTTGAAAAAGTAACGTTGAAAAAGTTCTTTTTCTTTCACGAAACCCAGGAGAGATATGCTGGAAATTTGCTGAAAAGAAAAGGAAAATAGAAGGTGCGTAGCAGTATTATCATATTTTTCTTTAGTTCATGATATAGCATTGAAAATGAATATTGCAATTACTGAATACCAAAATGTTTAGTTCATTTGTCCATCGTAGGAGTAAAGGTAAAACTGAAGATGAAAAAATATGCACGCATGACTCGTTAATCAGCATCAGAGTTGCAAATTTTGAAAAAAAATATTTGATTTTGCACATGATTACTACTGTAATTTTTGCAGTAAAACTTTCAAGGCTAAAGCCAGATGAATAGAAAAGAACAGACCCCTACGGCACAACGCTGGTGACCTCAGTCTATTTGGAGACGGCTGCCCTAATATGTGACCTTTGTTCCCATCCACAATTGTGACCTTTGTTCCCATCCACCAAGATAAATGTTTGTCCATTGAGGTAGTCTTCCCCTGATTCTGGCCTGAAGTACCAGCTATTTTCTTTTTTTCTCTCAGCCTCTTATGTGGCAGCGTCAAATGCTTTCAGGAAGTTCTGATACAGACAATCTACCAAGCCTTCTCTTGTGTCGAAAATGGAGCTCACTCCTCGTGGAAATCTAGGACGTTCGTTGCACTTGGTCTTTACCTAAAGCCTTGTTGCCTTTCAGTTTGCTTTGTAATCATGTTTACCAGCGCTGTACTCACGAAGCTCGTCAGGGAGGCAGTAGTTTAACGCATCCTTCCTGTCTCTTCTCCTAAAGATTGGCACGACGTCTGTATTTTTTTCCCGAAGCATTTTCTCCATCGACATGTTAGACTACGCTTAAGGTAGTTCTCAGGTGTATCTGCGAACATATTCAGCACGTGGAGAAATTTCATATGGGTCAAAACCCTTTAGTATTTGGTAATGTCTTTTCCATCCCATCTCCTAGGTGTGAGGGCCATAGTGTCCTCCACTGTGAAAGCACTTTTAAACTTGTCGTTCAGTTCCTCGCATATCTTCGCGTCATCCTCGACAGGCTCTTCCCTCCGAATCCCTAACCTTATCAGCTGACAATTCACTCCTGACGTATGGGTGGGAGAGGTTTTGATTATCTACCTACCAGTCCATAAAATTCCCTATCTCTCTCTCTCTCTCTCTCTCTCTCTCTCTCTCTCTCTCTCTCTCTCTCTCTCTCTCTGTGTGTGCTCCTCCATTCTAATCCTTCCGTATTCGTTTCTTGCTCTCGTATATCTTTCAATTGGCTGGCGGACTGAAGTGGCGTGTTTATCTTATTCAAAGCACATTGAATTATACCGCCTTCTTTACCCTTGCCTCTCCGCATTAGCTGAAAAGTAGTTATTCGTTACTCCTAACTTGTCAGCTTCACTGAACCTTCCACCACAATATCCTGGTTACCATCTACTTGATTCCGTCTCCCCGTCAACGTTATATACCACTGAGTGGTCACTACAGAAACCCTCCTCTTAACTACACACTGATTTTCATAACACGTCACCTAACCCATAAGGAAAATAAGATGCATTCTCAATAATTTCCACGATTATACATATCTCCTCACTGGGTTAGGTTTCATCGCTCCTCATATAGCACATAATCATACTTTATCATTATTGCAAACAATTTGTCCTACTGGTGTGTTATGCTAGTCACGGAGGCAAGATGCGATAATGACAGCGTATCAGTCCCTGATCTTAGTGTGCTCAGTGACCTGGTGGTGAAGAAAGTTTCCCCCTATACACCATCAAGAACTTGTGTCTCCATGACGCTCGGTCTCCATGAGGATCCAGATTACCCTGGTCGATTTCTTTATGATGGAGGTTCCCTAATATTAGCACCCCAGACCATCTGTGACATTTGCCTGCTGGTTTTTTTACCATTCTGATGTTCCCTCATTTTTATCGTCGTATATGTTTCGCTGTGTCCATGTGTGTGTGTGTGTGTGTGTGTGTGTGTGTGTGTGTATGTGCGTGAGCTAATTTCTGTATCCTCATTTTCACTTATCAAGAACTGCTTTCTGCGAAATTGCCTTAGAGGAGCTGCCTGATCCCGAGAACAGAAACATGAACACAAGGAACTTTGCGTTGCTAAATATAAAGGTTTCATCTCGCAAGTTTTAATGTTCACGTTGGCAGGAGCCGTCTCTTTCCTGGTCTTTGAAGCCGGCCTGTAATTACCCCCTTGCCTCCGGAAAGTCTCGAGTCCTCTAGCACTCTCGTATACATGGGAATTCTCACACATTTGCTGCCTTCATGCGTTTGGCATCTTTATACTTCTGTCTCCTCCTCTCTCCTCTTCCACCTTCGTCTCTTCCTCCTCCTCCTCCTCCTCCTCCTCCCGTCCATAAGTCCTTTAGTGACCCTCTTTTCTTTGCCCAGTTTGTAAAATCTGGCAGCTTTTACGAAAAGCTTATGTTGTTCAGCTGTTCCAGGAATGGTGAATATATTCATATGCATATTCCAGAGCTTCGTTGTTTTCTTGTTATTGTCGTGTAGTTCAGTGATAGTAAACTTCACTAATTTCTATGTATTTGCAAGATCTCTGGGAGTGTTGCGTTTTTATGCAACTTACGCAGCGTTCTTCACAGTGTTGAGAGATGTGCGTATAATCCTTGATAGATGGTAGCTGTAAGCGGCTGGCTGAACAAGGATCGTATCTCACCATCTAGGAAAAAGGGATCGTACTCTGTGTTCTTTGGGAGTTGAATCCCTTATCGCGGATCACTCACTGGAGTGAAACCCTCTTTGCTTCTTCCACTGGTTGATTTGTAGATATTTTACCTACTAAGGTCTGCTAAGACTTGTTGCCCTACAACACTGTTGGCTGAGGAAGGTAAACCCTACTTTCACAGGAGAAGGGAAAACACACACACACACACACACACACACACACACACACACACACACACACACACACACACACACGCGCGCGCGCGCGCGCGTGTAAAACATGGTCATATTTACAAACCTGAGAGACGGGGCAACACGAACGAGGGTGAAATTTTTACCCCGTAACACAAATAATGATCAGAGAAAGAGTGATCATACACGTGGGAAATATACGTGAGATGAATAACTTTTGCACCATTTTGTTAATTCGGTGAATAAGATTCGTTTTCATATTCAAATATTCATAAAAGTTTATAATGATTTTCACATTATAGCGGTAAAGGCACTTGTGTATGTACAGTTGCACGCATTTCAAAAGCTTACAATTGTAGAAAATATGAATAGGTTATACCTCGATCACGTACACTAACATTGGGCAAGTTTACCCAAAACAACTTGCATGTCTTTGACTATATTTCATATATTGAAGTAAGTAATCACTCCAGCAACGCATTTGGGCTGCAGATGGGAAATATCAAATGACTGAAATTTTCAGCCACGGAAATAGAATGTTTATGAATAGTTCCATTGTCGGTCGGTTTGGGGGGGGGGGGGGTTGCCCTCAGAGAGGATTGCTTTTCCCTCCACGTCATTGTGCATCTTGCTTGGTCCCCAGCGGCTGGATGTATATGCTCTCCTCCTTCACTGATCCCCGTATATTGTGTCTTCCCTTTTAACTCCTTCTGTTGTATCCTTTCTCCTTTCCCTGTATTTTTGTAAACTCCATCCAGTGTTGTATATCTCCTTCTGAACCTTATTTATATTTTATTTTCCCCTTGCATAATATTCATATTATATTTTCGCTTTTTACCATTCATGTTGTATCGTTACATTCCTTGCATTTTGTATTTCCTTTGAAGTTATCCATCTCGCCTCCAACTGTATTGATAACCTTCGTCTTTATTTCTTCATTGCTGATCCTTCCTCACATCTGTGTGACTCCTGTGTCCTTCCCTACTGTTCCGTTCACATTTGTATCTTCCCTCCCAACACCATCCATCCTGTGTCTTCCAATCTCATCTCCATCTTTATATCCTTCTGTACCTGTCCTTCTCCTTTTCACCCATATTATACTTTCTCTCGCCTCCATCCATATGGCATCTCTACTCTTATTTCTATCGGCAAAAATAAAATCTAATCGCTGCTCTATCTCCTCCTTGAGCTCTCGAAACTCCCTAGTTTACCGTAGTCGTCCTCATGGGTTTACAGAATCAGGTCGTGTTACCTTCTCCTGTCATGCTGGTCCATGACATCGTACCACGCCATTAAGATCATTGTCGGAGGTCATTGCGCTTCTCGCTGACCGGGTCGCGTCTATATCTTTACTACGTTGTACAGTGCTCTCTCTCTCTCTCTCTCTCTCTCTCTCTCTCTCTCTCTCTCTCTCTCTCTCTCTCTCTCTCTCTCTCTCTCTCTCTCTCTCTCTCTCTCTCTCTCTCTCCCTCCCTCCCTCCCTCCCTCCCTCCCTCCCTCCCTCCCTCTCTCTCTCTCTCTCTCTCTCTCTCTCTCTCTCTCTCTCTCTCTCTCTCTCTCTCTCTCTCTCTCTCTCTCTCTCTCTCTCTCTCTCTCTCTCTCGTCAGATTCACTGTCTCCTAAGGATCGACTCTCGTCTCTGGTGTTCGCCATTCCTCATTGGCGCAGATAAGAACAGAAAATAAATTTTACATATCACTTTTACCAAGGCATCCTCACTGCAGCTTTTCTATCCTAACCTTTATTTGAGTACCCGAGCCCCGACCTGCTGGATAGACTGTAACCTTCAAGTGTCTCTGACTGTAATACTATAAAGGTTTCCTCCATAGTAAACACTAAGACAAGTCTCATACCACTGGAGAGATTCAAGGGTCTCGACGCCCGCGCTTCTGTGGCTACCTTCAGAAAACATTACGGTCTGTTTCCTCTTGTTTTTTTCTTCTGCGGTCTGTAAGGAGGAACGAAATGTTGATCACCGATGAGCTTCATCAACTTGACTGACTTGTGGTGATCCCTTTTAATCTTGATGTTTTGTCGTTGCTAAAGAGGAACACACTGGTACAACAACGTGAGTTCTTTATTGTGCTGCTGCTGCTGCTGTTACGTTGGTGGTTGTAATGTTGCTGCTGCTGCTATTGTTGTTGATGTATGATGTGGTTGTGATGATGTTGCTGTTCATGTTAGTGTATGTGGTGCTTGTGATGCTGCTGCTTGATAATGACTGATAACACTGATGGTTCTCTTGTTTCTGATGTTGGTTGTCATACTGACTATGTGCCAGAGATGGGTAGTGATTCAGATGTTGTCGTAACCATAGTGCTACTGCTGCTGCTGCTGTTGCTGGCCGCCGCTGATGCACTCTACAGAAAGCAGCCTCGTGAGCCCAAGTCGTCCTCTTCAAACTCTGGCTCTGAGGCTGTGACCTCCTGAGAAGAACGACTCGAGTGACATCGATCCTCACCCTTAAGTGTGGCCTCACTCAGCCCTGCTCGCTGTAGCAGGACATTGTAAGAAAAGATCAGACGATTGCCACACTGTTTCACTAACTATTTTCGTATGAAGAATTCCACTAAAACAAAAAGGTCACGAAATGTGGTTGGCGCGTGACTCGTGGACAGAGAGATTGTAACATAACCTCAAGAACTCAAACACGGAACCCATTTTTACCATATGGCTTCAGCGTTTGAGTATTATAGACGATGATTGGTTGTGAAGATGCAAATTCCTATTATAGAAAAAAGGAAAAGGAAAACTGAAGGCCAGTGAATGGAATCATATAACAAGTTAGGGCTGACTCAGCCCGTAATGAGAACTTCCGTCTGTAACTGGAGCCTTTGACATTAAAAGGCTACGGTTACTGGAACATACAGTATAAGATGCGGAGATCAGTGTTGTCTTGTGCGGTGAGTACTTTGCTTCATAGAAGGAGAGACTCGTATAAAACGGTTCGTAATACGCTCAGAGACGTTACATCAGTAAACGTTAACCGATAAGTATGTCGAATTCTCTTTGTGGAGGACACCGTTTTCAGAAATGAATTCGTATGTGAGTCCGGGGAGCTGTAGTGTGGGTCGTATGTTCTGTCTTTACAGATACTGGTGGTTCAGAGTCCATGCATATCCTGGCGTACGTCTACAGAGTTAGAATTAGAGTTAACCTTGCGTAGAGGCAACTCTGTTAGTGTTACTTCCCGTTATTAAAGTACGTCTATCGTTGTCTATTGGTCTTGCTTGTGAGTACGTCTCATTCGGGACCAGTGATGAGGTGAACATGTGTCCATTTCGTGGCAGAGAGCCCAGCCGTTGTTGACGACCTGATGAGGAAGTTGTCCCGTCCACGACCTTTGATGTTTGTGTTGCTACTCTCACGTCCGCCACTGGTCATATAACCTTCCATAACCTTGGCCAGCTCGTGTTCAGAGCGATCACAGGTGGCATTGCTCTTTACCTGTGTGTGTGTGTGTGTGTGCGCGCGTGTGTGTGTGTGTGTGTGTGTGTGTGTGTGTGTGTGTGTGTGTGTGTGTTTGTTTGTTTGTTTGTTTGTTGGTAAGTGCTAGGGGGTGGGTCTTCGTTATAGAGTTCTTTAGGTTGGAGCTCAATTGAACGGCTGTCAATTACCTGTAGATTGCCTCCTTTGAAACGGAACTGTGTGAAACAGAGCTCTCTCTCTCTCTCTCTCTCTCTCTCTCTCTCTCTCTCTCTCTCTCTCTCTCTCTCTCTCTCTCTCTCTCTCTCTCTCTGTGTCTCTCTCTCTCTCTCTGTCTCTCTCTCTCTCTCTCTCTCTCTCTCTCTCTCTCTCTCTCTCTCTCTCTAAAATAGAACGAAACATGTTACATTCTGTGTGTGTTCTCTGTATTATTTCGTCGCACTGGTTTATTAGTTTATTGACGGGACAGAGGCTGACGTGTGACTTGTTGATATTTTCAGTCGGGAAACATAATTTTCATTTATTGTGAGGGATTAGGGGAATAAATATGCACATATACATTTGTATCTCCGTGCGCGTGCATGTATATGTAGGTGCGTGTATTCAATATCTGTTTGTATGTGAGCATATTTCGCGACAGGGGCAATAAATCCGAACGAATATTATTCCTCACTGCCTCCAGCGTGAAGAACGTCCGGTTTGAATGGATATTGGATGAATTATGCATTTATCACTTTTTGAGCGGCGCAAAACAGAGGAATCTCTTTCCAAACGTGAAATATTTATGCAAATCGCGATTTCCTTAACATTATTTACGGACCCTCGTGGTATAACGTCGCTAACCGTGACATATTCACCGGCCACTCTAGGTCGAGCGCATCGGTTCGAATCCTGGTTGTGGCAGTCGGTCCACAGTCATCCCACGAAGACTTGGACAACTTCAGACTGTCACCACGAAGACTTCGACAACTTCAGACTGTTACCACGAAGACTTGGACAACTTCAGACTGTCACCACGAAGACTTGGACAACTACAGACTGTCACCACGAAGACTTGGGCAACTTCAGACTGTCACCACGATGACTTGGACAACTTCAGACTGTCACCACGAAGACTTCGACAACTTCAGACTGTCACCACGAAGACTTGGGCAACTTCAGACTGTCACCACGAAATCTTCAACTTCAGACTGTCCCCACGAAGACTTCGACAACTTCAGACTGTCACCACGAAATCTTCAACTTCAGACTGTCACCACGAAGATACTTCGACAACTTCAGACTGTCACCATGAAGACTTTGACAACCTCAGACTGTCACCACGAAATCTTCAACTTCAGACTGTCACCACGAAGACTTCGACAACTTCAGACTGTCACCACGAAATCTTCAACTTCAGACTGTCCCCACGAAGACTTCGACAACTTCAGACTGTCCCCACGAAGACTTCGACAACTTCAGACTGTCACCACGAAGACTTCGACAACTTCAGACTGTCACCACGAAGACTTCGACAACTTCAGACTGTCACCACGAAGACTTCGACAACTTCAGACTGTCGCCACGAAGACTTGGACAACTTCAGACTGTCACCACGAAGACTTGGACAACTTCAGACTGTCACCACGAAGACTTCGACAAGTTTAGACTGTCACCACGAAGACTTCGACAACTTCAGACTGTCACCACGAAGACTTGGACAACTTCAGACTGTCACCACGAAGACTTGGACAACTTCAGACTGTCACCACGAAGACTTGGACAACTTCAGACTGTCACCACGAAGACTTGGACAACTTCAGACTGTCACCACGAAGACTTCGACAACTTCAGACTGTCACCACGAAGACTTCGACAACTTCAGACTGTCACCACGAAGACTTCGACAACTTCAGACTGTCACCACGAAGACTTGGACAACTTCAGACTGTCACCACGAAGACTTGGACAACTTCAGACTGTCACCACGAAGACTTGGACAACTTCAGACTGTCACCACGAAGACTTCGACAACTTCAGACTGTCACCACGAAGACTTGGACAACTTCAGACTGTCACCACGAAGACTTGGACAACTTCAGACTGTCACCAGGAAGACTTGGACAACTTCAGACTGTCACCACGAAGACTTGGACAACTTCAGACTGTCACCACGAAGACTTGGACAACTTCAGACTGTCACCACGAAGACTTGGACAACTTCAGACTGTCACCACGAAGACTTGGACAACTTCAGACTGTCACCACGAAGACTTCGACAACTTCAGACTGTCACCACGAAGACTTGGACAACTTCAGACTGTCACCAGGAAGACTTGGACAACTTCAGACTGTCACCACGAAGACTTGGACAACTTCAGACTGTCACCACGAAGACTTGGACAACTTCAGACTGTCACCAGGAAGACTTGGACAACTTCAGACTGTCACCAGGAAGACTTGGACAACTTCAGACTGTCACCACGAAGACTTGGACAACTTCAGACTGTCACCACGAAGACTTGGACAACTTCAGACTGTCACCAGGAAGACTTGGACAACTTCAGACTGTCACCACGAAGACTTGGACAACTTCAGACTGTCACCACGAAGACTTGGACAATTTCAGACTGTCACCACGAAGACTTCGACAACTTCAGACTGTCACCAGGAAGACTTGGACAACTTCAGACTGTCATCACGAAGACTTGGACAACTTCAGACTGTCACCACGAAGACTTGGACAACTTCAGACTGTCACCAGGAAGACTTGGACAACTTCAGACTGTCACCACGAAGACTTGGACAACTTCAGACTGTCACCACGAAGACTTCGACAACTTCAGACTGTCACCACGAAGACTTCGACAACTTCAGACTGTCACCACGAAGACTTGGACAACTTCAGACTGTCACCAGGAAGACTTGGACAACTTCAGACTGTCACCACGAAGACTTGGACAACTTCAGACTGTCACCACGAAGACTTGGACAACTTCAGACTGTCACCAGGAAGACTTGGACAACTTCAGACTGTCACCACGAAGACTTGGACAACTTCAGACTGTCACCACGAAGACTTGGACAACTTCAGACTGTCACCACGAAGACTTGGACAACTTCAGACTGTCACCACGAAGACTTGGACAACTTCAGACTGTCACCACGAAGACTTGGACAACTTCAGACTGTCACCACGAAGATACTTCGATACCTTCCCCGTTAAACAGGATCCTCGGTGGACGTTATAAACGTCCATTACTCCTCATTATACAGATGATCATTATACAGATGATCATTATACAGATTATCATTATACAGATTATCATTATACAGGTTATCATTATACAGATGATCATTATACAGATGATCATTATACAGATTATCATTATACAGGTTATCATTATACAGATGATCATTATACAGATGATCATTATACAGATTATCATTATACAGATTATCATTATACAGATGATCATTATACAGATTATCATTATACAGGTTATCATTATACAGATGATCATTATACAGATTATCATTATACAGATTATTATTATACAGGTTATCATTATACAGATGATCATTATACAGATGATCATTATACAGATTATCATTATACAGATGATCATTATACAGATGATCATTATACAGATTATCATTATACAGGTTATCATTATACAGATTATCATTATACAGATTATCATTATACAGATGATCATTATACAGATGATCATTATACAGATTATCATTATACAGATGATCATTATACAGATGATCATTATACAGATTATCATTATACAGATGATCATTATACAGATTATCATTATACAGATTATCATTATACAGATGATCATTATACAGATTATCATTATACAGGTTATCATTATACAGGTTATCATTATACAGATGATCATTATACAGGTTATCATTATACAGATTATCATTATACAGGTTATCATTATACAGATTATCATTAGACAGATTATCATTATACAGATGATCATTATACAGATTATCATTATACAGATTATCATTATACAGGTTATCATTATACAGGTTATCATTATACAGGTTATCATTATACAGATTATCATTATACAGATGATCATTATACAGGTTATCATTATACAGATGATCATTATACAGGTTATCATTATACAGGTTATCATTATACAGATTATCATTATACAGATGATCATTATACAGATGATCATTATACAGATGATCATTATACAGATTATCATTATACAGATGATCATTATACAGGTTATCATTATACAGGTTATCATTATACAGATGATCATTATACAGATGATCATTATACAGATGATCATTATACAGATTATCATTATACAGATTATCATTATACAGATGATCATTATACAGATTATCATTATACAGATTATCATTATACAGATTATTCAGTATCATATACAGATATCATTATACAGATTATCATTATACAGATATCATTATACAGTTATCATAAGATTTCATTATACAGTATCATTATACAGTTATCATTATACAGTTCTATCATATATACAGATATCATTAACAGTTACATAACGATTATCATTATACAGATTATCATTATACAGGTTATCATTA
>NC_092281.1:30576873-30586873 GCF_036320965.1 Panulirus ornatus
CAGTAACAAACATCGTAGCAGCAACAGTAACAACAGTAACAAACATCGTAGCAGCAACAGTAACAACAGTAACAAACGTAGCAGCAGCAACAGTAACAACAGTAACAAACATCGTAGCAGCAACAGTAACAACAGTAACAAACATCGTAGCAGCAACAGTAACAACAGTAACAAACGTAGCAGCAGCAACAGTAACAACAGTAACAAACATCGTAGCAGCAACAGTAGTAACAGTAACAAACATCGTAGCAGCAACAGTAACAACAGTAACAAAAATCGTAGCAGCAACAGTAACAACAGTAACAAACATCGTAGCAGCAACAGTAGTAACAGTAACAAACATCGTAGCAGCAACAGTAATAACAGTAACAAACGTAGCAGCAACAGTAACAACAGTAACAAACATCGTAGCAGCAACAGTAACAACAGTAACAAAAATCGTAGCAGCAACAGTAACAACAGTAACAAAAATCGTAGCAGCAACAGTAACAACAGTAACAAACATCGTTGCAGCAACAGTAACAACAGTAACAATCATCGTAGCAGCAACAGTAACAACAGTAACAAACATCGTAGCAGCAACAACAGTAACTAACATCGTAGCAGCAACAGTAACAAACATCGGTTGAAGCAACGGATGAAGGAGGCAGACGTTGGGCGGAGGAGGAGGAGGAAGAAACAAGAATTTTTTTTAAAAATCAGTGACTCCATCAGGATCTGGTGTGGACAAGAATCAATGACACGGATAATTTCATTAATGTCCGCCCGTTCTTTGATATCGTCCTCAATAATGTAGCGGGAGCGTGTTGCCACAGGGAAGGGGAGCCACGGCGAGCCTCCCCACCACCGTGGCAGGGAGTATCTTGCCTTGCATCATCACTGCTGGACGGGCGATAGTCCCACAAGGAGAAAGAAGACGAGGCCGCCTCCGCCAGCTGTATACATCTCCAGCGTTAAATCAGGGGCGTCGGAGGAAGTCTATTACTTTGCCACATTACAAAGATAAAAATGTCTTCCCTCCTTATTTGAAGACGGTATGAGGCTTTCTCTTTCAGTAACCGTGCCTGCCTGCCTGCCTGCGACTTCCATCACTTGATTTGTGCTTTTGAAGTTAAGGAGGAGGTTCAGGACTTCATGTTTCAGCAACTTTGAGCTGCACTGCCACACTTGCCTTGTGTGGTTGAGAGACTTGCATGCCGGAGGCCTTCTTTATGGGACACGGTAGCTGTCGTGCCTTGCGTGTGGGTGCTTATTGATGACTATTGATGACCAAGGCTGTGCCGAAGTCCCCCGAGGCGCGAGGCTGTGAGATGGGCGGACAGTCTCTCCTCGCCCACCATCATACGTTGTGCGTTAAGCACTAGTACTGGCTCATGGGAAAATCTCTTCGTAGTTGCTCTCTCTCTCTCTCTCTCTCTCTCTCTCTCTCTCTCTCTCTCTCTCTCTCTCTCTCTCTCTCTCTCTCTCTCTCTCTCTCTCTCTCCATCCGATTTCGCCACCATTTTATACCTCGCGTTTCTACCAGTTAAGTATCTGATGCGTGGAGCCTAACAGTGACTGCCGCCCACCAGTACAGAACCTTATAGCATGTTAATAACTTCAGGGTCAGAAGCCCTGTATATTGACCTGTGTAGAGTAGAAGTAGCCTTCCTCTGTACTGACCATCGTCGTCTCGGTATCAAGTAGCTCCATATATTGACCTTTACAGTCTCACATTAGAGCAGCCTTCTGTATTGACCCTCGTAATCTGATGATTGAGCGGTTATCTGTATATTTATCCTTGTAGTGTTTCAGGGAATTCCATTAAAATTCGTATTTATGATATATAGATAAGTCATAGATTACTCTTTCATGGTGACACGTTTATCATATATATATATATATATATATATATATATATATATATATATATATATATATATATATATATATATATATATATATATATATATTGGAAAGGATCGCAGTTTTGTGCGTGATCAAGATATTCTTATGAGTCCACGGGGAAAATGAAACACGATAAGTTCCCAAGTGCACTTTCTTGTAATACTCACATCATCAGGGGAGACACAAAAGAGAAATATAACAGTCAGTTGATATACATCAAAGAGACGAAGCTAGGACGCCATTTGCTCTTGGACAGTCTTATGTTTACCATATGATCATAACGTGATTAAACAAGCCATTCGATTCTTGTCCCGTTCTTATACTATATATATGTTGCTTAAGAATACTTCGCACGTATTCCCTGCGTGTCGTTGAAGGCGACTAGAAGGGGAGGGAGCGGGGGGCTGGAAATCCTCCCCTCTCGTTTTTAATTTTCCAAAAGAAGGAACAGAGAAGGGGACCAAGTGAGGATTTCCTTCAGGGGCTCAGTCCTCTGTTCTTAAGGCTACCTCGCTAACGCGGGAAATGGCGAATAGTATGATATATATATATATATATATATATATATATATATATATATATATATATATATATATATATATATATATATATACTGACTTTTAGTGGTCGAGTGATAAAGCTTTTATGATACATTGACTCTCCGCTAAGCTCTTTACAGTCATCCTCCATTTCCTCCTGTCTGTTTGGAGTTGAGTTGTTACAGTCGTTTCATCGGCTGGAATCCATGTTGATGAGAAACACTGTTGGCTCCTCTCTCTGTGTGTGTTTTGGGTGTGTAGGTATGTGTGTATCAATGTATGATGTATTTATGTGTTTGGATTTGAGTTTTTATTTGTGTTTGTGTGTGTGTGTGTGTGTGAATAATTACATATTAGCAATTACCTATTTTGTGCTGTACGGGGAGGGAGTATTACGCTCATGACGCCCTCACATCTTGAACATTCTGTACTACATACAACTTATTGAACTTGTGCACATTGTCTTCATTTACCATGTCCTTAGTCATTCTCTTCCATTCAGCCACCACCCTTACACTATACCAATACTTAATTATATCTTTTTTGATAATTTTCTTCCTATTTTCACGTTATACCCAAGTTGCTGCGTCTCGTAAGCCGATCCCTGTAATTTATCTCTCTTACTTCTATTTTTATCCTTTGTTGCCCTCTTCTGAACCTTCTTTATTAGCTCTTCATACTTCTGTAGGTTCGATGATGGAACATGAGACGCACACACTAACACCACCTCCGTGGTGTAGCGGTGAGCGTTACTGCCTGTCACGTATGAGCAGGCTGCCTGGGATCAAAGCCGCATGGGTTCGAATCCTGGTTGCGGCGACGATCTACGGTCCTCCCAGCTGATCCTCCTCCTCGAAAGGCTGGTCGATAGAATGGGTATTTGGCATAGACTAGGGTGTGTGTGTGTATTTTTGTGTGTATACATACATAGTAGTAGAACTATAGTATATGTATTCAAGAGACGGGGCAACACGAGTGTAAAGCAGTCCCCACTTAACACAAATAATAATCACATAGTAATCACGCACACAACCCACCCACACACACACCCACCCACACACACGCAACCACCCACACACACACGCACACACACCCACACACACACACGCACCTACCTACCCAACCACACACACACACATCCACCCACACACACACACACACACACACCACAAACACTCCATATTGTAAGCCAGATAGATGAACAGCTGGGTGAACAGCAGGCCAACTTCCCCGCCCAGGACTCGAGCCCCTATGGGCCCATTCATGCGTCTCGGTCGGTAACGCAGAACACAACCCAACAACATGGTTTTTTTCATCAATCTGGATTGGTCGTAATGTGACTCAGCACAATGTTAAACACAGGCAGATATAAAACCTGGCCCAGTATAGTACAGGGAAAGACCATAAACACACAAGTTTATATATTTACAGCCGGGATTATAGCCTTGGTGTCCGCGTAAAGGTTAATGACAACACTATGATGTTTTGTGGCCGCCAGCAAACTCGCGCATATCGAGTCGATAGATGGAGTTGATAGTCTGGCGAGCCTCATAAAAACTATTACGGTCAGGCAATCGAGAGGCAGCGCCCATTGTTTATTGTTTTAGGAGTGTAACTAAAGTGGTTGCATGTTACATATGCACAAATTATATATATATATATATATATATATATATATATATATATATATATATATATATATATATATATATATATATATATATATACTGTTTCTTTCATACATGATCGCGATTTCCTGCGTTATCGAGGTAATGCCAGGAACTGACAAAGAAAGGCCGCATCCGCTCACGTCCATTCTCCAGCTGTCATGTTTAATGCACCGAAACCACAGCTCCTATCCACATCCAGGCCCCACATACCCGTCCATGGTTTACCCCAGACGTTTCACATGCCTTGGTTCAGGCCATTGAGTGCACGTCGTTTCTAATATACCACATCGTTCTAATTCACTCGTCTTTCGTGCACGCTTTTCACCCTCTTGAATGTTTAAATCTCGATCGCTCAAAATCTTTTTCGTCTTCCCTGCCGGCAAGGCAGCAGGTTTGGATGGTATTGCAGTGGAATTTATTAAAAAAAGGGGGTGACTGTATTGTTGACTGGTTGGTAAGGTTATTTAATGTATGTATGACTCATGGTGAGGTGCCTGAGGATTGGCGGAATGCGTGCATAGTGCCATTGTACAAAGGCAAAGGGGATAAGAGTGAGTGCTCAAATTACAGAGGTATAAGTTTGTTGAGTATTCCTGGTAAATTATATGGGAGGGTATTGATTGAGAGGGTGAAGGCATGTACAGAGCATCAGATTGGGGAAGAGCAGTGTGGTTTCAGAAGTGGTAGAGGATGTGTGGATCAGGTGTTTGCTTTGAAGAATGTATGTGAGAAATACTTAGAAAAGCAAATGGATTTGTATGTAGCATTTATGGATCTGGAGAAGGCATATGATAGAGTTGATAGAGATGCTCTGTGGAAGGTATTAAGAATATATGGTGTGGGAGGAAAGTTGTTAGAAGCAGTGAAAAGTTTTTATCGAGGATGTAAGGCATGTGTACGTGTAGGAAGAGAGGAAAGTGATTGGTTCTCAGTGAATGTAGGTTTGCGGCAGGGGTGTGTGATGTCTCCATGGTTGTTTAATTTGTTTATGGACGGGGTTGTTAGGGAGGTAAATGCAAGAGTTTTGGAAAGAGGGGCAAGTATGAAGTCTGTTGGGGATGAGAGAGCTTGGGAAGTGAGTCAGTTGTTGTTCGCTGATGATACAGCGCTGGTGGCTGATTCATGTGAGAAACTGCAGAAGCTGGTGACTGAGTTTGGTAAAGTGTGTGGAAGAAGAAAGTTAAGAGTAAATGTGAATAAGAGCAAGGTTATTAGGTACAGTAGGGTTGAGGGTCAAGTCAATTGGGAGGTGAGTTTGAATGGAGAAAAACTGGAGGAAGTGAAGTGTTTTAGATATCTGGGAGTGGATCTGGCAGCGGATGGAACCATGGAAGCGGAAGTAGATCATAGGGTGGGGGAGGGGGCGAAAATTCTGGGGGCCTTGAAGAATGTGTGGAAGTCGAGAACATTATCTCGGAAAGCAAAAATGGGTATGTTTGAAGGAATAGTGGTTCCAACAATGTTGTATGGTTGCGAGGCGTGGGCTATGGATAGAGTTGTGCGCAGGAGGATGGATGTGCTGGAAATGAGATGTTTGAAGACAATGTGTGGTGTGAGGTGGTTTGATCGAGTGAGTAACGTAAGGGTAAGAGAGATGTGTGGAAATAAAAAGAGCGTGGTTGAGAGAGCAGAAGAGGGTGTTTTGAAGTGGTTTGGGCACATGGAGAGAATGAGTGAGGAAAGATTGACCAAGAGGATATATGTGTCGGAGGTGGAGGGAACGAGGAGAAGAGGGAGACCAAATTGGAGGTGGAAAGATGGAGTGAAAAAGATTTTGTGTGATCGGGGCCTGAACATGCAGGAGGGTGAAAGGAGGGCAAGGAATAGAGTGAATTGGAGCGATGTGGTATACCGGGGTTGACGTGCTGTCAGTGGATTGAATCAAGGCATGTGAAGCGTCTGGGGTAAACCATGGAAAGCTGTGTAGGTATGTATATTTGCGTGTGTGGACGTATGTATATACATGTGTATGGGGGGGGGGTTGGGCCATTTCTTTCGTCTGTTTCCTTGCGCTACCTCGCAAACGCGGGAGACAGCGACAAAGTATAATAATAAAAAATATATATATATATATATATATATATATATATATATATATATATATATATATATATATATATATATATTCATTCATTTATTTTGCTTAGTCGCTGTCTCCCGCGTTAGAGAGGTAGCGCAAGGAAACAGACGAAAGAATGGCCCAACCCACCCACATACACATGTATATACATACACGTCCACACACGCAAATATACATACCTATACATCTCAATGTACACATATATATACACACACAGACATATACATATATACACATGTGCATAATTCATACTGTCTGCCTTTATTTATTCCCATCGCCACCCCGCCACACATGGAATAATAACCCTCTCCCCCCCTCATGTGTGCGGGGTAGCGCTAGGAAAAGACAAACAAAGACCCCATTCGTTCACACTCAGTCTCTAGCTGTCATGTAATAATGCACCGAAACCACAGCTCCCTTTCCACATCCAGGCCCCACACAACTTTCCATGGTTTACCCCAGACGCTTCACATGCCCTGGTTCAATCCATTGATTCTATTCCTTGCACGCCTTTCACCCTCCTGCATGTTCAGGCCCCGATCACCCAAAATCTTTTTCACTCCATCTTTCCACCTCCGATTTGGTCTCCCACTTCTCCTCGTTCCCTCCACCTCTGACACATATATCCTCTTGGTCAATCTTTCCTCACTCATTCTCTCCATGTGACCAAACAATTTCAAAAGACCCTCTTCTGCTCTCTCAACCACACTCTTTTTATTTCCACACATCTCTCTTACCCTTACATTACTTAATCGATTAAACCACCTCACACCACATATTGTCCTCCAACATCTCATTTCCAGCACATCCACCCTCCTGCGCACAACTCTATCCATAGCCCACGCCTCGCAACCATACAACATTGTTGGAACCACTATTCCTTCAAACATACCCATTTTTGCTTTCCGAGATAATGTTCTCGACTTCCACACATTCTACAAGGCTCCCAGAATTTTCGCCCCCTCCCCCACCCTATGATTCACTTCCGCTTCCATGGTTCCATCCTCTGCCAGATCCACTCCCAGATATCTAAAACACTTTACTTCCTCCAGTTTTTCTCCATTCAGACTTACCTCCCAATAGACTTGACCCTCAACCCTACTGTACCTAATAACCTTGTTCTTATTCACATTTACTCTTAACTTTCTTCTTTCACACACTTTCCCAAACTCAGTCACCAGCTTCTGCAGTTTCTCACATGAATCAGCCACTAGCGCTGTATCATCAGCGAACAACAACTGACTCACTTCCCAAGCTCTCATCCACAACAGACTGCATACTTGCCCCTCTTTCCAAACCTCTTGCATTCACCTCCCTAACAACCCCGTCCATAAACAAATTAAACAACCATGGAGACATCACACACCCCTGCCGCAAACCTACATTCACTGAGAACCAATCACTTTCCTCTCTTCCTACACGTACACATGCCCTGCATCCTTGTTAAAAACTTTTCACTGCTTCCAACAACTTGCCTCCCACACCATATATTCTTAATACCTTCCACAGAGCATCTCTATCAACTCTATCATATGCCTTCTCCAGATCCATAAATGCTACATACAAATCCATTTGCTTTTCTAAGTATTTCTCACATACATTCTTCAAAGCAAACACCTGATCCACACATCCTCTGCCACTTCTGAAACCACACTTCTCTTCCCCAATCTGATGCTCTGTACATGCCTTCACCCTCTCAATCAATACCCTCCCATATAGTTTACCAGGAATACTCAACAAACTTATGCCTCTGTAATTTGAGCACTCACTCTTATCCCCTTTGCCTTTGTACAATGGCACCATGCAAGCAATCCGCCAATCCTCAGGCACCTCACCATGAATCATACATACATTAAATAACCTTACCAACCAGTCAACAATACAGTCACCCCCTTTTTTAATAAATTTCACTGCAATACCATCCAAACCTGCTGCCTTGCCGGCTTTCATCTTCCGCAAAGCTTTTACTACCTCTTTTCTGTTTACCAAATCATTTTCGCTAACCCTCTCACTTTGCACACCACTTCGACCAAAACACCCTATATCTGCCACTCTATCATCAAACACATTCAACAAACCTTCAAAATACTCACTCAATCTCCTTCTCACATCACCACTACTTGTTATCACCTCCCCATTAGCCCCCTTCACTGAAGTTCCCATTTGCTCCCTTGTCTTCCGCACTTTATTTACCTCCTTCCAAAACATCTTTTTCTTCTCCCTAAAATTTAATGATACTCTCTCACCCCAACTCATTTGCCCTCTTTTTCACCTCTTGCACCTTTCTCTTGACCTCCTGCCTCTTTCTTTTATACATCTCCCACTCATTTGCATTTTTTCCTTGCAAAAATCGTCCGAATGCCTCTCTCTTCTCTTTCACTAATAATCTTACTTCTTCATCCCTCCACTCACTACCCTTTCTAATCAACCCACCTCCCACGCTTTTCATGCCACAAGCATCTTTTGCGCAAGCCATCACTGCTTCCCTAAATACATCCCATTCCTCCCCCACTCCCCTTACCTCGTTTGTTCTCACCTTTTTCCATTCTGTACTCAGTCTCTCCTGGTACTTCCTCACACAAGTTTCCTTCCCAAGCTCACTTACTCTCACCACTCTCTTCAGCCCAACATTCTCTCTTCTTTTCTGAAAACCCCTACAAATCTTCACCTTCGCTTCCACAAGATAATGATCAGACATCCCTCCAGTTGCACCTCTCAGCACATTAACTTCCAAAAGTCTCTCTTTCGCCCGCCTATCAATTAACACATAATACAATAACGCTCTCTGGCCATCTCTCCTACTTACATACGTATACTTATGTATATCTCGCTTTTTCAACCAGGTGTTCCCAATCACCAGTCCTTTTTCAGCACATAAATCTACAAGCTCTTCACCATTTCCATTTACAACAGTGAACACTCCATGTATACCAATTATTCCCTCAACTGCCACATTACTCACCTTTGCATTCAAATCACCCATCACTATAACCCGGTCTTGTGCATCAAAACCACTAACACACGCATTCAGCTGCTCCCAAAGCACTTGCCTCTCATGATGTTTCTTCTCATGCCCAGGTGCATATGCACCAATAATCACCCATCTCTCTCCATCCACTTTCAGTTTTACCCATATCAATCTAGAATTTACTTTCTTACACTATATCACATACTCCCACAACTGTTTCTGGAGTATTGCTACTCCTTCCCTTGCTCTTGTCCTCTCACTAACCCCTGACTTTACTCCCTAGAGATTCCCAAACCACAACTGTTTCTGGAGTAGTGCTACTCCTTCCCTTGCTCTTGTCCTCTCACTAACCCCTGACTTTACTCCCTAGAGATTCCCAAACCACTCTTCCCCTTTACCCTTGAGCTTCGTTTCACTCAGAGCCAAAACATCCAGGTTCCTTTCCTCAAACATACTACCTATCTATCCTTTTTTCTCATCTTGGTTACATCCACACACATTTAGACACCCAATCTGAGCCTTCGAGGAGGATGAGCACTCCCCGCGTGACTCCTCCTTCTGTGTCCCCTTTTAGAAACATATATATATATATATATATATATATATATATATATATATATATATATATATATATATATATATATATATATATATATATTGGAAAGGATCACAATTTTGCTCGTGATCAAGATATTCCTATGAGTCCACGGGGAAAATGAAACACGATAAGTTCCCAAGTGCACTTTCGTGTAATAATCACATCATCAGGGGAGACACAAGAGAGAAATATAACAGTCAGTTGATATACATCGAAGAGATGAAGCTAGGACGCCATTTGGTAGACATGCGATTGTCC
>NC_092281.1:30591873-30619373 GCF_036320965.1 Panulirus ornatus
TACGTCTAATATATGACAAAGAGAACCGGTCCTAACACTGATCCTTGTGGCACTCCATCTGTTACGTCTAATATATGACAAAGAGAACCGGTCCTAACACTGACCCTTGTGGCACTCCATCTGTTACGTCTAATATATGACAAAGAGAACCGGTCCTAACACTGATCCTTGTGGCACTCCATCTGTTACGTCTAATATATGACAAAGAGAACCGGTCCTAACACTGACCCTTGTGGCACTCCATCTGTTACGTCTAATATATGACAAAGAGAACCGGTCCTAACACTGATCCTTGTGGCACTCCATCTGTTACGTCTAATATATGACAAAGAGAACCGGTCCTAACACTGACCCTTGTGGCACTCCATCTATTACGTCTAATATATGACAAAGAGAACCGGTCCTAACACTGATCCTTGTGGCACTCCATCTGTTACATCTAATCATTCTGAGGCTTGACCACATTACTCACAACTCTTTGTTTACGGCCAGTTTACCAGTTACCTATCCACTGGAGTACAACCCCGTGTGACTTAATCTTTTCTTGTAACCTTTCAAGCGGAAACTTACGAAAGTTGTTTTGAAAAAATCTAGATAGATAACATCAACTGCTTTACTTTCGTCAGAAATGTTGATTATGTCATAAATGGTATCAAGTAGATTTGTCACATAACGATCTCGTCGAAAAACATGTTAGTAATCGTTTATCAAGTGGTGGTCCTCTAAATGGTGTTTACAAATCTATCTCGAATGATGGTTTCCATAAGTTTTCCAACTGCAAACGTTAATGGAATGATGATTTCCGTGTAGTGACATAACACCTTTTTCTCAATATCGCTGTTACATCGGCAGACTTCATTCATCTGGAACTTTCCCTTTAGCAAATGACTCATTATAAAGATCGATCAAGGGCCTATCCATCTCATTTTTCGTCTCTCTCATTGTTCTTGGATAACACTTATCAGGGATTGCCGTCTTATTTACTTTCATTCCGTTTATTGCTGAAGTGTCATCAGCTTGTATGTCAGTATGTTCATCTCTCATATCAGTGAAACTGGATTCGAGATTTGGGTTGTGTCTTTTTCCATCATAGATACAGATGCAAAATTATCATTTAGAATTTTTGTCATGGCTTCGTTGTCTCGAACCACGTCACCGTTTACCGTAATTAATGAACCAATTGACTGGGTAACGACCCTCTTGCTTCTAACATAAGAGTAAAACTCCTTAGTGTTTCTTTTGCTATTCATAGCAATATATGCTTCATATTGACGTTTACTGTGTCGTATAACTCTTTTTCTCTACCCAAATTTACATAACTTGATCATGTTGGTTATTGGATTCTCAGAGTTTTTTATGTGCTACTTTCTTAGATAACAGACACCTTGGCTTGGATGTAGAAATAGACTGTCTACTACGCATTGGCACGTATGTTCCCTCCACTGCATGAAGGTTTACCTGAAGAGTTTCCAAGCAACTTACACATGTCATTTTTATTGACATATCATCATAGATTAGCCTGTCAAGAGCAATCGAAGATCATCAAAATTTGCACGTTTGCATTGTTTCGCTACTGTTATGTTGACCAACATTGAATGTAGTGTTGAAATCAACCTCTAAAATAGTTGCCGGTGTTCTCTTGTACCAAATTGTTCTCCAGCATCAACATTATTAACGAGAGCCTCATTTGTAGTAATATATTCTCGTCGCGAGTAGGTTTCTCGACTAATTGGATCGGGGCATTATTAAGCAAATTTAGGTAAAGTCCTCGCCCGGAGCTACTGAAAAGGGATTATCCCCATTAAGATACCAGTATGTTAAAGTCTCTTGCCATGACAGAATCTTGCTCATTACAAATTTCTTCTGACTCACAATAAAATCCTTTGTCTACTTCTGGTGTCTGCACGGGGCGGGGCGCCTATGTAGACTAGATCTACTGTCATTTTCTCCCGCAGTTTATCTGTAATTTCTAAAAATATGAACTTGACATTCTCACCGGCCGCCACAATTTTTACTACTGGAACTAAAATGATTAAGGTTAGTAGTACATAGAAACAAATTGGTTGTGAGTTTGAATATAAAGAAGATGGAGGAGGTGGAGTGGTTTAGACACTTGGAAGTGGAAGTGCCAGCGGGTGGAGCCATGGAAGATAAATTGAGGCACAGGGTGGGTGAGGAGGCAAACGCACTGGGTACATTGAGCAGTGTGTGGAGATGGTATGATCGTACCAACAATGCTGTACGGATGCAAAGGTGTGCGCCCGAGATGAAAAATATAGAAAACGGCGAATGTGTTGCAAATATATGTTTGAGGACGGTAAATGGTGTCAAAAGTATTGATCGCATACGAAATGATAGGACAAGAGAGAAGCATGGTAGTAAGAGGAGCATGTGTGAAAGCCCTCACGAGTGTTTATCAGTCAGGAGGACTTTATACTGTAGGCCGGACTAGCTGCAAAATTGGCGGTCACAGAGAGTAGGGGAACACGGCAGAGAAATATGGAACACGGCCAGCCGAGAATAAGGAAGGCGGAGCGGCCTCCGGGGAGGTAGCCTTCTCCTGCTGGGTAATATAAACTTGTATCTTGGTATGTTAATCAGTGTCTGTGAAGAAGGCTTCTGATCAAGCCGAAACGTTAGAAAGTAATACACCGAAGCTCTCCCCTGTGTTGCCTCACCATCCCAGTTCACAATGAATAATTCATATTCACCGTAAGCAAACAAAGAGAAATACAACGTCGTTTAGGATCCTTCCACCCGAAAGGAACCCACCTTACCATGCTTCCACATGGAGCGTTGCCTCTGAGCGGTGGAAGCCTCATAAAAGCGGTGATGGGGGCTGCCAATGATGATAGTAACTATGATGATAGTGATAATATGGATGACTGATTATGATGTTTATGATAATGATTAAAGTAGAATGTATAGCAATGATGATGATATGGCACATGTCAGTATTATTATTTATTATTTATTTATTATTATTTTTTATTATTATTATTATTACATTTGTGTCTTACTTTAGATGTGTGTACCTACATGGGTGCACGTCACAAGGACTGGTTCCTGTTAGGGTAATCCAGTTATGAGCGGAGTTTGAGGATGTCTTTCGTGCAGACGATTGAGAACCCGTTAAGGTCAGGAGGAACACGGTACAAGTGGCAGGTTCACATCAGGTACTTCATCTTCCTTCCGTGATGTCACATCCGTCACAGGAAGGTTCAGTCATATACAAACTGGCGCAGGACTTACGACTATACCTGTGTGGCTCGTTCCATGACGCTCGCAGGTGATTATCGTATTCTTTTCACCCTCGGGTTGTAAGACGGTACGACACTTGGCCACGACACTTGGTCGTCATACCGTCGTGTTCAAGGGTCGTCATACCGTCGTGTTCAAGGGTCGTCATACCGTCGTACTCAAGGGTCGTCACACCGTCGTGTTTAAGGGTCGTCATACCGTCGTACTCAAGGGTCGTCATACCGTCGTACTCAAGGGTCGTCATATCGTCGTACTCAAGTGTCGTCACACCGTCGTGTTCAAGGGTCGTCATACCGTCGTACTCAAGGGTCGTCACACCGTCGTGTTCAAGGGTCGTCATACCGTCGTGCTCAAGGGTCATCATACCGTCTTGTTCAAGGGTCGTCATACCGTCGTGTTCAAGGGTCGTCATACCGTCGTGTTCAAGGGTCGTCACACCCTCGTGTTCAAGGGTCGTCATACCGTCGTACTCAAGGGTCGTCACACCGTCGTGTTCAAGGGTCATCATACCGTCGTGTTCAAGGGTCGTCATACCGTCGTGTTCAAGGGTCGTCATACCGTCGTGTTCAAGGGTCGTCACACCCTCGTGTTCAAGGGTCGTCACACCGTCGTGTTCAAGGGTCGTCATACCGTCGTGCTCAAGGGTCATCATACCGTCGTGTTCAAGGGTCGTCACACCCTCGTGTTCAAGGGTCGTCACACCGTCGTGTTCAAGGGTCGTCTTACCGTCGTGCTCAAGGGTCGTCATACCGTCGTGTTCAAGGGTCGTCACACCCTCGTGTTCAAGGGTCGTCACACCCTCGTGTTCAAGGGTCGTCATACCGTCGTGCTCAAGGGTCGTCATACCGTCGTGTTCAAGGGTCGTCACACCGTCGTGTTCAAGGGTCGTCATACCGTCGTGTTCAAGGGTCGTCATACCGTCGTGTTCAAGGGTCGTCATACCGTCGTGTTCAAGGGTCGTCATACCGTCGTGTTCAAGGGTCGTCATACCGTCGTGCTCAAGGGTCGTCATACCGTCGTGTTCAAGGGTCGTCATACCGTCGTGTTCAAGGGTCGTCATACCGTCGTGTTCAAGGGTCGTCATACCGTCGTGCTCAAGGGTCGTCACACCGTCGTGTTCAAGGGTCGTCATACCGTCGTGTTCAAGGGTCGTCATACCGTCGTGTTCAAGGGTCGTCATACCGTCGTGTTCAAGGGTCGTCATACCGTCGTGTTCAAGGGTCGTCATACCGTCGTGCTCAAGGGTCGTCATACCGTCGTGTTCAAGGGTCGTCATACCGTCGTGTTCAAGGGTCGTCATACCGTCGTGCTCAAGGGTCGTCATACCGTCGTGTTTAAGGGTCGTCATACCGTCGTGTTCAAGGGTCGTCATACCGTCGTGTTCAAGGGTCGTCATACCGTCGTGTTCAAGGGTCGTCATACCGTCGTGTTCAAGGGTCGTCATACCGTCGTGTTCAAGGGTCGTCATACCGTCGTGCTCAAGGGTCGTCATACCGTCGTGTTCAAGGGTCGTCATACCGTCGTGTTCAAGGGTCGTCATACCGTCGTGCTCAAGGGTCGTCATACCGTCGTGCTCAAGGGTCATCATACCGTCGTGTTCAAGGGTCGTCATACCGACGTGTTCAAGGGTCGTCATACCGTCGTGTTCAAGGGTCGTCATACCGTCGTGCTCAAGGGCCCCCACACTTCCAAGGATATTTACAAACTGAAACATTTACCTGAGACTCATAATAATCAGCCATTAGCGTAACGCTGAAAAGATTTTATTTGGTCATGGATTTCTTTAAAGATTAAGCTGTTCCCAAGTGGAATTTCAACATCATTTTTCCCTCACTTTCAAAGCCAATTGAGAGACGCATGATCCCCGGAGGAGAGGCCAACGCTCAAGTCAGAGCATTTTTCCATGCCTGTCGTTATTAATTATTCATTCATTTCTAATTGATTACCTCTGGAGTTTTCTGTAAGTCTGGGAAGGTGATCGTGAGTTGCTGAGTGCAGTAATCATGCTGTGGTTTTTCCCTCCCCTGAGTGATATCCTGGTTTGGGTGCCGGACACGTAATGATAGTGCCAGATCCTCCTGAACTCATGATTGCATGGGGTGTACCCTCTCATACCAGGCGACGTGCAGGTGAGGGAATGTGGTGCCGGGGCTTCGTGTCCACCTGTGCCAGGAGCTGTGGTGGGTTACGACGACCCCCCGCACACACACACACACACACACACACACACACACACACACACACACTCACCCGGGCGGGGAGTTCCGGTTCTTCGCTATATATATGTAGCTGGCATGTTCGTTCTGATAATCGTGTGGGGTAAAGATGACGTGCACGCTATTGTGTGTGTATGTGTGTAATCGTATCATTAGTGTAATGGTCGGCTGTAAGTACAGAGCGCCACTCCTTATTTCCGTGCGGGTAATTTGACCATACAAATTCGAAGGCATATTTGACAAAATAGGTAAAGACTCCTCTGTGTAGACGTACGTAATGTCAGTGATCAGCTTTAGCTATAGTACCGCGGGTTTCACTCTATTTTTGACGTTTAGGGATACGCTAAAATGCGTATCAGTAAGACCATGAAGCGTAGTAGGTGTGGGCTGGCTTCCCGCAGCAGCGTACAGTAGCTTGGCCAGCCATTGATCCTCACGTTCTAGCGGTCACGAACACTGACAAAAAACGCGCATTCATTACCGTCATTCAGCCTGGTAAAAATATTTCTCGGTGGCCACACAACAAGACCCAGGTGCTCCACACAGCAGTGACCCAGGTGCTCCACACAGCAGGGGACCAGGAGCTCCACACAGCAAGGGACCAGGAGCTCCACACAGCAGTGACCTAGGAGCTCCACACAGCAGTGACCCAGGAGCTCCACACAGCAAGGGACCAGGAGCTCCACACAGCAGTGACCTAGGAGCTCCACACAGCAGTGACCCAGGAGCTCCACACAGCAAGGGACCAGGAGCTCCACACAGCAGTGACCTAGGAGCTCCACACAGCAAGGGACCAGGAGCTCCACACAGCAGTGACCTAGGAGCTCCACACAGCAGGGGACCAGGAGCTCCACACAGCAGGGGACCAGGAGCTCCACGCAGCAGGGGACCAGGAGCTCCACACAGCAGTGACCTAGGAGCTCCACACAGCAGGGGACCAGGAGCTCCACACAGCAGGGGACCAGGAGCTCCACGCAGCAGGGGACCAGGAGCTCCACGCAGCAGGGGACCAGGAGCTCCACACAGCAGTGACCTAGGAGCTCCACGCAGCAGGGGACCAGGAGCTCCACGCAGCAGGGGACCAGGAGCTCCACACAGCAGTGACCCAGGAGCTCCACACAGCAGGGAACCAGGAGCTCCACACAGCAGTGACCCAGGAGCTCCACACAGCAGTGACCCGGGAGCTCCACACAGCAGTGACCCAGGAGCTCCACACAGCAGGGACCCAGGAGCTCCACACAGCAGGTATCCAGGAGCTCCACTCAGCAAGGGACCAAGAGCTCCACACAGCAGGGGGCATGGAGCTCCACTCCACGCGGCAGGGGACCAGGAGCACCACGCACCAGAGACCCTGGAGCTCCACACAGCAGGGGACCAGGAGCTCCACACAGCAGTGACCCAGGAGCTCCACACAGCAGTGACCTAGGAGCTCCACACAGCAGGGGACCAGGAGCTCCACACAGCAGTGACTCAGGAGCTCCACACAGCAGGGGACCAGGAGCTACACACAGCAGGAGACCAGGAGCTCCACACAGCAGGGACCCAGGAGCTCCACACAGCAGGTATCCAGGAGCTCCACTCAGCAAGGGACCAAGAGCTCCACACAGCAGGGGACCTGGAGCTCCACTCCACGCGGCAGGGGACCAGGAGCTCCACGCTGCAGAGACCCTGGAGCTCCACGCAGCATGGGACCAAGAGCTCCACACAGAAGGGATCCAGGAGCTCCACACAGCAGGGGACCAGGAGCTCCACGCAGCATGGGACCAAGAGCTCCACACAGAAGGGATCCAGGAGCTCCACACAGCAGGGGACCAGGAGCTCCACGCAGCAGGGGACCAGGAGCTCCACGCAGCAGGGGAGCCAAGAGCTCCTCAATAGTCCTTCTTCGCTGCTTGTATTTTTCGCTTTAAAACCCCGTGTCGTTTTCTATTGTTGTCGATCATTCCAATTTTCTTTCGTTTCATCTTCCGAACTTAATACTGTCTTGTAAAAAAAGATGAAAAAAATAATCTCACCTTTCGAAGCCATAAATTTGGTGTGTTCGTTATTTCAATTTGCATTTTATTAATTAACTACCAAATTGGGCAATTACTTGCCAGAGCAGTCTATGTAACGAGTCCATTAGCGTCTTTACTCATTTTCCTGCACACAGGAGGGTTGATGAAGATGACGGGGAAAGGTTCAGTTGAGGCTTACTAGTAAAAGCATAAGTGGAATTCTCAAGAGAAGTACATGAATGTGATGACAGTAATGTTCCTCCACCTACACTCTCATATATATATATATATATATATATATATATATATATATATATATATATATATATATATATATATATATATATATATATAATGAGTTTGGTAAAGTGTGTGAAAGAAGAAAGTCAAGAGTAAATGTGAATAAGAGCAAGGTTATTAGGTACAGTAGGGGTGAGGGTCAAGTCAATTGGGAGGTGAGTTTGAATGGAGAAAAACTGGAGGAAGTGAAGTGTTTTAGATATCTGGGAGTGGATCTGTCAGCGGATGGAACCATGGAAGCGGAAGTGGATCATAGGGTGGGGGAGGGGGCGAAAATTTTGGGAGCCTTGAAAAATGTGTGGAAGTCGAGAACATTATCTCGGAAAGCAAAAATGGGTATGTTTGAGGGAATAGTGGTTCCAACAATGTTGTATGGTTGCGAGGCGTGGGCTATGGATAGAGATGTGCGCAGGAGGATGGATGTGCTGGAAATGAGATGTTTGAGGACAATGTGTGGTGTGAGGTGGTTTGATCGAGTAAGTAACGTAAGGGTAAGAGAGATGTGTGGAAATAAAAAGAGCGTGGTTGAGAGAGCAGAAGAGGGTGTTTTGAAATGGTTTGGGCACATGGAGAGAATGAGTGAGGAGAGATTGACCAAGAGGATATATGTGTCGGAGGTGGAGGGAACGAGGAGAAGAGGGAGACCAAATTGGAGGTGGAAAGATGGAGTGAAAAAGATTTTGTGTGATCGGGGCCTGAACATGCAGGAGGGTGAAAGGAGGGCAAGAAATAGAGTGAATTGGAGTCATGTGGTATACAGGGGTTGACGTGCTGTCAGTGGATTGAAGCAAGGCATGTGAAGCGTCTGGGGTAAACCATGGAAAGCTGTGTAGGTATGTATATTTGCGTGTGTGGACGTGTGTATGTACATGTGTATGGGGGGGGGGCCATTTCTTTCGTCTGTTTCCTTGCGCTACCTCGCAAACGCGGGAGACAGCGACAAAGTATAAAAAAAAAAAAAAAAAAAAAAATATATATATATAATGGAAAGTATAAGAATACTTCCCACGTATTCCCTGCCTGTCGTAGAAGGCGACTAAAAGGGGAGGGAGCGGGGGCTGGAAATCCTCCCCTCTCATTATTTTTTTTTTTTTTTTTAATTTTCCAAAAGAAGGAACAGAGAAGGGGGGCCAGGTGAGGATATTCCCTCAAAGGCCCAGTTCTCTGTTCTTAACGCTACCTCGCTAACGCGGGAAATACGAATAGTTTGAAAGAAAAAGAAATATTGGAAAGGATCACAATTTTGCGCGTGATCAATTATATTCCTATGAGTCCACGGGGAAATTGATACTCTTTCGTGTCATAATCACGTCATCAGCGGAGATACATGAGAGAAATATGACAGTCAGTTGATATACAACGAGGTGACGTAGCTAGGACGCCATTTGGTAAACATGTGATTGTCCAAGACAGACAGCGAGCGTATCATAAGCATATTATGTGGACAGGAAGGTGAATTGTTTACAATAAAGTTATCCAATTTGTGTAGACCTTCATTAATATTAGGGCAATAATTCTTTGTGTATTTAATAATAGAAGATTCAGTGATATTTCTCGTGGTACTGGAATTAGAGTTAATAACTGGGATGGCATTACTCCAGTCAGTACAATGATCATAGTTTTTAACGTGATTAAACAAGGCATTTGATTCTTATCCTGTTTTTATTCAATATTTATGTTGCTTAAGTCTGACAGAAAGATCCTTACCAGTTTGCCTAACATAAAACTTATCACAATTTCTACATGGCACTTCATAGGTGCATCCAGGAGAATTCCTGTTCCTGTTGAAGATATTCTTTACAGTATTATTGTTGCTGTAGGCAACATTTACATTAAAGGATTTAAGCAACATGGGAAGTAAGGTAAAATTATTGTTAAATGGGAGAACTAAAAGATTCTTGGTGTCAGTGGGAGGCTTGGGTTCAACTCTATAAAATGATTGCCAATCAAACTTAAGGGATTCATCTATGAAAGATCTAAGGTACTTTAACTTAGAACGTTAATATTAGTGAAGGTGTATACAAATTGGATAACTTTATTGTTGATAGAATTTTTTAACAATTCACCTTGTCCACATAATAAGTTTATGATACGCTCGTTGTCTGTCTTAGACAATCACATGTTTACCAAATGGCGTCCTAGCTACGTCTCTTCGTTGTATATCAACTGAATGCAATATTTCTCTCTTGTATCTCCCCTGATGATGTGAATATTACACGAAAGTGCACTTAGGATCTATCGTGTTTCATTTTCCCCGTGGACTCATAGGAATATACTTCATCACGCGCAAAATTGAGATCCTTTCCAATATATATATATATATATATATATATATATATATATATATATATATATATATATATATATATATATATATATATATATGTGTGTGTGTGTGTGTGTGTCTCGAGTATAGTGTGTATACACACAAAATATATGTTCCGCAGCACCAAAGCTCCATAATACATAGACAGTATAATTCACAAGTGAAGGTAGTCGTATATTACATGCACCAACGTTGAGGTACGTTGCTATGATGTACTTTGAGAGATGTGGAGTGTGACTCGTGTGGCAGTAACTGTGGCCTCATACTTAATAATTGAATGGTATAAGCATCCCTCTCTGTACTCTGAGTAGATCTGCATTTTCATTTTCCGTTGTACGTATTTATTTTATATGTTGTTTATTTATTCTTTTATTTATCTACTTATCTTTTTATCATGCTTGAACGGTGTTTCCCGCGTCAGCGAGATAGCGCTAAGAAACACACGAAAAACTACCCATGCACTCACACACACGCATATATATATATATATATATATATATATATATATATATATATATATATATATATATATATATGTAAACGCACATACATATGCATATACATATATATATACACATGTACATGTTCTTACTTGCTTGCCTTCATCCATTTTCGGTGCCACCTCGCCCACAGGATGTTTTGGAAGGAGATATTTAAAGTGCGTAAGACAAGAGATTCTTACAAATGGGAACATCGATGAAGTGGGCTACTAGGGAGGTAACAACAAGTAGTGGTGATGTGAGAAGGAGATTAAGTGAGTATTTTGAAGGTTTGTTGAATGTGTTTGATAATAGAGTGGCAGATATAGGGTGCTTTGGTCGAGGTGGGGTGCGAAGTGAGAGGGTTAGGGAGAATAATTTGGTAAACAGAGAAGAGGTAGTGAAAACTGTGGAAGATGGTATTGCAGTGGAATTTATGAAAAAGGGGGCGACTATGTTGTTGACTGGTTGGTAAGGATATTTAATGTATGTATGGTTCATGGTGAAGTGCCTGAGGATTGGCGGAATGCATGCATACTGCCATTGTACAAAGGCAAAGGGGGTAAAGGTGAGTGCTCAAATTACAGATGTATAAGTTTGTTGAGTATTCCTGGGAAATTTCATGGGAGGTTACTGATTGAGAGGGTGAAGGCATGTACAGAGCATCAGATTAGGGAAGAGCAGTGTGGTTTCAGAAGTGGTAGACTATGTGTGGAACAGGTGTTTGCTTTGAAGAATGTATGCGGGAAATACTTAGACAAACAAATGGATTCGTATGTAGCATTTATGGATCTGAAGAAGGCATATGATAGAGTTTATGGAAGGTACTAAGAATATATGGTATGGGAGGCAAGTTGCAGGTAGCAGTGAAAAATTTTTATCGAGGATGTAAGGCATGTGTACGAGTATGAAGAGAGGAAAGTGATTGCTTCTCAGTGAATATCGGTTTGAGGCAGGGGTGCGTGATGTTTCCATGGCTGTTTAATGGATGGGGTTGTTAGGGAGGCGAATGCAAGGGTTTTGGAGAGAGGTGCAAGTATGCAGTCTTTTGTGGATGAGGGAGCTTGGGAAGTAAGCCAGTTGTCGTTCGCTGATGATACAGCGCTGGTGGCTGATTTGGGTGAGAAACTGCAGAAGCCGGTGGCTGAGTTTGGTAAAGTGTGTGAAAGAAGAAAGCTGAGAGATAATGTGAATAAGAGCAAGGTTATTAGGTACCGTAGGGTTGAGGGACAAGTCAATCGGGAGGTAAGTTTGAATGGAGATGAACTGGAGGAAGTGAAGTGTTTTGGATATCTGGGAGTGGATATGGCAGCGGATGGAACCATGGAAGCGGAAGTGCGTAATAGGATGGGGGAGGAGGCGAAAGTTCTGGGAGCGTTGAAAAATATGTGGAGGGTGAGAACATTATCTCTGAAAGCAAAAATGGGTATGTTTGAAGGAATAGTGGTTCCAACAGTGTTATCTGGTTGCGAGGCGTGGTTGTGCGGAGGATGGTGGATGTGCTGGAAATGAGATGTTTGAGGACAATATGTGGTGTGAGGTGGTTTGATCGAGTAAGTAATGAAAGGGTAACAGAGATGTGTGGTAATAAAAAGAGTGTGGTTGAGAGAGCAGAAGAGGGTGTTTTGAAATGATTTGGTCAGATAGAGAGAATGAATGAGGAAAGATTGACAAAGAGGATATATGTGTCAGAGGTGGGGGGGACGAAAAGTGGGAGACCAAATTGGAGGTGGAAGGATGGAGTGAAAAAGATTTTCCTTGCGCTACCTCGCTAACGCGGGAGACAGCGACAAAGTATAATATTTTGATAATGGAATATATATATATATATATATATATATATATATATATATATATATATATATATATAGGAGCGGGGGGTTGTAAATCCTCCCCTCTCGTTTTTAATTTTCCAAAAGAAGGAGCAGAGAAGGGGGCCAAGTGAGGATTTCCCTCAGAGGCTCAGTCCTCTGTCCTTAACGCTACCTTGCTATCGCGGAAAATGGCGAATAGTATGAATATATATATATATATATATATATATATATATATATATATATATATATATATATATATATATATATATATATATTTTTTTTTTTTTTTTTTATTATACTTTGTCGCTGTCTCCCGCGTTTGCGAGGTAGCGCAAGGAAACAGACGAAAGAAATGGCCCACCCCCCCCCCCCCCATACACATGTATATACATACGTCCACACACGCAAATATACATACCTACACAGCTTTCCATGGTTTACCCCAGACGCTTCACATGCCTTGATTCAATCCACTGACAGCACGTCAACCCCGGTATACCACATCGCTCCAATTCACTCTATTCCTTGCCCTCCTTTCACCCTCCTGCATGTTCAGGCCCCGATCACACAAAATCTTTTTCACTCCATCTTTCCACCTCCAATTTGGTCTCCCTCTTCTCCTCGTTCCCTCCACCTCCGACACATATATCCACTTGGTCAATCTTTCCTCACTCATCCTCTCCATGTGCCCAAACCACTTCAAAACACCCTCTTCTGCTCTCTCAACCATGCTCTTTTTATTTCCACACATCTCTCTTACCCTTACGTTACTCACTCGATCAAACCACCTCACACCACACATTGTCCTCAAACATCTCATTTCCAGCACATCCATCCTCCTGCGCACAACTCTATCCATAGCCCACGCCTCGCAACCATACAACATTGTTGGAACCACTATTCCTTCAAACATACCCATTTTTGCTTTCCGAGATAATGTTCTCGACTTCCACACATTCTTCAAGGCCCCCAGAATTTTCGCCCCCTCCCCCATCCTATGATCCACTTCCGCTTCCATGGTTCCATCCGCTGCCAGATCCACTCCCAGATATCTAAAACACTTCACTTCCTCCAGTTTTTCTCCATTCAAACTCACCTCCCAATTGACTTGACCCTCAACCCTACTGTAGCTAATAACCTTGCTCTTATTCACATTTACTCTTAACTTTCTTCTTCCACACACTTTACCAAACTCAGTCACCAGCTTCTGCAGTTTCTCACATGAATCAGCCACCAGCGCTGTATCATCAGCGAACAACAACTGACTCACTTCCCAATATATATATTGGAAAGGATCACAATTTTGCGCGTGATCAAGTATATTCCTACGAGTCCACATGGGAAAATGAAACACGATAAGTTCGTGTAATAATCACATAATCAGGGGAGATACAAGAAAGAAATATATGTCAACTGATATACAACGAAGAGACGTAGATAGGACATAATTTGGTAAACACGTGATTGTCCAAGACGGAGAACGAGCGTATCATAAACTGATTATGTGGACAAGAAGGGGAATTATTTACAAATTGTATCTATAATAATGCTATCCAATTTGTATAGACCTTCACTAATATTAAGGTTATAATTCTTTGTGTATCTGATAATAGAAGATTCAGTGATATTTGTCGTGTTACTGGAGTTAGAGTACCACGAGAAATATCATTAAATCTTCTATTATTAATTACACAAAGAATTATAACCTTAATATTAGTGAAGGTCCATGCAAATTGCATAACTTTATTCTTGATAAAATTTGTAAACAATTCCCCTTCTTGTCCACATAATAAATCTATGATACGCTCATTGTCTCTCTTGGACAATCACCTGTTTGCCAAATGGCGTCCTAGCTACGTCTCTTCGTTGTATATCAGCTGACTTATATTTCTTTCTTGTATCTCCCCTGATGATGTGATTATTACACGAAAGTGCACTTGGGAACTTATTGTGTTTCCCTTTGCTCGTGGACTCATAGGAATATATATATATATATATATATATATATATATATATATATATATATATATATATATATATATATTGTTTTTTTTTTCTTTTTTTTTTTTTTTTTGCTTTGTCGCTGTCTCCCACGTTTGCGAGGTAGCGCAAGGAAACAGACGAAAGAAATGGCCCAACCCACCCCCATACACATGTATATACATACGTCCACACACGCAAATATACATACCTACACAGCTTTCCATGGTTTACCCCAGACGCTTCACATGCCCTGATTCAATCCACTGACAGCACGTCAACCCCGGTATACCACATCGATCCAATTTACTCTATTCCTTGCCCTCCTTTCACCCTCCTGCATGTTCAGGCCCCGATCCATGGAAACCATGGAAAGCTGTGTAGGCATGTACATTTGCGTGGGTGGACGCACGCATACACACATATATATATATATATATATATATATATATATATATATATATATATATATATATATATATATATTAGATAGATAGATAGATAGATAGATAGATAGATAGAAGAACCAGAGAAGGGGGCTAAGTGAGGATTTCTCAACGCTACCTCGCTAACGTGGGAAATGGCAAATAGTATGAAATATAAAGAAAAAGAAATATATATATATATATATATATATATATATATATATATATATATATATATATATATATATATATATATATCTTTCTTTTTTAAAACTTCACCATTTCCCGCGTTAGCGAGGTAGCGTTAAGAACAGAGGACTGGGCCTTTTTTGGAATATCCTCACCTGGCCCCCTCTGTTCCTGCATTAGCAAGGTAGCGCTAAGAACATAGGACTGGGCCTGTGAGGGAATATCCCCACCTGGCCCCATTCTCTGCTCCTTCTTTTGGAAAATTAAAAAAAAAATTGAGGGGAGGATTTCCAGCCCCCCGCTCCCTCCCCTTTTAGTCGCCTTTTACGAAACGCAGGGAATACGTGGGAAGTATTCTTTCTCCCCTATCCCCAGGGATATATATATATATATATATATATATATATATATATATATATATATATATATATATATATATATATATATATATATATATATTTTATATTTATTTATTATACTTTGTCGCTGTCTCCCGCGTTTGCGAGGTAGCGCAAGGAAACAGACGAAAGAAATGGCCCAACCCCACCCCCCCATACACATGTATATACATACGTCCACACACGCAAATATACATACCTACACAGCTTTCCATGGTTTACCCCAGACGCTTCACATGCCTTGATTCAATCCACTGACAGCACGTCAACCCCGGTATACCACATCGCTCCAATTCACTCTATTCCTTGCCCTCCTTTCACCCTCCTGCATGTTCAGGCCCCGATCACACAAAATCTTTTTCACTCCATCTTTCCACCTCCAATTTGGTCTCCCTCTTCTCCTCGTTCCCTCCACCTCCGACACATATATCCACTTGGTCAATCTTTCCTCACTCATCCTCTCCATGTGCCCAAACCACTTCAAAACACCCTCTTCTGCTCTCTCAACCATGCTCTTTTTATTTCCACACATCTCTCTTACCCTTACGTTACTCACTCGATCAAACCACCTCACACCACACATTGTCCTCAAACATCTCATTTCCAGCACATCCATCCTCCTGCGCACAACTCTATCCATAGCCCACGCCTCGCAACCATAAAACATTGTTGGAACCACTATTCCTTCAAACATACCCATTTTTGCTTTCCGAGATAATGTTCTCGACTTCCACACATTCTTCAAGGCCCCCAGAATTTTCGCCCCCTCCCCCATCCTATGATCCACTTCCGCTTCCATGGTTCCATCCGCTGCCAGATCCACTCCCAGATATCTAAAACACTTCACTTCCTCCAGTTTTTCTCCATTCAAACTCACCTCCCAATTGACTTGACCCTCAACCCTACTGTAGCTAATAACCTTGCTCTTATTCACATTTACTCTTAACTTTCTTCTTCCACACACTTTACCAAACTCAGTCACCAGCTTCTGCAGTTTCTCACATGAATCAGCCACCAGCGCTGTATCATCAGCGAACAACAACTGACTCACTTCCCAATATATATATTGGAAAGGATCACAATTTTGCGCGTGATCAAGTATATTCCTACGAGTCCACATGGGAAAATGAAACACGATAAGTTCGTGTAATAATCACATAATCAGGGGAGATACAAGAAAGAAATATATGTCAACTGATATACAACGAAGAGACGTAGATAGGACATAATTTGGTAAACACGTGATTGTCCAAGACGGAGAACGAGCGTATCATAAACTGATTATGTGGACAAGAAGGGGAATTATTTACAAATTGTATCTATAATAATGCTATCCAATTTGTATAGACCTTCACTAATATTAAGGTTATAATTCTTTGTGTATCTGATAATAGAAGATTCAGTGATATTTGTCGTGTTACTGGAGTTAGAGTACCACGAGAAATATCATTAAATCTTCTATTATTAATTACACAAAGAATTATAACCTTAATATTAGTGAAGGTCCATGCAAATTGCATAACTTTATTCTTGATAAAATTTGTAAACAATTCCCCTTCTTGTCCACATAATAAATCTATGATACGCTCATTGTCTCTCTTGGACAATCACCTGTTTGCCAAATGGCGTCCTAGCTACGTCTCTTCGTTGTATATCAGCTGACTTATATTTCTTTCTTGTATCTCCCCTGATGATGTGATTATTACACGAAAGTGCACTTGGGAACTTATTGTGTTTCCCTTTGCTCGTGGACTCATAGGAATATATATATATATATATATATATATATATATATATATATATATATATATATATATATATATATATATATATATATTGTTTTTTTTATCTTTTTTTTTTTTTTTTGCTTTGTCGCTGTCTCCCACGTTTGCGAGGTAGCGCAAGGAAACAGACGAAAGAAATGGCCCAACCCACCCCCATACACATGTATATACATACGTCCACACACGCAAATATACATACCTACACAGCTTTCCATGGTTTACCCCAGACGCTTCACATGCCCTGATTCAATCCACTGACAGCACGTCAACCCCGGTATACCACATCGATCCAATTTACTCTATTCCTTGCCCTCCTTTCACCCTCCTGCATGTTCAGGCCCCGATCCATGGAAACCATGGAAAGCTGTGTAGGCATGTACATTTGCGTGGGTGGACGCACGCATACACATATATATATATATATATATATATATATATATATATATATATATATATATATATATATATATATATATATATATATTAGATAGATAGATAGATAGATAGATAGATAGAAGAACCAGAGAAGGGGGCTAAGTGAGGATTTCTCAACGCTACCTCGCTAACGTGGGAAATGGCAAATAGTATGAAATATAAAGAAAAAGAAATATATATATATATATATATATATATATATATATATATATATATCTTTCTTTTTTAAAACTTCACCATTTCGCGCGTTAGCGAGGTAGCGTTAAGAACAGAGGACTGGGCCTTTTTTGGAATATCCTCACCTGGCCCCCTCTGTTCCTGCATTAGCAAGGTAGCGCTAAGAACATAGGACTGGGCCTGTGAGGGAATATCCCCACCTGGCCCCATTCTCTGCTCCTTCTTTTGGAAAATTAAAAAAAAAATTGAGGGGAGGATTTCCAGCCCCCCGCTCCCTCCCCTTTTAGTCGCCTTTTACGAAACGCAGGGAATACGTGGCAAGTATTCTTTCTCCCCTATCCCCAGGGATATATATATATATATATATATATATATATATATATATATATATATATATATATATATATATATATATATATATATTTTATATTTATTTATTATACTTTGTCGCTGTCTCCCGCGTTTGCGAGGTAGCGCAAGGAAACAGACGAAAGAAATGGCCCAACCCCACCCCCCCATACACATGTATATACATACGTCCACACACGCAAATATACATACCTACACAGCTTTCCATGGTTTACCCCAGACGCTTCACATGCCTTGATTCAATCCACTGACAGCACGTCAACCCCGGTATACCACATCGCTCCAATTCACTCTATTCCTTGCCCTCCTTTCACCCTCCTGCATGTTCAGGCCCCGATCACACAAAATCTTATTCACTCCATCTTTCCACCTCCAATTTGGTCTCCCACTTCTCGTTCCCTCCACCTCCGACATATATATCCTCTTGGTCAATCTTTCCTCACTCATTCTCTCCATGTGCCCAAACCACTTCAAAACACCCTCTTCTGCTCTCTCAACCACGCTCTTTTTATTTCCACACATCTCTCTTACCCTTACGTTACTCACTCGATCAAACCACCTCACACCACACATTGTCCTCAAACATCTCATTTCCAGCAGCTCCATCCTCCTGCGCACAACTCTATCCATATCCCACGCCTCGCAACCATACAACATTGTTGGAACCACTATTCCTTCAAACATACCCATTTTTGATTTCCGAGATAATGTTCTCGACTTCCACACATTCTTCAAGGCCCCCAGAATTTTCGCCCCCTCCCCCACCCTATGATCCACTTCCGCTTCCATGGTTCCATCCGCTGCCAGATCCACTCCCAGATATCTAAAACACTTCACTTCCTCCAGTTTTTCTCCATTTAAACTCACCTCCCAATTGACTTGACCCTCAACCCTACTGTACCTAATAACCTTGCTCTTATTCACATTTACTCTTAACTTTCTTCTTCCACACACTTTACCAAACTCAGTCACCAGCTTCTGCAGTTTCTCACATGAATCAGCCACCAGCGCTATATCATCAGCGAACAACAACTGACTCACTTCCCAAGCTCTCTCATCCCCAACAGACTTCATACTTGCCCCTCTTTCCAAAACTCTTGCATTTACCTCCCTAACAACCCCATCCATAAACAAATTAAACAACCATGGAGACATCACACACCCCTGCCGCAAACCTACATTCACTGAGAACCAATCACTTTCCTCTCTTCCTACACGTACACATGCCTTACATCCTCGATAAAAACTTTTCACTGCTTCTAACAACTTTCCTCCCACACCATATATTCTTAGTACCTTCCACAGAGCATCTCTATCAACTCTATCATATGCCTTCTCCAGATCCATAAATGCTACATACAAATCCATTTGCTTTTCTAAGTATTTCTCACATACATTCTTCAAAGCAAACACCTGATCCACACATCCTCTACCACTTCTGAACCACACTGCTCTTCCCCAATCTGATGCTCTGTACATGCCTTCACCCTCTCAATCAATACCCTCCCATATAATTTACCAGGAATACTCAACAAACTTATACCTCTATAATTTGAGCACTCACTCTTATCCCCTTTGCCTTTGTACAATGGCACTATGCACGCATTCCGCCAATCCTCAGGCACCTCACCATGAGTCATTATTGTTTTTTTTTTTATTATACTTTGTCGCTGTCTCCCGCGTTTGCGAGGTAGCGCAAGGAAACAGACGAAAGAAATGGCCCAACCCCCCTCCATACACATGTATATACATACGTCCACACACGCAAATATACATACCTACACAGCTTTCCATGGTTTACCCCAGACGCTTCACATGCCTTGATTCAATCCACTGACAGCACGTCAACCCCGGTATACCACATCGCTCCAATTCACTCTATTTCTTGCCCTCCTTTCACCCTCCTGCATGTTCAGGCCCCGATCACACAAAATCTTTTTCACTCCATCTTTCCACCTCCAATTTGGTCTCCCTCTTCTCCTCGTTCCCTCCACCTCCGACACATATATCCTCTTGGTCAATCTTTCCTCACTCATTCTCTCCATGTGCCCAAACCACTTCAAAACAAACATACATACATACATTAAATAACCTTACCAACCAGTCAACAATACAGTCACCCCCTTTTTTAATAAATTCCACTGCAATACCATCCAAACCTGCTGCCTTGCCGGCTTTCATCTTCCGCAAAGCTTTCACTACCTCTTCTCTGTTTACCAAATAATTTTCCCTAACCCTCTCACTTTGCACACCACCTTGACCAAAACACCCTATATCTGCCACTCTATCATCAAACACATTCAACAAACCTTCAAAATACTCACTCCATCTCCTTCTCACATCACCACTACTTGTTATCACCTCCCCATTTGCGCCCTTCACTGAAGTTCCCATTTGCTCCCTTGTCTTACGCACTTTATTTACCTCCTTCCAGAACATCTTTTTATTCTCCCTAAAATTTAATGATACTCTCTCACCCCAACTCTCATTTTTATTATACAACCAAAAGACCCTTCTTACAGATCACCCAGCAGCTTCAAGGCCTGTGGTTACATCACTTGTGAAAAGTCACCCTTGACTAAGCTGTACCATTGTCAGTTAATGAAAGTAAGCACAATCCTGCCGAGGAACTTCTCCCTCCAAAAAAGTTCCCTATCTCCATGCTCCTGATCATGGGCAACCTTAAAGTTACATGAGGCCCATAAAAGGGAGGTAGCAATGCTATTTCCTGTGGGACGGGGTAGCGACAGGAATGGATGAAGGCAAGCAAGTATGAATATGCACATGTGTATATATGTATGTCTGTGTTTGTATACATATGTGTATAAGAGTGGATGAGCCATTCTTCGTGTTTCCTGGTGCTACCTCACTGACGCGGGAAACAGCAGTTAAGTATAATAATAATAATATAATATATTTATATAATTTATTTGATTAACTAACCCGGGATCCCTTCCTTGGTGCTCCTACTACTTCAGAGCTGTGCTACAATCAGCAGCAGGGTAACGATAGACTCCTTTGGAGTAAGAAATTTCTCAATGAGACTGCACTATTTTTCTCCCACCGACAACGCAACCTCGCAAAAGTATATATATATACACACACACATATATATATATATATATATATATATATATATATATATATATATATATATATATATATATATATATATATATTTCTTCAGGTTTGATATCGTAGATGAACTGTGAAAATCCTCACGTCATTTTTGCACACGTTTTTCAGATCCATCTCTAGATTGGACAGGAACTTTCCTTCTAATGACCACATTGAAATAATCCTTCAATAAATGACCCTGACAGTGACGAAATGGCCGAGACTGTGAATGAATGGTGCAGCCTGAGAACAGATGGGTGAGACTTAAGAATATGAATGGCTCAAGCTGTAAATTAATGGTACTGACAGTGAACAAACACACTGCGATTAAAACTGGGCTTCATTGTGAGTATGTACCTGAGGGTCTGAGAATATTGTTTCGGGTTGGAGGGAATAGATCAAGGCTGTGATGATATTACTCATTCTGGACTATTAACAAGTTGCCAAGGCTTCTGTATTCACGTATGCATGACCATCAAATAACGGTTAAACTTCGTGAAGTTTTCCCAAGGTATAGGTCCAAGCGCCAGATATCAGACTGACCTCGACTTTCCTACGTCTTCTCCTTCTTCCTCTTCATTCCTGTATACGTACCCCATGCATTTCCCTCCACCTCACTCCCCCACGCCCCAGACCTCCTCCTCTACCCCCACCAGCACGCACCAAAGGAGTCTGTCCTCAAATTACCTTCTTTATTAAAAGGACGTCCACGCGCAGCGCCCACCCCTTACCTTGTAACATGTATTGTCATCTCTTAATAACCTCTCCCACAGGTGGGAGGAGGCGGGACAGGTGGTGGAGGCGGGACAGGTGGTGAAGGCGGGGCAGGTTGTGGAGTTAGAGCAAATGGTGGGGGCAGGACATGTGGTGAAGGCGGGGCAGGTGGTGGGAGGCAGGACAGATGGTGAGAAGCAGGGCAGGTGGTGGGAGGCAGGACAGATGGTGAGAAGCAGGGCAGGTGGTGGGAGGCAGGGCAGGTGGTGGGAGGCAGGACAGGTGGTGAGAGGCAGGGCAGGTGGTGGGAGACAGGACAGGTGGTGAGAGGCAGGACAGGTGGTGAGAGGCAGGGCAGGTGGTGGGAGACAGGACGGGTGGTTGGAGGCAGGTCAGGTGGTTGGAGGCAGGACAGGTGGTGGGAGGCAGGACAGGTGGTGGGAGGCAGGACAGGTGGTAGGAGGCAGGGCAGGTGGTGGGAGGCAGGACAGGTGGGACCACTTTACATACGATGTGACGCACAGGACTGAGACCAGATTTCCCTCATGAATATTCATATTATAAGACCAAAGTTGGAAAATAAATCTGGAGAATATAAAGTGGAAGGGATTTTTACTCCCGTTTTCTGCGATGTTATTATTGGGAGTATTTTTCTTGTGGATTGAGTGTTGGATATTTTTTTGTCCCTCCTCTTGGTGAAGATTTTTATTCCTAGTTTAGGTACGACAGAGTGTCGTCCGTCTGTCCGTCTGTCTGTCTGTCTTTAAGTTGCGTCGTAGAGGAAGATCTGCTGTTCTCAGTCAGCTTAACCAAGCTTAATGCTGGGTTGTGTCTGGGGTCATCGCTCTGCCCCTGGTTGCACGGGGATACGTTCCTGGTGACTGCGGTGCGTGAGACTTGCTGCCCAGCTCCTGGCCTACTGACCCTTCCCTCAGTGGGTCGTCACGCTCAGGGAAGGGGAAGACTCGACCTCAGAAGGTCTCAGGGGCCGAACGTCAGTGTGGCGGCTAGTGTGTGTGTGTTTTTTGTATATATATAAATATATATATATATATATATATATATATATGTATGTATGTATGTATGTATATATATGTACGTATATATATATATATATATATATATATATATATATATATATATATATATATATATATATATATATATATATATGTATATATATATATATATATTTTTATACTTTGTCGCTGTCACCCGCGTTTGCGAGGTAGCGCAAGGAAACAGACGAAAGAAATGGCCCAACCCCCCCCCCCATACACATGTATATACACACGTCCACACACGCAAATATACATACCTACACAGCTTTCCATGGTTTACCCCAGACGCTTCTCATGCCTTGATTCAATCCACTGACAGCACGTCAACCCCGGTATACCACATCGCTCCAATTCACTCTATTCCTTGCCCTCCTTTCACCCTCCTGCATGTTCAGGCCCCGATCACACAAAATCTTTTTCACTCCATCTTTCCACCTCCAATTTGGTCTCCCTCTTCTCCTCGTTCCCTCCACCTCCGACACATATATCCTCTTGGTCAATCTTTCCTCACTCATCCTCTCCATGTGCCCAAACCACTTCAAAACACCCTCTTCTGCTCTCTCAACCACGCTCTTTTTATTTCCACACATCTCTCTTACCCTTACGTTACTCACTCGATCAAACCACCTCACACCACACATTGTCCTCAAACATCTCATTTCCAGCACATCCATCCTCCTGCGCACAACTCTATCCATAGCCCACGCCTCGCAACCATACAACATTGTTGGAACCACTATTCCTTCAAACATACCCATTTTTGCTTTCCGAGATAATGTTCTCGACTTCCACACATTCTTCAAGGCCCCCAGATTTTCGCCCCCTCCCCCACCCTATGATCCACTTCCGCTTCCATGGTTCCATCCGCTGCCAGATCCACTCCCAGATATCTAAAACACTTCACTTCCTCCAGTTTTTCTCCATTCAAACTCACCTCCCAATTGACTTGACCCTCAACCCTACTGTACCTAATAACCTTGCTCTTATTCACATTTACTCTTAACTTTCTTCTTCCACACACTTTACCAAACTCAGTCACCAGCTTCTGCAGTTTCTCACATGAATCAGCCACCAGCGCTGTATCATCAGCGAACAACAACTGACTCACTTCCCAAGCTCTCTCATCCCCAACAGACTTCATACTTGCCCCTCTTTCCAAAACTCTTGCATTTACCTCCCTAACAACCCCATCCATAAACAAATTAAACAACCATGGAGACATCACACACCCCTGCCGCAAACCTACATTCACTGAGAACCAATCACTTTCCTCTCTTCCTACACGTACACATGCCTTACATCCTCGATAAAAACTTTTCACTGCTTCTAACAACTTTCCTCCCACACCATATATTCTTAATACCTTCCACAGAGCATCTCTATCAACTCTATCATATGCCTTCTCCAGATCCATAAATGCTACATACAAATCCATTTGCTTTTCTAAGTATTTCTCACATACATTCTTCAAAGCAAACACCTGATCCACACATCCTCTACCACTTCTGAAACCACACTGCTCTTCCCCAATCTGATGCTCTGTACATGCCTTCACCCTCTCAATCAATACCCTCCCATATAATTTACCAGGAATACTCAACAAACTTATACCTCTGTAATTTGAGCACTCACTCTTATCCCCTTTGCCTTTGTACAATGGCACTATGCACGCATTCCGCCAATCCTCAGGCACCTCACCATGAGTCATACATACATTAAATAACCTTACCAACCAGTCAACAATACAGTCACCCCCTATATATATATGTATGTATGTATGTATATATATGTACGTATATATATATATATATATATATATATATATATATATATATATATATATATATATATATATATATATATATATCTTTTCTTTCTTTCTTTTAAACTATTCGCCATTTCCCGCGTTAGCGAGGTAGCGCTAAGAACAGAGGACTGGGCCTTTTTTGGAATATCCTCAACTGGCCCCCTCTGTTCCTTCTTTTGGAAAATTTAAAAAAAAAAACGAGAGGGGAGGATTTCCAGTCCCCCGCTCCCTCCCCTTTTAGTCGCCTTCTACGACACGCAGGGAATACGTGGGAAGTATTCTTAATCCCCTATCCCCAGGGATAATATATATATATATATATATATATATATATATATATATATATATATATATATATATATATATATATTTCATGGCGAAGCCTGATGAGCCATCATAGGTACAATCACTTATTGTTTCGTATCATTAGTATGTAATATCTAGAGCTAAAGAAAAAAAGTTTATACTGAAAAGTTTACAAAGTTATAGATGACTGGTGAAGGTTTACACTGGTTATAGGCGGGCTTAGTGTTGGTGGGAGTAAGTGAAATGAGAGTTCATGTGGCCGGAGAATTCTTCACCAACCACCTCCAACCCTCAACCCCACCACAGCACCCACCACCTCCAACCCTCGACCCCACCACAACACCCACCACCTCCAACCCTCAACCCCACCACAACACCCACCACCTCCAACCCTCAACCCCCACCACAACACCCACCACCTCCAACCCTCAACCCCACCACAACACCAACCACCTCCAACCCTCAACCCCACCACAACACCAACCACCTCCAACCCTCAACCCCACCACAACACCCACCACCTCCAACCCTCAACCCCACCACAACACCCACCACCTCCAACCCTCAACCCCACCACAACACCCACCACCTCCAACCCTCAACCCCACCACAACACCAACCACCTCCAACCCTCAACCCCACCACAACACCAACCACCTCCAACCCTCAACCCCACCACAACACCAACCACCTCCAACCCTCAACCCCACCACAATACCAACCCCCTCCAACCCTCAACCCCACCACAACACCAACCACCTCCAACCCTCAACCCCACCACAACACCAACCACCTCCAACCCTCAACCCCACCACAACACCAACCACCTCCAACCCTCAGCCCCACCACAACACCAACCACCTCCAACCCTCAACCCCACCACAACACCAACCACCTCCAACCCTCAACTCCACCACAACACCAACCACCTCCAACCCTCAACCCCACCACAACACCAACCACCTCCAACCCTCAGCTCCACCACAACACCAACCACCTCCAACCCTCAACTCCACCACAACACCAACCACCTCCAACCCTCAACCCCACCACAACACCAACCACCTCCAACCCTCAACCCCACCACAATACCAACCCCCTCCAACCCTCAACCCCACCACAACACCAGCCACCTCCAACCCTCAACCCCACCACAACACCAACCACCTCCAACCCTCAACCCCACCACAACACCTACCACCTCCAACCCTCAACCCCACCACAACACCAACCACCTCCAACCCTCAACTCCACCACAACACCAACCACCTCCAACCCTCAACCCCACCACAACACCAACCACCTCCAACCCTCAACTCCACCACAACACCAACCACCTCCAACCCTCAACTCCACCACAACACCAACCACCTCCAACCCTCAACCCCACCACAACACCAACCACCTCCAACCCTCAGCTCCACCACAACACCAACCACCTCCAACCCTCAACTCCACCACAACACCAACCACCTCCAACCCTCAACTCCACCACAACACCAACCACCTCCAACCCTCAACTCCACCACAACACCAACCACCTCCAACCCTCAACCCCACCACAACACCCACCACCTCCAACCCTGAACCCCACCACAACACCAACCACCTCCAACCCTGAACCCCACCACAACACCAACCACCTCCAACCCTCAACCCCACCACAACACCAACCACCTCCAACCCTCAACCCCACCACAACACCAACCACCTCCAACCCTCAACCCCACCACAACACCAACCACCTCCAACCCTCAACCCCACCACAACACCCACCACCTCCAACCCTCAACCCCACCACAACACCAACCACCTCCAACCCTCAACCCCACCACAACACCAACCACCTCCAACCTTCAACCCCACCACAACACCAACCACCTCCAACCCTCAACCCCACCACAACACCAACCACCTCCAACCCTCAACCCCACCACAACACCAACCACCTCCAACCCTCAACCCCACCACAACACCAACCACCTCCAACCCTTCAACCCCACCACAACACCACCACAACCCCACCACAACCCCACCACAACACACCACAGTGACCCCGACCCCTGGGTGGCAGGCTGGTCGTTCCGTAAGGTTGACCTCCGTCGTCCTGGTCAGCACCGTCGTCCCAGCGTGGACATTTATCTGACTATATTTCCCTCGACATCGTCGGTGTTTTTCATTATACATTTGTTTGTGTTTTTAGTTAAAAGGTTTTGAAATCTAGTTTTCGTTCCGTAGGGACGTAATGCTTATGTCTTCATGCTGGCATTTCTGCCCCGTACCAAAGGTGGCATTAACCCTTGACCGAGGTTCTACTGTTTGCTGGATTCCCTCCATGGCTA
>NC_092281.1:30621873-30631873 GCF_036320965.1 Panulirus ornatus
GGTTCAATAATGCACGACTCTATAACCTTGGAGCACGACGGTATGGCCCATGATCATTAGGGTATGACCCTAGAGCACCAGTGAATGACCCTTGAGCACGACGGTGCGGTCTTTGACCAAGGCGGTATGACTCTTGAGCATGAAGACATTAACTTTGAATCTACCTGCTCAGGGCTCGAACCCTCATACTAAGGAGACTGGGAATGTATCACACGGTTAAACTCTGTCTCGAACACTGCACCACAGACTGCTTACATCAAGGCAACGTGCTCATAAAGTTCTGCTATTCAGTAGACTGTTGTCTTTATAAATCGAATCTGTTTGCAGGCCTGTGGCATTCACATGATACTCCTTTAATCAGAAATAAAATTATCTATAAACTTTACATACTCCTTCTCAGTTTTAGGTCAGATTGGTTGTGTGTGCCAGCGAAAGTCATCAGTTTTGTTTCGTTTCCCCAGAACTTAACTGGTGTTGATTGACTAAAGTTTAACCTGGACTGGTTTCCTGAAGTTTAAAAGTAATTCATGTACAAAAGTTTCCACTAGATTGAGCCTTAAAAGTCTGAACTCGATTAGTTGACTTAGTTCTCCACGACTCAGATGCACCAGTCTAAGTTCCCAAGTAACACGCACATACGAATTTACAATCACAGATACGTGCATGAATACATACATACATACATGCATACATACATACATACATACAGCTTGCCAAATATTTGTTTTTCTTTATACTTGCTCTTCTGATATTTGTCAGTAGATAGTGTGTATATACATCCTTCACGTTTCTCGTGATATGGGAGTCTGACAACAGGTTAGGGACGACGTCAACCCCCTATGTTCCTCTCGCACACATACCGAGGTGAATGACTTGCCAGATGGGTATGGGACACCTGCTTGATGTTTGCAGATGACGTACACGTCTTGAGGGAAGTGAGAGAGGAGGATTGCATCAGCTTACAAGGGGACCCAGACAGACTCCAGAGTTGGCTGTATATATGACCGACGAACCTCGCTCGAAATACATGTACGGACATGGAGAAGGTGTTACGTTGAGGAAGACCTCATTATCAGTATCATATTACAGGAAAAACGCCGCAGGAGTACAGGAGTATGGCTATGAGGGGAACTAGAGAGTCGACACCATCCCTAACCTGTTGCCTGGGTACCGCATTAGAACAACAAAGGAGGTAAACTATCTGCTGGCGTATACTAGAATGGTATGGTTAAAGAAATATTTTCCACGCTGTTATTTTTTGAAATTTGGCCAAAGCTGTGATATATATATCAGTTTAGGTCACCGCATCTAAAGAAACATAAAGTTGATAGAGAAGGTCCGGAGGAAGGCAACCAAAATGATACCAGAATTAAGAAAATTGAGTTAGAGGGAAAGGCTAGAGCAAGAGGCCAATTTTTAAATTTGCCCACCATGGAAGATAGAGGAGTAGCAGATGACCTGATCACATGACACCCTTAAATCTTTTGAACCAGATTGATGACGTAGACAGTGAACAGTTCTTCGAAAGATATTGGGATATAACAACCGGAGGACATAAGGTAGAATGAAACAGGAAATCAGTTGAAGATGTATAGAAAAATACTTTCATAGTATAAAAGTGGTAGATGAACTGAATGACTTGAAAGAGAACAGTGTGTGTGTGTGTGTGTGTGTGTGTGTGTGTATGTGTGTGTGTGTAGACAGCTTACAGATGTTTAAAAGGCTGGGTGATATTAAAGAAGGTTCAAGGCAGGGGGCCCCCACAAGTGTAAAACTCCCTTTTCGTACGGTACAAAAACTTAGTTACAAATAGGTAGTTACATAATTACATATACATACATACATAGAAATATATACGGCCAATACATTCATGCATACATACATATTCACATACTAGCACTTGGGGACATAATTCTAAGTAATCATTAAAGAAATAATAGTCACCCCAACACTCATCATTAACCAGCAAAATGTGATCATGGAATTACATGTTACATCATGTCCCTGGTGCATCTAGCTGACCTCCTCTGCTCTCCCTCCCCCGAGCGAGCGTGCACCCATCACAAACTCGTGATCTTCATATGGAACACCATCACTTGCTTCCGTCTTAGACCCTAACCAGACGAGGACCAGAGTGTCATTGTCCATTTCGACGAGTATCTTCAGTTTTCTCCTCCCTCTTATCGTTCCATTACTCACCCTAGTGTTCGTTTGCTCTTCCTGATACATTCGTTCATTATCCCACCACAGTCTGCTCGGAGGGGGAGAGGGAGGGTGTTCCATCCCCCTGTCGCCCTCCTTTGTTGGCTCGGTAAAAGACGCTTGCCTGCTAATGTGTTTTCTCCCGGGCCGCTGCCGTACAATACCCTCATGTTGCTGCTGGGAGATGGAAGGCTTCCGGGAGTTGAGTGCTGGTCGGGAGTCTCGTAAGATTGGGGTCCTGTATAGTTAAGACACGCTGGGCCTCTCTGTGTAGGGCAGCAGTGTGAGGACGCTGTGGGGATATATCTGGCATTTTGGAGTGCACTAGTTTGTGTGTGTGTGTGTGTGTGTGTGTGTGTGTGTGTGTGTGTGTGTGTTGTGTAGGCTAGATCTGCTGTGTCTGGAAAGCAGTTTAGTGTAACCGGGTAGAGTGGGTGTAGGAACAGAATACAGTCTTTGGGTATGGTGTAGAGTTTTATGATAGTCGAGCATGCGAAGACAGTGGGTTAGTTTGAGGTTTTTGGGGACCATCTGGCTGCGTTAGCAATTGTCTCGCTGTGGTTATGAGGTATGGCATGGAGTTACGGTGTAAAATACTGCTGCCTTACGCAAGCGTACACACACGAACAAGAATTTCCATACAGCTCAGACATGCGAGCAAGAAGCGAGAACATGTAAGCAGTGGCTTGAATTTTAGACGCAAGACTCACACTCAGCAGGACTGAATGAGACAAGACGCGACGGGATACGTACAGATACAACGAAATCATTACATACGACACAAAATACTTATATATGACTGTGAAATTCAATGGAATACGCTACCCATCACTCATAATATGATCTGTTGTTCTATACTTCTGGACTAAGTGTACATATGTAATTTGATTAGCCTCATGAACACGAAGACAGGACCCTTGGGTATGATGGCGTGATATTTAATCTTTTCCTTAATGGGTGAGGTCAGAGACCTGGCCTTGAAGCCAGAGATTCGTGTCGTCATATAAAGGGCCGTAATACCGTGCTCAAGGGTCGCACGGTTGTTCTCAGAGGTCGTACCATCTTACTCAAGGGTCGCATAGTCGTTCTCAGAGGTCGTACCATCTTGCTCAAGGGTCGCACAGTCGTTCTCAGAGGTCGTACCATCTTGCTCAAGGGTCGCACAGTCGTTCTCAGAGGTCGTACCATCTTGCTCAAGGGTCGCACAGTCGTTCTCAGAGGTCGTACCATCTTGCTCAAGGGTCGCACAGTCGTTCTCAGAGGTCGTACCATCTTGCTCAAGGGTCGCACGGTTGTGCTCTTTGATCACCACGTCATGTTGAAGGGGTTGATATTCAAGTGAGGAAGTTTTTATCAAAAACTCGCCGATGAATACTGAAAATGCACCTGTAAAATTTCAAATGTTGCTAAGCTTACTCCACGCCACTAGACATACACCCATCTGAAACCACACTCTCCAGACAAACACGAGTTACACTTCCACATGATTTAGATAGTTATGCAGAATTACTCTTTGCCATAAGACATACAGCAACCTGAAACCACACTCCCCAGACACACACGAGCCACACTTCCGCATCTGCTCTCTAGACATACGCCCATCCCTACATTACTGCAAACACCGATTCACCACACCTCAGGACCCGTCATGCTCATGGTGCAGTTACCATGCTGAAGCTACTGAACTATAAATGCTCAGTAGTCCCGCAGTCTCCCCACATAGAGACACACACACACAGCATAACCCGGGACCTTTGCGTGGTAGTCTGTACAGTAAGCATGTCAGACGAATGGTGATTTTCCTATCGAGCGATCATAGCCGAGCTGTTAGCGTTACCAACTAACAAACAAAGGTCGCGGGTTCGAATCTATATATATATATATATATATATATATATATATATATATATATATATATATATATATATATACCTCTGTAATTTGAGCACTCACTCTTATCCCCTTTGCCTTTGTACAATGGCACTATGCACGCATTCCGCCAATCCTCAGGCACCTCACCATGAGTCATACATACATTAAATAACCTTACCAACCAGTCAACAATACAGTCACCCCCTTTTTTAATAAATTCCACTGCAATACCATCCAAACCTGCTGCCTTGCCGGCTTTCATCTTCCGCAAAGCTTTCACTACCTCTTCTCTGTTTACCAAATCATTTTCCCTAACCCTCTCACTTTGCACACCACCTCGACCAAAACACCCTATATCTGCCACTCTATCATCAAACACATTCAACAAACCTTCAAAATACTCACTCCATCTCCTTCTCACATCACCACTACTTGTTATCACCTCCCCATTTGCGCCCTTCACTGAAGTTCCCATTTGCTCCCTTGTCTTACGCACTTTATTTACCTCCTTCCAGAACATCTTTTTATTCTCCCTAAAATTTAATGATACTCTCTCACCCCAACTCTCATTTGCCCTTTTTTTCACCTCTTGCACCTTTCTCAGAGGTATAAGTTTGTTGAGTATTCCTGGTAAATTATATGGGAGGGTATTGATTGAGAGGGTGAAGGCATGTACAGAGCATCAGATTGGGGAAGAGCAGTGTGGTTTCAGAAGTGGTAGAGGATGTGTGGATCAGGTGTTTGCTTTGAAGAATGTATGTGAGGAATACTTAGAAAAGCAAATGGATTTGTATGTAGCATTTATGGATCTGAAGAAGGCATATGATAGAGTTGATAGAGATGCTCTGTGGAAGGTATTAAGAATATATGGTGTGGGAGGAAAGTTGTTAGAAGCAGTGAAAAGTTTTTATCGAGGATGTAAGGCATGTGTACGTGTAGGAAGAGAGGAAAGTGATTGGTTCTCAGTGAATGTAGGTTTGCGGCAGGGGTGTGTCATGTCTCCATGGTTGTTTAATTTGTTTATGGATGGGGTTGTTAGGGAGGTGAATGCAAGAGTTTTGGAAAGAGGGGCAAGTATGAAGTCTGTTGGGGATGAGAGAGCTTGGGAAGTGAGTCAGTTGTTGTTCGCTGATGATACAGCGCTGGTGGCTGATTCATGTGAGAAACTGCAGAAGCTGGTGACTGAGTTTGGTAAAGTGTGTGGAAGAAGAAAGTTAAGAGTAAATGTGAATAAGAGCAAGGTTATTAGGTACAGTAGGGTTGAGGGTCAAGTCAATTGGGAGGTGAGTTTGAATGGAGAAAAACTGGAGGAAGTGAAGTGTTTTAGATATCTGGGAGTGGATCTGGCAGCGGATGGAACCATGGAAGCGGAAGTGGATCATAGGGTGGGGTTGGGGGCGAAAATCCTGGGGGCCTTGAAGAATGTGTGGAAGTCGAGAACATTATCTCGGAAAGCAAAAATGGGTATGTTTGAAGGAATAGTGGTTCCAACAATGTTGTATGGTTGCGAGGCGTGGGCTATGGATAGAGTTGTGCGCAGGAGGATGGATGTGCTGGAAATGAGATGTTTGAGGACAATGTGTGGTGTGAGGTGGTTTGATCGAGTGAGTAACGTAAGGGTAAGAGAGATGTGTGGAAATAAAAAGAGCGTGATTGAGAGAGCAGAAGAGGGTGTTTTGAAGTGGTTTGGGCACATGGAGAGGATGAGTGAGGAAAGATTGACCAAGAGGATATATGTGTCGGAGGTGGAGGGAACAAGGAGAAGAGGGAGACCAAATTGGAGGTGGAAAGATGGAGTGAAAAAGATTTTGTGTGATCGGGGCCTGAACATGCAGGAGGGTGAAAGGAGGGCAAGGAATAGAGTGAATTGGAGCGATGTGGTATACCGGGGTTGACGTGCTGTCAGCGGATTGAAGCAAGGCATGTGAAGCGTCTGGGGTAAACCATGGAAAGCTGTGTAGGTATGTATATTTGCGTGTGTGGACGTATGTATATACATGTGTATGGGGGGGGGGGGGTTGGGCCATTTCTTTCGTCTGTTTCCTTACGCTACCTCGCAAACGCGGGAGACAGCGACAAAGTATAAAAAAAAAAAAAAAAAATATATATTTTTTTTTTTTTTTTTTTTTTTTTTTTTTTTTTCCAAAAGAAGGAACAGAGAAGAGGTCCAGGTGAGGATATTCCCTCAAAGGCCCAGTCCTCTGTTCTTAACGCTACCTCGCTATCGCGGGAAATAGCGAATAGTATGAAAAAAAAAAAAAAAAAAAAAATATATATATATATATATATATATATATATATATATATATAGAGAGAGAGAGAGAGAGAGAGAGAGAGAGAGAGAGAGAGAGTGTACTATACATATTTGCAATTCTAGGTGAGGGACTATATACACATGTATGCACGCACGCGCGTTTGCGCACACACAGACACGCACACACAACACACACACACACACACACACACACACACACACACACACACACACACACACACACACACACACACACACACACACACACACACAAGCTTATAACACTCACCTCCTCGTGCAGTACAGATAGGAAATTTCAAATATACTTTAGTTACGCCGAGGTCTGTGCCACATGGGTTCGAATCACGGGCGCGGCGGTCGGTCTACACCACACGCAGGTGTTCATCCTCCTGTCAGGTCTGGTCGTTGAATGGGTACCTGTGTGTGTGTGTATGTGTGTGTGTGTGTGTGTGTGTGTGTGTGTACATAGGGGTAGAACCGTGGTTAAGAGACAAGGCAACACAATAATAGTACTCTCATATTGTATAACATGCAGCATAAACACACAAAAAATGTAGATAAACGTAGACACATATTTACGGAAACATGCATGTACACACACACACACACACACACACACATACACACACACACACACACACACACACACACACACACACACACACACAGATGAAACACACATACGTAGGCACAGGATACATAGAAGAACGTCTCACATCGGGATACATACACACCGAGCACAGGCCCCTACCCGAGTGTAATGCCAGGTACGAGACCCATTCATACGTACTTATATAATTACTCATGAATTTACACTCATCAGAATAACGACAGACCCACCTCCACACAGCTGCTTCCCCCACCTTGGCCAGAGATTTCAGTTTCTCCCCAGAAAGAAGTCGGCAAATCTTACCTCACTTTTCTTGTTTTAAGATCCGCCGACCCTGTGCACTCTCATCCTTACCCGCACACCATCCACCCCCTTCCCTTCCAGCACCACCTCCTCACACCTGCCTCCCCATCTGTGTCTCCCCACCCAGCCCTACCCTCGCTTACTGGCTTAATGGCTGACATTATTGATGGGTGTGGGTGGGTGGGTGTGCCCCTCCACGCCTTCTTTTTTCTTTGAACAGCTGGGGAGGAGAGGAGGAGGGCAGGTACTGTTCACCAGGGTGCTCCCGCTGTGAACGAGAAATGTATGGCTTATTTAGCGTTGTTAGCCAGGTGACGGCTGGGTTAGGGAGGGGTAAGGAGACAGGGGAGTGGTGGGAGAGCCGCCGCCAGCCAGGGGGTTGGAAGTCACACATTAGGGCCTCCAGGGCGGAAGAGCTTTTGCCAGGAAGGTGTGGTGGCTGGCTGGCAACGGTGCGATGTCTGAACACGACGGTACGATGTCTGAACACGACGGTACGATGTCTGAACACGACGGTACGATATCTGAATGCGACGGTAAGATGTTTGAACACGAGTGTTCCTTCAAACATACCCATTTTTGCTCCGAGATAACGTTCTCGCCTTCCACACATTCTTCACCGCTCCCAGAACCTTCGCCCCTCCCCCACCCTGTGACTCACTTTCGCTTCCATGGTTCCATCCGCTGGTTGGTAAATCCACTCCCAGATATCTAAAACACTTCTGGCAATATATATATATATATATATATATATATATATATATATATATATATATATATATATATATATATATATATATATATAAGGTGAAGATTTGTATGGGTTTTCAGAAAAGAAGAGTGAATGTTGGGGTGAAGAGGGTGGTGAGAGTAAGTGAGCTTGGGAAGGAGACTTGTGTGAGGAAGTACCAGGAGAGACTGAGTACAGAATGGAAAAAGGTGAGAACAATGGAAGTAAGGGGAGTGGGGGAGGAATGGGATGTATTTAGGGAATCAGTGATGGATTGCGCAAAAGATACTTGTGGCATGAGAAGAGTGGGAGGTGGGTTGATTAGAAAGGGTAGTGAGTGGTGGGATGAAGAAGTAAGAGTATTAGTGAAAGAGAGGAGAGAGGCATTTGGACGATTTTTGCAGGGAAAAAATGCAATTGAGTGGGAGATGTATAAAAGAAAGAGACAGGAGGTCAAGAGAAAGGTGCAAGAGGTGAAAAGGAGGGCAAATGAGAGTTGGGGTGAGAGAGTATCATTAAATTTTAGGGAGAATAAAAAGATGTTCTGGAAGGAGGTAAATAAAGTGCGTAAGACAAGGGAGCAAATGGGAACTTCAGTGAAGGGCGCAAATGGGGAGGTGATAACAAGTAGTGGTGATGTGAGAAGGAGGTGGAGTGAGTATTTTGAAGGTTTGTTGAATGTGTTTGATGATAGAGTGGCAGATATAGGGTGTTTTGGTCGAGGTGGTGTGCAAAGTGAGAGGGTTAGGGAAAATGATTTGGTAAACAGAGAAGAGGTAGTAAAAGCTTTGCGGAAGATGAGAGCCGGCAAGGCAGCAGGTTTGGATGGTATTGCATGGAATTTATTGGAAAAGGGGGTGACTGTATTATTGACTGGTTGGTAAGGTTATTTAATGTATGTATGACTCATGGTGGGGTGCCTGAGGATTGGCGGAATGCGTGCATAGTGCCATTGTACAAAGGCAAAGGGGATAAGAGTGAGTGCTCAAATTACAGAGGTATAAGTTTGTTGAGTATTCCTGGTAAATTATATGGGAGGGTATTGATTGAGAGGGTGAAGGCATGTACAGAGCATCAGATTGGGGAAGAGCAGTGTGGTTTCAGAAGTGGTAGAGGATGTGTGGATCAGGTGTTTGCTTTGAAGAATGTATGTGAGAAATACTTACTTAGAAAAGCAAATGGATTTGTATGTAGCATTTATGGATCTGGAGAAGGCATATGATAAGAGTTAATAGAGATGCTCTGTGGAAGGTATATGGTGTGGGAGGCAAGTTGTTAGAAGCAGTAAAAAGTTTTTATCGAGGATGTAAGGCATGTGTACGTGTAGGAAGAGAGGAAAGTGATTGGTTCTCAGTGAATGTAGGTTTGCGGCAGGGGTGTGTGATGTCTCCATGGTTGTTTAATTTGTTTATGGATGGGGTTGTTAGGGAGGTGAATGCAAGAGTTTTGGAAAGAGGGGCAAGTATGAAGTCTGTTGGGGATGAGAGAGCTTGGGAAGTGAGTCAGTTGTTGTTCGCTGATGATACAGCGCTGGTGGCTGATTCATGTGAGAAACTGCAGAAGCTGGTGACTGAGTTTGGTAAAGTGTGTGAAAGAAGAAAGTTAAGAGTAAATGTGAATAAGAGCAAGGTAATTAGGTACAGTAGGGTTGAGGGTCAAGTCAGTTGGGAGGTAAGTTTGAATGGAGAAAAACTGGAGGAAGTAAAGTGTTTTAGATATCTGGGAGTGGATCTGGCAGCGGATGGAACCATGGAAGCGGAAGTGGATCATAGGGTGGGGGAGGGGGCGAAAATCCTGGGGGCCTTGAAGAATGTGTGGAAGTCGAGAACATTATCTCGGAAAGCAAAAATGGGTATGTTTGAAGGAATAGTGGTTCTAACAATGTTGTATGGTTGCGAGGCGTGGGCTATGGATAGAGTTGTGCGCAGGAGGATGGATGTGCTGGAAATGAGATGTTTGAGGACAATGTGTAGTGTGAGGTGGTTTGATCGAGTAAGTAACGTAAGGG
>NC_092281.1:30636873-30659373 GCF_036320965.1 Panulirus ornatus
GATCATTGGGGTTCTTCGATGATCTTGTGGTGCTTCAGTGGCGGTTTTCGTTGGGTCATGTGGTGAACGCTGTGGTCGGAGGGGTCTCCTGCCGGCGGTGAGGTAATCCGTGCGGCTGGTGGTCAGGTGGTGTAAGCAGATTAACAGCCAAGCACAGAGTCGGCCATTGTGTCAGGCAGGACATAACGCGCTCACCTGCTGCAAGGACCAGAGGATTACGAGAGACATATCTAAGTAACCCTTCACACCATCACCCACACCTCAACCCCCACCCAACACCGACCCCTGTTCCCTTGTCTACCTTCGCAGTAAGACACCCCACCCACACTCCACACACACACACACACACACACACACACACACACACACACACACACACACACATACACACACACACACACACACACATACACACACACACACACACACACACACACACACACACACACACACACACACATACACATACATTAGCAGGTCAGACGCCCTTCACTTGGACCCGTCCACTTATAGCTGTAGGTTAGGTAATTCTCTCTCTCTCTCTCTCTCTCTCTCTCTCTCTCTCTCTCTCTCTCTCTCTCTCTCTCTCTCTCTCTCTCTCTCTCTCTCTCTCTATATATATATATATATATATATATATATATATATATATATGTATCTATATATTCATTTATTTTGCTGTGTCGCTGTCTCCCGCGTTAGCGAGGTAGCGCAAGGAAACAGACGAAAGAATGGCCCAACCCACCCACATACTCATGTATATACATACACGTCCACACACGCAGATATAGATACCTATACATCTCAACGTATGTATATATATATATATATATATATATATATATATATATATATATATATATATATTCATACTATCTGCCCTTATTCATTCCCATCGCCAACCCGCCACACATGAAATAACAACCCCTCATGTGCGCGAGCTAGCTCTAGGAAAAACAAGAAAGGCCACTTTCGTTCACACTCAGTCTCTAGCTGTCATGTAATAATGAACCGAAACCACAGCTCCCTTTCCACATCCAGGACCCACAGAACTTTCCATGGTTTACCCCAGACGCTTCACATGCCTGGTTCAATCCATTGACAGCACGTCGACCCCGGTATACCACATCGTTCCAATTCTAATTTATATATATATATATATATATATATATATATATATATATATATATATATATATATATTATTATTATCATTATTATTATTATCATTAGAGCAGTATGATTTCAGAAGTGGTAGAGGATGTGTGAATAAGGTGTTTGCTTTGAAGAATGTATGTGAAAAATACGTAGAAAAACAAATGGATTTATATGTAGCATTTATGGATCTGGAGAAGGCGTATGATAGAGTTGATAGAGATGCTCTGTGGAGGGTATTAAGAGTATATAGTATAGGAGCAAGTTGCTAGAAGCAGTGAAAAGTTTTTATCGAGGATGTAAGACATGTGTACGATTAGGAAGAGAGGAAAGTGATTGATTCCCATTGAATGTCGGTTTGCGGCAGGGGTGCATTATGTCTCCATGGTTGTTTAATTTGTTTATGGATGGGGTTGTTAAGGAGGTGAGTGTAAGAGTTTTGGAGAGAGGGACAAGTATGCAGTCTGTTGTGGATGAGAGGGCTTGGGAAGTGAGTCAGTTGTTGTTCGCTGATGATTCAGTGCTGCTGGCTAATTCGGGTGAGAGACTGCAGAAGCTGATGACTGAGTTTGGTAAAGTGTGTGAGAGAAGAAAGCTGAGAGTAAATGTGAATAAGATTAAGCTTATTAGGTACAGTAGGGTTAAGGGACAAGTCAATTGAGAGATAAGTTTGAATGGAGAAAAACTGGAGGAAGTGAAGTGTTTTAGATATCTGGGAGTGGATTTGGCAGCGGATGGAACCTTGGAAGCGGAAGTGAGTCACAGGGTGGGGGAGGGGGCGAACGTTCTGGAAGCGTTGATGAGTGTGTAGAAGGCGAGAACATTATCTCGGAAAGCAAAAATGGGTATGCTGGAATGAATAGAGGTTCCAACAATGTTACATCGTTGCAAGGCGGGGGCTATAGATAGGGTTGTGCAGAGGAGGGTGGATGTGTTGGAAATGAGATGTTTGAGGACAATATGTGGTGTGAGGTGGTTTGATCGAGTAAGTAATAATAGGGTAAGAGAGATGTGTGGTAATAAAAAGAGTGTTGTTGAGAGCCGAAGAGGGTGTTTTGAAATGGTTTGGTCACATGGAGGGAATGAGTGAGAAAAGATTGACAAAGAGGATATATTTGTTAGAGGTGGAGGGAACGAAGAGAAGTGGGAGACCAAATTGGAGGTGGAAAGATGGAGTGAAAAAGATTTTGAGCGATTGGGGACTGAACATGCAAGAGGGTGAAAGGCGTGCAAGGAATAGAGTGAATTGGAACTATATGGTGTACCGGGGTGGACGTGCTGTCAGTGGATTGAACCAGGGCATGTGAAGTGTCTGGGGTAAACCATGGAAAGCTTTGTGGGGCCTAGATGTGGAAAGGGAGGTGTGGTTTCGGTGCATTACACATGACAGCTAGAGACTTAGTGTGAACGAATGGGGCCTTTGTTGTCTTTTCCTAGCGCTAACGTGCGCGCGTGCAAGGGAAGGGGGGTGCCATTTCATGTGTGGCGGGGTGGCGACGGGAATGGCTGAGGGCAGCACGTATGAATATGTACATGTGTATATATGTATTTGTCTGTGTATGTATATGTATGCATACATTTGAAATGTATAGGTATGTATATGTGCTAGTGTTGGTGTGTATGCATATACATGTGGGTTGGTTGGGCCATTCTTTCGTCTGTTTCCTTGCGCTATCTCGCTAACGCAGGAGACAGCGACAAAGTATAATAATAATGATAATAATATTGATATTAATAAGAATGATGATAATAATAATAATAATGATAATAATAATGATAATAATAATAATAATAATGATAATGATAAGAAATTATTATTATTATTATTATTATTATTATTATTATTATTATTATTATTATTATTATTATCATCATCATCATCATCATCATCATCATCATCATCATCATCATCATCATCATCATTCATCGTTGCCATACTCCGCCTGCCTCAGATGACAACGCGACTGATATGTCACCTTTGCCGAGGCCATATCAAAGTACATTTCACTTCCTGTTACTGGGAGTATCGCAGCCATAGGATGCAGTAGCCTGTATGAAGGTCCCGGGTAGCACCACGACTCATTCATAGAAGTTGGTCCTGAGGTGATATATGAATTGGCTGGGTGTACATACGGGCTACTTTGAATGAGTCCCACACAGTGCGTAAGTGTTAAGAGTCCTCCCTCTTAACACGTATGTTGGTTGGTTTGTCATTTATAATATGTTTTCGTTCGCTGACTTTAACAAAATATGAGCAAAGTCTATATCTCACAAAGGTCGGCTGAGTCACAGTGCCTCCGCTACGCGGAGATCTTCCTGCTGAAGCGCCTTTTAAAATTCCACCCACAGTTTCAGGATCAAAGGCCTCCTGGGTCGTTGGTGATGACATATTACCATCTTTTATCCAAGATTTGCTGTTTTGACTTCGTCTCATGGAGCTGCCGTGGGAGATCATATTCTCTCTCTCTCTCTCTCTCTCTCTCTCTCTCTCTCTCTCTCTCTCTCTCTCTCTCTCTCTCTCTCTCTCTCTCTCATGCTGAAGTTGTGTGCCATGCACAGGTTGTAGACATTCTCAATTTTTACATAACAAGTTTCCTTGATGGACACACACGTTCCTTTTGCACATTTAGTTTTTTTTTTTCTCAGCAACATAAACAGGGTCACTTTGTATTTTTTTTTTTTTTTTTTCGGTTTTCTCGCTGCCAGCCGACTCCTTTAGACGTTCTTTGTGGCGTCATTCCAAACATATGCCCTGGTACACACGTCACTCTCGCTCACGTCCTGCCACACACACACTGTTCTTGGTGGGATCCCTTCTCTGGTATCTACCCTAATTCATAGCGGACTCCGTTGGTCTCGGGCCAAGACCCTGGCTGGCTTTGAGATACTTTCTGAGCTGATCTGGGCGGCACACGCTCAGCAGTGCGTCTGTCTGAACGCATCGGCGTCAATGAAGACGTACACAAATACTGGAATGAAAGTCAGCTGATCTACCCTTGAAATATGAAACATGACGTAAGTTACTGCCGAAGGTGGGAATCAGAGATGACGGGGTTTTTGGCGTGACAATAACCATAGCAGCAGATCTTTAACTTCTACAACATGGGATGTTCCCGGAGTGGCCTCACATCTCCTGCATAGGATGATGTGTGATAAGCTTTGTGAACTCCCTTTTGAGCTGTGTGTTGAAAATAGCTAAATATATCTATCTACCTACTCTAACCACACACACACACACACACACACACACACACACACACACACACACACGTATGAATAATTCATTTTCCCAAGTTCAAGAAGGACTTGGGATATGAAGAGATGCTTACCTAAGACGAGAATATACGTTGCTACTTCGTCAGGGATGAAGGTGCACGATATTCTGAAAGAAAGAGGAGGTAGAGGCATGAGGGTAACGTGGTGTACTTGAGGTGAGTGCCTGGCTCTGTGTTGTGGAGGAACGAAGCGAAGGTTAACCAGTAGACTCAGTGTCCACAATGCTGATATATGGACGTCATCAAAGGACATCGTATGCGCTTTTTTGTCTACATAGACAAATCGGGACATTTCACCAAAGTGGCTGGTGGTCGATGTCATGTATGGAGGATGGAGGACACAAATGCGAAAAGCATCACAAGGTGAACAGCAGCTGAGGCGGTGTCGTATGGGAGTACGGTGGTAGCGAAGGATCCACAGCGGTGGGGAAATCTATTTCTGTACTGGGGAAACACTTTTGTTTGCTCAACAGTTCGATCCATATATATATAAATATATATATATATATATATATATATATATATATATATATATATATATATATATATATATATATATATTATCCCTGGGGATAGGGGATTAAGAATACTTCCCACGTATTCCCTGCGTGTCGTAGAAGGCGACTAAAAGGGGAGGGAGCGGGGGGCTGGAAATCCTCCCCTCTCATTTTTTTTTAATTTTCCAAAAGAAGGAACAGAGAATTGGGCCAGGTGAGGGTATTCCCTCAAAGGCCCAGTCCTCTGTTCTTAATGCTACCTCGCTAACGCGGGAAATGGCGAATAGTTTAAAAGAAAAGAAAGATATATATATATATATATATATATATATATATATATATATATATATATATATATAGATAGATAGATAGATAGATAGATAGATAGATATATATATGTTTTATTTTCATATTTTACTTATACTTTGTCGTTGTCTCCCGCGTTAGCGAGGTAGCGCAAGGAAACAGACGAAAGAATGGCCCAACCCACCCACATCCACATGCATGTACATACACATACACTGACACGCACAGATACATACCTGTACATTTCAACGTATACATGTATAAAAGAAAGAGACAGGAGGTCAAGAGAAAGGTGCAAGAGGTGAAAAAAAGGGCAAATGAGAGTTGGGGTGAGAGACTATCAGTAAATTTTAGGGAGAATAAAAAGATGTTCTGGAAGGAGGTAAATAGGGTGCGTAAGACAAGGGAGCAAATGGGAACTTCAGTGAAGGGCGTAAATGGGGAGGTGATAACAAGTAGCGGTGATGTGAGAAGGAGATGGAATGAGTATTTTGAAGGTTTGTTGAATGTGTCTGATGACAGAGTGGCAGATATAGGGTGTTTTGGTCGAGGTGGTGTGCAAAGTGAGAGGGTTAGGGAAAATGATTTGGTAAACAGAGAAGAGGTAGTAAAAGCTTTGCGGAAGATGAAAGCCGGCAAGGCAGCAGGTTTGGATGGTATTGCAGTGGAATTTATTAAAAAGGGGGGTGACTGTATTGTTGACTGGTTGGTAAGGTTATTTAATGTATGTATGACTCATGGTGAGGTGCCTGAGGATTGGCGGAATGCGTGCATAGTGCCATTGTACAAAGGCAAAGGGGATAAGAGTGAGTGCTCAAATTACAGAGGTATAAGTTTGTTGAGTATTCCTGGTAAATTATATGGGAGGGTATTGATTGAGAGGGTGAAGGCATGTACAGAGCATCAGATTGGGGAAGAGCAGTGCGGTTTCAGAAGTGGTAGAGGATGTGTGGATCAGGTGTTTGCTTTGAAGAATGTATGTGAGAAATACTTAGAAAAGCAAATGGATTTGTATGTAGCATTTATGGATCTGGAGAAGGCATATGATAGAGTTGATAGAGATGCTCTGTGGAAGGTATTAAGAATATATGGTGTGGGAGGCAAGTTGTTAGAAGCAGTGAAAAGTTTTTATCGAGGATGTAAGGCATGTGTACGTGTAGGAAGAGAGGAAAGTGATTGGTTCTCAGTGAATGTAGGTTTGCGGCAGGGGTGTGTGATGTCTCCATGGTTGTTTAATTTGTTTATGGATGGGGTTGTTAGGGAGGTAAATGCAAGAGTCCTGGAAAGAGGGGCAAGTATGAAGTCTGTTGGGGATGAGAGAGCTTGGGAAGTGAGTCAGTTGTTGTTCGCTGATGATACAGCGCTGGTGGCTGATTCATGTGAGAAACTGCAGAAGCTGGTGACTGAGTTTGGTAAAGTGTGTGGAAGAAGAAAGTTAAGAGTAAATGTGAATAAGAGCAAGGTTATTAGGTACAGTAGGGGTGAGGGTCAAGTCAATTGGGAGGTGAGTTTGAATGGAGAAAAACTGGAGGAAGTGAAGTGTTTTAGATATCTGGGAGTGGATCTGTCAGCGGATGGAACCATGGAAGCGGAAGTGGATCATAGGGTGGGGGAGGGGGCGAAAATTTTGGGAGCCTTGAAAAATGTGTGGAAGTCGAGAACATTATCTCGGAAAGCAAAAATGGGTATGTTTGAAGGAATAGTGGTTCCAACAATGTTGTATGGTTGCGAGGCGTGGGCTATGGATAGAGATGTGCGCAGGAGGATGGATGTGCTGGAAATGAGATGTTTGAGGACAATGTGTGGTGTGAGGTGGTTTGATCGAGTGAGTAACGTAAGGGTAAGAGAGATGTGTGGAAATAAAAAGAGCGTGGTTGAGAGAGCAGAAGAGGGTGTTTTGAAATGGTTTGGGCACATGGAGAGAATGAGTGAGGAAAGATTGACCAAGAGGATATATGTGTCGGAGGTGGAGGGAACGAGGAGAAGAGGGAGACCAAATTGGAGGTGGAAAGATGGAGTGAAAAAGATTTTGTGTGATCGGGGCCTGAACATGCAGGAGGGTGAAAGGAGGGCAAGGAATAGAGTGAATTGGAGCGATGTGGTATACAGGGGTTGACGTGCTGTCAGTGGATTGAATCAAGGCATGTGAAGCGTCTGGGGTAAACCATGGAAAGCTGTGTAGGTATGTATATTTGCGTGTGTGGACGTATGTACATGTGTATGGGGGGGGGGGGGGGCCATTTCTTTCGTCTGTTTCCTTGCGCTACCTCGCAAACGCGGGAGACAGCGACAAAGTATAAAAAAAAAAAAAAAAAAAATATATATATATATATATATATATATATATATATATATATATATATATATATATATATATATATATATATATATATCCCTGGGGATAGGGGATTAAGAATACTTCCCAGGTATTCCCTGCGTGTCGTAGAAGGCGACTAAAAGGGGAGGGAGCGGGGGGCTGGAAATCCTCCCCTCTCATTTTTTTTTTTTTATTTTCCAAAAGAAGGAACAGAGAATTGGGCCAGGTGAGGGTATTCCCTCAAAGGCCCAGTCCTCTGTTCTTAATGCTACCTCGCTAACGCGGGAAATGGCGAATAGTTTAAAAGAAAGAAAAAAAAAAAAAGATATATATATATATATATATATATATATATATATATATATATATATATATATATATATATATATATATACATACACAGACATACATATATATACATATGTACATAATTCATACTTGCTGCCTTTATTCATTCCCGTCGCCACCCCGCCACACATGAAATGACAACCCCCTCCCCCCGCATGCGCACGAGGTAATGCAAGAAAAAAAAAAAAGCCACTTTCGTTCACACTCAGTCTCTAGCTGTCATGTATAATGCACCGAAACCACAACTCCCTTTCCACATCCAGGCCCCACAAAACTTTCCATGGTTTACCCCGGACGCTTCACATGCCATGGTTCGATCAATTGACAGCACGTCGACCCCGGTATACCACATCATTTCAATTCACTCTGTTCCTTGCACGCCTTTTACCCTCCTGCATGTTCAGGCCCCTATCGTTCAAAATCTTTTTCTCTCCATCTTTCCACCTCCACTTTGGTCTCCCACTTCTCCTCTTTCCCTCCATGTCTGACACATATATCCTTTTGATCAACCTTTCCTCACTCATTCTCTCCATGTGACCAAACCACTTCAAAACAACCTCTTCTGCCCTCTCAACCACACTCTTTCTATTACCACACATCTCTCTTACCCTTTCATTACTTACTCGATCAAACCACCTCACACCACATATTGTCCTCAAACATCTCATTTCCAACACATCCACCCTCCTCCGCACAACTCTATCTATAGCCCACGCCTCGCAACCATATAACATTGTTGGAACCACTATTCCCTCAAACATAACCGTTTTTGCTTTCCGAGATAAAATTCTCGCATTCCACACATTTTTCAACGCTCCCAGAACTTTCGCCCCCCTCCCCCAACCTGTGACTCACTTCCGCTTCCATAGTTCCATTCGCTGCCAAATCCTCTCCCAGGTATCTAAAACACTTCACTTCCTCCAGTTAATCTCCATTCCAACTTACCTCCCAGTTGACTTGTCCCTCAACCCTATTGTACCTAATAACCTTGCTCTTATTCATATTTACTCTCAGCTTTCTTCTTTCACACACAATAAACTCAGTCACCAGCTTATGCAGTTTCTCATCCGAATCAGCCACCAGCGATGTATCATCAGCGAACAACTACTGACTCACTTCCCAAGCTCTCTCATCCACAACAGACTGCATACTTGCCCCTCTCTCCAAAACTCTTGCATTCATCTCCCTAACAACCCCATCCATAAACAAATTAAACAACCATGGAGACATCACGTAGCCCTGCTGCAAACCGATATTCACTGAGAACCAATCACTTTCCTCTCTTCCTACTCGTACACATGCCTTACATCCTCGATAAAACCTTTTCACTGCTTTTAGCAATTTGCCTTCCACACCATATACTCTTAATACCTTCCACAGAGCATCTCTATCAGCTGTATCATATGCCTTCTCCAGATCCATAAATGCTACATACAAATCCATTTGCTTTTCTAAGTATTTCTCACATACATTCTTCAAAGCAAACACCTGATTCACACATCCTCTACCACTTCTGAAACCGCACTGCTCTTCCCCGATCTGATGCCCTGTACATGCCTTCACCCTCTCAATAACCTCCCATATAATTTCCCAGGAATACTCAACAAACTTATGCCTCTGTAATTTGAGCACTCACCTTTATCCCCTTTGCCTTTGTACAGTGGCACTATGCAAGCATTTCGCCAATCGTGCACATGCGGGTGAAGGCGGTTGTTATTTCATGTGTGGCGGGGTGGCGATGGAAATGAATAAAGACAGACAATATGAATTATGTACATGTGTTTATATGTATATGTCTGTGTGTGTATATATATATATATATATATATATATATATATATATATATATATATATATATATATATATATATATATATACGTTGAGATGTATAGGTATGTATATGTGCGTGTGTGGACGTGGGTGTATGTATGTGTATGTGGGTGGGTTGGGCCATTCATTCGTCTGTTTCCTTGCGCTACCTCGCTAACGCTGGAGACAGTGACAAAGTAAAATAAATAAGTAAATATATATATATATATATATATATATATATATATATATATATATATATATATATATATATAGATAGATAGATAGATAGATAGATAAGGAGAAGCGGGAGACCAAACTGAAGATGGAAGGATGGAGTGAAAAAGATTTTGAGCGATCGGGGCCTGATCATACAGGAAGGTGAAAGGTGTGCAAGGAATAGAGTGAATTGGAACGATGTAGTACGCCTGGGTCGACGTGCTGTCAAAGGATTGAACCAGGGCATGTGAAGCGTCTTGGGTAAACTATGAAAAGGTCTGTGGGGGCTGAATGTGGAAAAGGTTTGGTTTAGGTGCATTACACATGACAGCTAGAGACTGAGTGTAAACGAATGTGGCTTTTTTGTCTCTCCCCGGTATACTAAATCATTCCAGTTCACTTCTTCCTTGCACGCCTTTCACACTCCTGCATGTTCAGGCCCTGATCGCTCAAAATCTTTTTCACTCCATCCTTCCAACTCCATTTTGGACTCCCACTTCTCCTCGTTCCCTCCACCTCTGTCACATATATCCTCTTTTTCAATCTTTCCTCACTCATTCTCTCCATGTGACCAAACCAATTCAATACACCCTCTTCTGCTCTCTCAACCACACTCTTTTTATTACCACACATTTCTCATACCCTTTCATTACTTACTCGATCAAGCCACCTCACACCACATATTGTCCTCAAATATCTAATTTCTCACACATCGATTCTCCTCCGCACAACCCTAACTATAGCCCATGCCTCACAACGATATAACATTGTTGGAACGACTATTCCTTCAAACATACCCATGTTTGCGCTCCGAGGTAAAGTTCTCGCCTTCCACACTCTTCAACGTTCCCAGAACCTTCGCCTCCTCCCCCACCTTGTGAATCACTTCCGCTTTCATGATTCCATCAGCTGCTGAATTCACTCCCAGATATCTAAAACACTTCATTTCCTCCAATTTTCCTCCATTCAGACTTACCTCCCAATTAACGTGACCCTCAACGCTACTGAACCTAATAACCTGCTCCTATTCACATTTACTCTCAGCTTTCTTCTTTCACACACTTCACCAAACTCAGTCACCAACTTCTGCAATTTGTCACCCGAGTCAGCCAGCAACGCTGTATCATCAGCGAACAACAACTGACTCACTTTCCAAGCCCTCTCATCCACAACAGACTGCATACTTGCCCCTCTCTCTTAAACTCTTGTATTCACCTTCCTAAGAACCCCATCCATAAACAAATTAAACAGCCATGGAGATATTACACACCCTTGCAGCAAACCGACAATCACTGGGAGCCAATCACTTTCCTCTGTTCCTACTCGTACACATGCTTTACATCCTCGATAAAAACTTCTCACTGCTTCTAGCAACTTACCTCCCACACCATATATTCTTAATACCTTCCACAGAGCATCTCTATTAACTCTTATCATATGCCTTCTCAAGATCCATAAGGATCCATCTGTTTTTCTATGTATTTCTCACATACATTTTTCAAAGCAAACACCTGATCCACACATCCTCTACCACTTCTGAAACCACACTGCTCTTCCCCGGTCTTATGCTGTGCAAATGCCTTTACCCTCTTAGTCAGTTTCCTCTCCTTGTAATTTCCCAGGAATACTCAACAAACTTATACCTTTATAATTTGGACACTCACCTTTATCCTCTTTGCCTTCGTGCAGTGGCGCTATGCATCCAGTCCTCCGGCACTTCACCATGAGTCATACATACATTGATAACCTTACCAAGCAATCAACAATACAGTCACCCCCTTTTCTTTTTAAAGAATTCCTCTGCAATACCATCCAAACCCGACGCCTTGCCAGGTTTCATCTTCCGCAATGCTTTCACTACCTCTCTTCTGTTTACCAAACCATTTTCCCTGTCTCTCTTACTTCGCACATCACCTCGACCAAAACACCCTATATCTGCCACTCTGTCATTAAACACAAACACATTTAACAAACCTTTAAAATACTCACTACATCTCCTTCTCACTTCATTTGCCCCTTTCACCGATATTCCCATTTGTTCTCTTGTCTTACTCACTTTATTTACCTCCCTCCTAGACATCTTTTTATTCTCTCAAAAATTCAACGATGTTCTCTCACCCCAACTCTCATTTGCCCTCTTTTTCACCTCTTGCACGTTTCTCTTGACTTCCTGCCTCTTTCTTTTATACAATTCCCAGTCATTTGTACTATTTCCCTGCAAAACTCGTCCAAATGCCTCTCTCTTCTCTTTCACCAACAATCTTACTTCTTCATTCCATCACTCACTACTCTTTCTAATGATAAGTATATATATATATATATATATATATATATATATATATATATATATATATATATATATATATATATATATATATATATATATATATATATATATCCCTGGGGATAGGGGAGAAAGAATACTTCCCACGTATTCCCTGCGTGTCGTAGAAGGCGACTAAAAGGGGAGGGAGCGGGGGGCTGGAAATCCTCCCCTCTCGTTTTTTTTTAATTTTCCAAAAAAAATGAACAGAGAATGAGGCCAGGTGAGGATATTCCCTCAGAGGCCCAGTCCTCTGTTTTTAACGCTACCTTGCTAACGCGGGAAATGGCGAATAGTATGAAAGAAAGAAAAGAAATATATATATATATATATATATATATATATATATATATATATATATATATATATATATATATATATATATATATATATATGAAATTGCAGTATAATTCAAGTCTTTTATCATATGCAGCCGTTCGAGCATGTAGGTACGATCCTTAGATATGATGACTTAGTCTTTGACACGAACCTGAGGAGTGAGGTCAAAGATAACGTTATCATAACCAGTGATCATATCTTCGTGCTCAAGGGTCGTGTTCGAAGATCATTTCGTTGCGCTCAAGGGGGAGGGGACGAGGGATGGGTGATAACAAAACTACGAAACCATAACGTGATTAAAAAAATGATTTCAAGTAATGGAGAACATTGTCGTTATAGTTATCCAATGTCGCTCTCAGAGCAATGCCTGGGGTTGTAGCGTAAGGTTTAGAAGTTCATGTTACCATTTGTCGTGGGTCATGTTGTGTTCATCCCATACCTGCTCTGTAGTATGGGTTAAGGTGCCCCCCATGACTTGTGTAAGCGAACCAACTCGATGCGTCTAGAGGCCCCATTATAGGTGTGCTGATTGTGAGAGTTTATACACTTTAGGATCTGAGGTTATGAGAGGCTTTGAAGTTCGAGGAACAGGTATTATGTCGTGCTCTTCTGTAACGATTCAGTATATTCAGTCGACGAGATAACGAGAGAAATCGTTGGTGATTGCTAGAAATGAGCGTGTTGATAGAGGGAACATTAGTTCCTGCCGCTGGTTTGACAGACTTGATGCTAGATGCTTCAGCCAGTGTGAGCACTAGCTATGAACGGCCGAAAGGGAATGACATAATAGTTAGTGTGTCCTGCAGTGGGAGTCAGCGCCGTCCTCCCGAGGGATGCCCGTGGTCATAGAAGGTGCAGGAGAGGCTGTCTTGACGACAACTCTACCGTACATGTTCAAACCCTGCCTGAGGCTCTCCTCGGGGAGGTATGATTCATCAGCGAGTCATCTCAACACGGAGACACGACAGTCCCATATAACACGATGGTTACAGCTCTTAGACACGACAGTCCGACCCATAGAGCATGACGGTACGACCATATGACACCATGGGGCAGCCCTTAAACACGAAAGTCCGCCCCTTAGAGCATGACGGTACGACCTTTTCACTCCATGGGGCAGCCCTTAAACACGACAGTCCGACCCTTATAGCACGACCGTACAACTTATACCACCATGGGGTATCCCTGAGCCACGACGGTCCGACCTTTAAGAATGACGATAAGCCCCCAGCACGACGTTACGACGTTCCTTAACCGGGCCAAGTCAAAGATCACGCCATCATACACGGGGGTCGTACAGTCGTGCTCAAGTGTTGCGTTGTTGTGCTTAAGAGGTTAACGATGTTGACATTGATTCTTAGGCCTTCACCTCCTCCTCCTCCTCCTCCTCCTTCCTCATATTCTCCTTTCCTTCGTTTTTCCTTCTCCCTCCTTCCTCTGTCTCCCCCTTCTCATGATCATCTTCTTCCTCTTCCCCCATTTCCTCAAAGTTCTCCTCATCTCCATTTTCCTTCCTCTTCCCCCTTCTCTCTTCTCCTCTGTCACTTTCCTCGAATATTCAATGTAAGATTCGAGTGTAAATCAACAGTGTCCACCCTTCATGTTTAACCTGGCCTAACCGGCCATTTCTTTCTACATTTGTTGGTTTTATGTGTCATTAACGTCTGCATACATTTACCTCGTGCTTTATCCTAATTAGCACCTGTTTTATGACCATTCTATCTTCCTAGGGGTACTTAATGGTGCAATTACCTGTCTTTTTAGATCCCTCTCCAACCGACAGCCCCTCGTCTATAGTGTCCCTTTGTATATCCATTCACCCATAGTGACCCCCATGTTTGATGATCAGCCATTTTTCCTTCGTTGTTATCAGTCACAGATGTGTAGTTAACCGTCTCACATAATCCACATATAAGAAAAAAGATACTAACATTTGCAGTTTACTCTGGTTTTCGTCTCTCGTGCGGCCTCATATTTTATTTTTAAATCATGTTCCAACTTAACTACGTATTAGCATTTCCGTCCCTTGTTCTCCTCCACTGACACTGACGCCCCGATATTTATATCCCCCTCCCGGCTTCCGCGATATATACATTTAAAAACCTCTTCACTTACCTTGATTATAATCCCATATAATCTCTCTCGCCCTATTATAATCCATCACTGGCCTCCTCCCTTCACATGTAGATACAGGTCTTTCGCGGGGAAATAATACACAACTTTGCCCTTAACTTTAACACTGTGTTGTTGACCTTCAACTTTAATAAGCGATTATGATCGCCAGTTTGTGAGTTGGACCGAATTCTAACTTGGGGCCCCTGTGTCATCTCTCACTCGAGCGAGAGCAGTAGCTTGAGCGTCGTGTCAGCAGCCCCGGGGTATGGCTGGAGGCCGGGTGAGGGCTGGGAGCTGGCCATACAGCGTTATATACAGAGAAGCTGTAAGCTTTTAGGTAGATGAATCGTTTCCCCCGAGGACCTATTTGCGTCACGTTCTTGCTTACTGGGAGAGAGAGGGCTTATATAGGAAGGTAGAACGTCCACTGATCTCAAAATGAAAGGGGCTGCAAGGTACTCACACAGATGGTATGTATATAGGAAAATTAAGCTTATGTAGGTCATACGGGCGCTCACATGTTTCCCTGTAGGATCTTACAGGTCACGGGCGCTCTTGTGGTTTACTGTAGGATTTTACAGGTCACGGGCGCTCTTGTGTTTTTTTGTAGGATCTAACAGGTTACGCGAGCTCTTATGGTATCCTGTAGGATGTTGCAGATCACGGGCGCCCTTGTATCTTGTAGGATCTTACAGGTCACGGGCGCTCTTGTGGTTTACTATAGGATCTTACAGGTCACGGGCGCTCTTGTGGTTTACTGTAGGATCTGTCAGGTCACGGGCGCTCCTGTGGTTATTTATAGTATCTAACAGGTTACGCGAGCTCTTATAGTATCCTGTAGGATCTTACAGATCACGGGCGCCCTTATGGTATCTTGTAGGATCTTACAGGCCACGGGCGCTTTTGTGATACATAGTAGGATCTTACAGGTCACGCGCGCTCTTGTGGTTTACTGTAGGATCTTACAGGTCATGGGCGCTCTTGTGGTTTACTGTGGGATCTTGCAGGTCAGGGGCGCTCTTGTAGTTTACTGTAGTACCTTACAGGTCACAGAGGGAGAAGATGAAGCTCATATGTTTAGAGGGAGTGAGCACCATGTCGGGACGTAGAACACATGTAGAAAAATGATAGATGAATAAATGAATATGTAAATAGGTAAATGAATTAATTGATTAGTAAATAGATGAATGAAAAACAAGGAGCGTCCTCATGTGCTTAGAGAGAGTTGACCCAGATATGTACACATGTTAAAGCTCTAAGGGATTTTCTTGAGTCTCAGGCTGATAATTTGAGAGCGTTGGCTCATGTAGATTGTAGACGGAAAGTGACTTTTAAGTCCCATTGGGTTGTTTGTGGTGCTGAGGCAACGGCAAATATAAACGAAGAATTCCTCCACTTGTGTCACCTAATGAATGCGGTACATGCTGTTAAAGTAAAGAAGTAAGCAAGTAAATAAAGCTATAAAGTCGTAAACCCTCCGGGCACATCCTTAACTAAAAACCAAGGTCTTGTTATTGAAGACTATTATTAGAAAGAAAACGAGCTCTCTCTTCACCATTATTGAGGACTCAAGAAGAAAAAAAGGAGAAGCTGTACAGATATTACATTACTGGAGTCTTCTCTCACGAGAAAAACTCAGAAAATGAGAAAGCCTTTTATTTACAGTAATCAAAACAATAACGTGTTATGTCAACTAATATGACCATCTTGAAGAAAAAGGAAAAAAAGATAGTAGAGCTGACGTGGGGTTTAATTCAATTAAGAGTATTGGACATTTTTTCCTTCCTCGCGGCAGTCATTCCAAAGAGCGACAACATATACTTGTGTTCATATGGTAAATAGTCGAGGATATTAATAGTACTTCCCCCACGCGGCGGTCTCGAGGGGAATGTGAACACGTTATTGATGAGATATTGATAACAACTGCAGCTTTAATGTCGTCCAGATCCCTAATACAGGTGTACACGGTCATACATGTGGGAACATTGATTTCCTCATCTTTACCTTCGTCACGTCTTCTATTCCCATTTCTTGTTTTCTTCTTCCCCTTGAATCCTTTCTCCCTTACCCTCCTATCCTTTCTCCCTTCCTTCCTCTCTCCTTCATTTCTGGTCCATCATCTGTGGTTAGGTTGAGTCTTATCTCAAGAAGAGTAAGTAGATAGCTAAGACTATATATATACACCAAGTCTACCCATACGCATGTGCGTGGAGCCTGCACGAGCCGTCAGTGGCCCTAAGCATAGAAAACGCGCCTGGTACAGTGCTAATGAAAACGTAGATTCATCTACACTTCCCTCACAGTAGCCGTACCTTCCCTCACAGTATCCATACCTTCCCTCACAGTAGCCATACCTTCCCTCACAGTAGCCATACCTTCCCTCACAGTAGCCATACCTTCCCTCACAGTAGCCATACCTTCCCTCACATTTTCCTAGCAACTGAGGGTTCAGAGCCGTGTGACGTCACAAGGAGGCCTGCGCGACCGGGTTCGTGTTTTGGAGTCATAGTGGGCTAACTTTGTGTATATAGGGTTAGGTAGATAGTACATGGGAGTCACTCACCGATCAGGGAGGTCAGTGCTGCCGCCTTGGTATCAGGGGGGTGTGTGAGAACGGCCCAGTGAGCCAACACTGCAGTGGCTGTCACATTCCCTTTCCTGGCACAGGTTGCTGTCTGCTTCTCTCTTCCTTACCTGCGCATGGGTTACTGTGATTCAGTCCTACAGACATACGCAACTTTTGCGTATGTCGGATCTCATATGAACCCAAAATTGACCCATTATGTAGACAAAATGGAAGTACATTGAAACCTCTTCTGCTCTGAAGTCGGAACGGCACAGACAATTGAACGGCTGAACGGGCCACGTCCCATGTCAGTCATCCAGTGAGGATCCACCTCACGTGTACCAACACTTCTCCTTAGACTTGGCTAAGACTTGCATTGTCCGTTTCTGCAATATTCACAGTCCCGGATGCAGCCTGCCTCCACTTGAGCGTCGTATGTTCATATCGTCAACTGAATATCTTTCCGAGATTCAGCTGTCCAGGTTTGCGTCTCCTCTTCACTACCTGATTTGACTATCGTCCTTGCCATCTTTCACTTCTTCTCGGGCGGTGTTGCTATTAAACGGATGTGAAGAAAGACCTGTATAGTGTGAGAGTGATGGGTGAACGGAAGAGAATGACTGGGGACATGATTAATGCAAAAACTAGACATAGATTCAAGAAGTTATATGATGGTAGATAATGTTCAAGACATGGGTCCCCATGAGTGTAAAATTCCCTCCTCTTACAGTACAGATGGATAATCACACACACACACACACACACACACCACACACACACACACACACACGCACACGCACACACACACACACACACGCACACACACACACACACACACGTGCGTATACATCCAATATCGCGACACTCGAATGCATAATCTCCGAGGATATTGAGGTCTTATGTGTTAGTGATTCATGTATCGGGTACACAAGCTGTGTATATTGTGTGTGTGTGTGTGTGTGTGTGCGTGAGTGTATCGTCTATAAAAAAGAATAAGCACGTTGAAAATGTGAGAAGAGTGTTATCAGGTCTTGAGCCACAGAGCCGGGATGTGATATATGAAGTCTAATTACAAGAGGCAGGTGTAAAAGAACAAAATGATGAAGTCTTATGATTTACCTTACAGCATAGTACTCGTGTAAGGATAATACTCTTTAATCATCTTTTTTATGACCAACATTTTACCGTGAAATCTTTTCCTTTATTTTTTTATATATATATATTTTCTGCGGTGAAACCCGTGCCATGGTGAAATGATAAGAGACGGATCAATATCAGTAGTGAAATGATAAGACACATCAATGCCAGCAGCGAAATGATAAGAGATAGAACGATTCCAGCAGTGAAAAGATAAGAGGCGGAACATTGCTAACAGTGAAATGAAATGTGACGGAAAGATGTCAGCATTTAGACGATGAGAGACAGAATAGTGCCAGAATGAGATGATGAGAGACGGAACTGTACCACCAGTGAGATGATGAGAGACGGAGCAATGCTAGCAGTGAAATGATGAATAACAAAGCATTAGCAGCAGTGAAAGGATAAATCAGACCTGCGTGAGACAAGAGAAACAAGCGACTGTATATGCAGATGAACAAGACCAGAATGTGGTTTGTAAGAACGAGTGAGAAAGAAAATCAGACCAGTGAATAATGAGTAAAAATAACACGGATACTTGATCAAGATGAAAAGGAACACTCACACACACACACACACGGTATATATATATATGTATATATATATATATATATATATATATATATATATATACTCAGGTCACTATTATTATCTAAAGTAAACGCAGTCCGAACGTCAAGAGAAACGAGACAGTTGCGAGGAAATAGAAAATGACTTTCATAAATAAATTGCCTTATAACATGTCTTGTTGAGGGAACCTCTCATGCTTGTCTAGAGCTGGGGAGAGCGGTCAGAGACTCAGTGTAAGATATATATATATATATATATATATATATATATATATATATATATATATATATATATATATATATATTTTGGAAAGGATCACAATTTTGCGCGTGATCAAGATATTCCTATGAGTCCACGAGGAAAATGAAACACGAAAAGTTCCCAAGTGCACTTTCATGTAATAATCACATCATCAGGGGAGACACAAGAGAGGAATATAACAGTCAGTTGATATACATCGAAGAGACGAAGCTAGAACGCCATTTGGTAAGCTTCGTCTCTTCGATGTATATCAACTGACTGTTATATTCCTCTCTTGTGTCTCCCCTGATGATGTGATTATTACACGAAAGTGCACTTGGGAACTTTTCGTGTTTCATTTTCCCCGTGAACTCATAGGAATATATATATATATATATTTTTTTTTTTTTTTTTTTTTTTTTTTATACTTTGTCGCTGTCTCCCGCGTCTGCGAGGTAGCGCAAGGAAACAGACGAAAGAAATGGCCCAACCCCCCCCCCCCATACACATGTACATACACATGTCCACACACGTGTATACATACCTACACAGCTTTCCATGGTCCACCCCAGACGCCTCACATGCCTTGATTCACTCCACTGACAGCACGTCAACCCCTGTATACCACATCGCTCCAATTCACTCTATTCCTTGCCCTCCTTACACCCTCCTGCATGTTCAGGCCCCGATCACACAAAATCTTTTTCACTCCATCTTTCCACCTCCAATTTGGTCTCCCTCTTCTCCTCGTTCCCTCCACCTCCGACACATATATCCTCTTGGTCAATCTTTCCTCACTCATTCTCTCCATGTGCCCAAACCATTTCAAAACACCCTCTTCTGCTCTCTCAACCACGCTCTTTTTATTTCCACACATCTCTCTTACCCTTACGTTACTTACTCGATCAAACCACCTCACACCACACATTGTCCTCAAACATCTCATTTCCAGCACATCCATCCTCCTGCGCACAACTCTATCCATAGCCCACGCCTCGCAACCATACAACATTGTTGGAACCACTATTCCTTCAAACATACCCATTTTTGCTTTCCGAGATAATGTTCTCGACTTCCACACATTTTTCAAGGCTCCCAAAATTTTCGCCCCCTCCCCCACCCTATGATCCACTTCCGCTTCCATGGTTCCATCCGCTGACAGATCCACTCCCAGATATCTAAAACACTTCACTTCCTCCAGTTTTTCTCCATTCAAACTTACCTCCCAATTGACTTGACCCTCAACCCTACTGTACCTAATAACCTTGCTCTTATTCACATTTACTCTTAACTTTCTTCTTCCACACACTTTACCAAACTCAGTCACCAGCTTCTGCAGTTTCTCACATATATATATATATATATATATATATATATATATATATATATATATATATATATATATATATATATATATATATATATATAGATTGATTGATTGATATTGGTTGTTTTGTTCATTATAGCGAGGTTGCGCCAGGAACAGACGATGAAAGGCCACATCTGCTCACATCCATTCACAAACTGTCATGTGTAATGCACCGAAACCGCAGCTCCCTATCCACATCCAGGCCCCACAGACCTTTCCATGGTTTACCCCGGACGCTCGACATGCCCTGGTTCAGTCCAATGACAGCACGTCGACCCCAGTATACCATATCGTTCAAGTTCATTTTGATACGTGGTGACATCACACCATTTGCCGCAGACCAGCCGTTGCTTGGAACAATTCTCTCTCCTCTCTTCCTACTCGTACACAACCCTTACATCTTTGATAGAAACTGATTGCTTTTAGCAGTTTTCCTCCCACACTGTATATTCTTTAGACCTTCCACAAAACATTTCTATCCACCCTCTCGTATGCTTTCTCCAGATCCGTAAATGCCACATATAAATCCACTGTTTTTGAAGTACTTCTCACACACATTTTGTAGAGTAAATACTTGATTCATACGTCCTCTACCAATTCTGAAACCGCACTGCTCCTCCCCAATCTGATGCTCTGTACATTCCTTCACCCTATCAGTCAATACCCTCCAATACAGCTTAACAGGTATACTCAACAAACTTATACCTCTTTAGTTTGAACAGTAACCTTTATCCCCATTACCTTTATACAGCGGCACTGTGTATGCATCGCAGTCTCCCCCTCTCTCTATAAATTCAACTCTAATATCATTCACCCCAGCCGCTTGCCACATTGTATCTTAGGTAAAAGCTTTCACCATCTCTTCTCTCTTCCCCAAACCTCTCTCCATGACTCACTCACTTCGCTAACCACCAGTAACAAAACACCCTCCATCTGCCATTGTCATCAAACATATTTAACAGTGATTCAAAATACTCACACAGTCTCCTCACTTAATCATTACCTGTTATCACTTCCTCTTTTGCTCCCTTCACCAATGTGTCCTTTTGTTCTCTTGTCTTTGCTCATTAGTTACGTTCCCCAAAACATCTTTTTCTTGCTTACCCCAACTCTCACTTCCCCTCTTTTTCAACCTCTGCACCTTCCTCGACCTCCTGCTGCTTTCTTTTATACCTCTCCCATTCATTTGCATTCCTTCCCTGTAAGTACTGCCCAAACGACTTTCTTTTCTTGTTCACTAGCAACTTTTCTTCTTCATCTCTTCACTCATTACCAGTTCTCATCTGCCCACTTCCTATCTTTCGCTTGCTACATGAATGTCTTGCACATGCCATCAGTGCTTCCCGAAATACCTCCCGTTCCTCAGCCTCTCCCCTTGCTTCATTTACTCACACTGTTGCCATTCTACACTCACTCTTTCCTAGTATTTCTTCACACAAGTCATTTTCAAGCTCACTTACTCCTACCGCTCTCTTGCTACCGACTTTGTTTCCTCTTTTTCGAAAACCTCTACAAATCTTCACCTTCTCCACAAGATAGTGGTCAGATATCCCACCAGATTATTTACATCCAAAAGTCTCTCTTTTATATACCTATCAATTGATACACAATCTAACAATGCTCGATGACCATCCCTCCTACTCGCATACGTATGTTTGTGCATATTCCTCTTTTTAAACCAGGTAATCCTAATCACCAGTCCTTTTTCAGTACACAATTCCACAGGCAGATCACTGTTTCCATTCATGACACTGGATACCCCATGTATACCAATTATACCCTCAACTACCACAGTACTTATCTTTGCATTTAAATCACCCTCACAAATACCCGGTTTCTTATATCAAAACTGCTAACGCACTCACTCAGCTGTGTTCTCAAAACACTTGGCCCTCATGATCTTTTTTCTTATGGCC
>NC_092281.1:30661873-30664373 GCF_036320965.1 Panulirus ornatus
CCCTCTCCTCCACCCGTCCACCTCACATGCTCTTTGTGCACTCTCTCTCTCTCTCTCTCTCTCTCTCTCTCTCTCTCTCTCTCTCTCTCTCTCTCTCTCTCTCTCTCTCTCAACCCAGTGGCATTTTCCCATAGCTATTGCTTCCGTAATTCTCTCTCTCTCTCTCTCTCTCTCTCTCTCTCTCTCTCTCTCTCTCTCTCTCTCTCTCTCTCTCTCTCTGTATATATATATATATATATATATATATATATATATATATATATATATATATATATATATACGATTTTCCAAAAGAAGGAACAGAGAAGGGGGCCAACTAAGGCTTAGTCCTCCGTTCTTAACGCTACCTCGTTGATGCGGGATATGGCGAATATGTATGAAGAAAAAAAAAGATATGTATCTCACAAGCTACCGTTTCATCGGTGCCTCTGAACTTCTTCCTTCTCTTCCACCTCCTCAGTCCCTCTCACCACCATCTCTACTTCTACATCTACCCTATTTTCCTCCCTGCTTTATCTATTCCTTGACTATCCATTCTCTGCCATGTCTTCTTTTCTTCAGTGTTCTCTTGCCTTCCCTAATTTCTCTTGCCTTTCCTTCCATCCTGAACTAATCGATGGTAATTGCTGATGTAGCTCTGCATATTACATGACGCTGGGAGGGCCGCTACCACAACGAACCCCCCCTTCTACAACCACTCGGTTATAGGATCGAAGTTGTTGTTGTTGTTGTTGGAGGGGAGGGTGGAAGACGAGGAAGAAAATGTGGCGAGGAGAGAACCAACTTGGGGTCAGTAATGGGATCATCGTCAGGGGTAGAAGGTTCCATCGAAGTGAAACCTTCGTGTGGAACCGGTTTGCCCGGAGAACCATCTACAGGTGATGATGAGGGGGTCCCTGCGTGTGTGTGTGTGTGTGTGTGTGTGTGTGTGTGTGTATTGGTCGCTAGGGTACTCATGGACTAGTAGTCATAGCGGCTGGAGCCGGGTTCGCCTGGAAGGAGGCCACGACCCGGCAATTAATTGTAGGTACAAGGGGCCGCGTCCTGACAATGAGACAAAACATATGATTTTTTCCACTGTTGCCACAACCAACTCTCTCTCTCTCTCTCTCTCTCTCTCTCTCTCTCTCTCTCTCTCTCTCTCTCTCTCTCTCTCTCTCCCTCTCTCTCGTATTTTCCTTTTCACTGTTCTTGTGTGGAAGGTAGAGAAGGAGGGGAGGAAGAGATAGTAATTTAAGGTATAACTTTTAAAGGAAGGGAAGACGATAGTGAGGGACAGCAACAAATTTAGGTGATGAGATGAATAGGATGAACAGTTCATTGTGGAGAAAGAGGTAGAGACGATACGATAAGTAAAGAAAAAACTAGCAGTTTAACCAACCCAACTAAGTGACATGACGTGACACTGAAGACTAAGTAATTCTAAGAATTACAAGAATAACAAGAACGAGCGGAATAAACGTAAGAAATTTGAGCAATTTTAAAGAGGTAATAAGATAATGACACACTGAAGCAGTAGAGGAATTATGAGGGATGAATGATAACCAGGAAAGAAAACGGAAGGAACTTAATGATCACAGTAGAAAATTATTACAGTGCGTAGACTCAGGCTCTGAGGTGATATAAAACTTAAGAATAAACTTCAGTTAGGGGAGAGATGAGGAGGAACTGGCATAAAAAAAAATCCCTCTGTGGGTAAAAGAAAAGACCAAAAACATGATGTTAATGGACAGAAAGGTAGGAAGGGCGTGAGACTGAATGGCTTACAGGCAAAGAATCCAGAGAGACAATCACGTGTAATTATCGTGATTACCCAAAAGATGAAAAAGAAGTAAGAATGATATATAGCCCAGTATGGTTTATGAGAGGGTTTTACTGGTCTGTTAAGAAGTCATAAGGATATAAACTATCTATCTATCTATCTGTCTGACTGCCTCTTTATATATCAATATATATATATATATATATATATATATATATATATATATATATATATATATATATATATATATATATATATCAATATATATATATATATATATATATATATATATATATATATATATATATATATATAGATAGATAGATAGATAGATAGATAGATAGATAGGGTTGTGCGGAGGAGGGTGGATGTGTTGGAAATGAGATATGAGATAAGACAGTATGTGGTGTGAGGTGGTTTGATCGATTAAGTAATGAAAGAGATGTGTGGTAATAAAGAGAGTGTGGTTGAGAGAGTAGAAGAGGGTGTATTGAAATGGTTTGGTCATATGGAGAGAATGAGTGAGGAAAGATTGACAAAGAGGATATCTGTGTCAGAGGTGGAGGGAACAAGAAGTGAGAGACGAAATTGGAATGTGGTATACTGGGGTCGACGTGCTGTCAATGGATTGAACCAGGGCATGTGAAGCGTTTGGGGTAAACCATGGAAAGTTCTGTGGGGCCTGGATGTGGAAAGGGAGCTGTGGTTTTCGGTGCATTTCTCAAATACATTCTTATG
>NC_092281.1:30669373-30694373 GCF_036320965.1 Panulirus ornatus
GTAGGGGAGAAAGAATACTTCCCACGTATTCCCTGCGTGTCGTAGAAGGGGACTAAAAGGGAAGGGAGCGGGGGGCTGGAAATCCTCCCCTCTCGTTTTTTTTTTTTTTTTTTTTTTTTTCTCCAAAAGAAGGAACAGAGAAGAGGTCCAGGTGAGGATATTCCCTCAAAGGCCCAGTCCTCTGTTCTTAACGCTACCTCGCTATCGCGGGAAATAGCGAATAGTATGAAAAAAAAAAAAAAAAAAAATATATATATATATATATATATATATATATATATATATATATATATATATATTCCTGTGAGTCCACGGGGAAAATGCAACACGATAAAGACTTCAAAATTCTGTCTCATGTAGCCTCACTCCTTGACCTCTTGCAATCTGAAACACTCTCATTCTCAAGGGTTTGATTATCTGGGTTCGATACTCAGGGATACGATTACCCGGGATCTGAGTTTCAAGGCTTTGACTCTCAGGGGTTCAGTGCTGATGGGTTCGAGTCTTACGGGGTTTGAATTTAAGATCACTTTCCTCATTTAACCCTTTAACCTTCCGTGTGCTGGATGCCTCTCCTGTCATGCCTTTTGGGTCACCAGACACTTGTACGTATTCTCCTCATCTTAAAGATCGTACCCTTTGAAACCTTGCAGGTCTTGTACCTTCAGATGCCATTGATGGTATACTTTACATTTTCTTGATGCTTTAATACTTAATATACTCATTGGTCACCACAGTTGAAATAGATTCCAGTAGCTTGTAACCCTCACCTCCAACCTCCCCTAAAAAGAGAGGGCTCACTTTACCTGTTTCTTGATTATCACATGGTTCATTTTTTCCATAACACACTGGTGATCAAAGTTTTCTGGGAGTGTATTCCAATTTGACTAATGAATTGGCAGTGGAAGAGTTTGAAATTTTTTTTTTTGTATAGACTCTCTCTCTCTCTCTCTCTCTCTCTCTCTCTCTCTCTCTCTCTCTCTCTCTCTCTCATTATGTGTTTCACCTAATATTGGTTTATTTCGTTACAGGTACGTGTTGCTGGTGGAGTGCAGGATTCCGGCTTATCGCTTCACAAACAGGTTGGTTGTGTGTGTGTGTGTGTGTGTGTGGGTGTGTGTGTGTGTGTGTGTGTGCTTACCAGCACTTATGCTTGATAATCAGAAACTCGTTGTTGTTGTTGTTGTTGTTGTTAAGTGATGCATTCCACTGTGAGTGTATTATCTATGATCATATTCTGTTTTTCTCTCGAGGTGCGTCTTATCTTCGAGCAGATCCACATCGGTGTTGGCACAGCTGACGCGACCCTGTGTTGGGTGCACTCAGTCCTGTGTCTCGCCTCTCCTTATTTACCACACACTCTCTCGCCTCTTTACTCTCCTCACTCCTCTTTCCTCCCATAGACACACTAGCCTCGCCTCACGCTAACCTCCCTCCACCGCCCCAAGACCAGCTTCCCCCACCATCATTTTTCATGGGCGACTCCCAGACTCCCAGCTCTAAAAGCCTATTGAAAACCTGCCCACACAAGAACCAATACCGCTGTTAAGTGAGTCGCGTGACCTACCTCTTCATCCCCCCGCCCCACCCCACCACCATCTCTTCCTCCTCCTCCACCTTCTCCTTCTGGCAGCTGTGCCCATCTCCCTCCTATTCGAGGTTATATGTATATATATATATATATATATATATATATATATATATATATATATATATATATATATATCCTCCCTGGGGATGGGGAGAAAGAATACTTCCCACGTATTCCCTGCGCGTCGTAGAAGGTGACTAAAAGGGAAGGGAGCGGCGGGGGCTGGAAATCCTCCACTCTCATTTTTCTTTTTCCAAAAGAAGGAATAGAGAAGGGAGCCAGGTGAGGATATTCTCTCAAAGGCCCAGTCCTCTCTTCTTAACGCTACCTCGCTAATGCGGGAAATGGCGAATAGTATGAAAAAAAAAATATATATATATATGTATATATATATATATATATATATACACACACACACACACACACACACACACACACACACACACACACACACACACACACACACCCGAGGCCGTACGTCATTCCCTCGGAACTACTTCTCAAGCATCACTACCTAAAGCTTTTGCATGGATTAAGTACGTATGCTCCTGAGGGATGTCTTGCCTCCCCCTGGTACAGGTATCCTGTTGTCTTGCGCTGGTTCTGTCTCGTGTTTTGAAAGCAAATGGTGTGTGTGTGTGATTACCATCTGTAATCACCTTTCGATGTCATTGTCCGTGATAACTAATTGTGATTACTTTGTGATTATCATTTGTGATTACTTTCTGTGATTATCATTTGTGATTACTTTCTGTAATCACGACTTGTGATGACTGTCTGTGTTCACAACTTATGATTACTGATTGTGATTGCTGTCCGTGATCACTGTGTGTGATCGCCATTTGTGATTACTGTCTGTGATTACTGGACGTAATCAGTATTTGTAATTACTATTTGTACGTCACGGGCAAACAGTTATATATTTGGGTTGCCCTGTCTCTTAAGTTTGTACATATGTATACACCGACACGTACGTCCTAGCCGAAGCCGGTGATCGACCAGCAGCTAGGTGGAGGATGAACAGCTAGGTTGGAAGTGGGCCTACTTGTGTGTGTTGGTGTGTGGCGAGGCTGTCATGGTGTGTTTTCTGTGCACTTGTGTACGAAAGTGTCGTTTCCTGTGTACTGCTGCGCGTGTGTATGGACACGATAAAGCGACGAGCGAAATCAGGCTCTACGATGATCACTTGAGCACAGAGCTCTACAGAGATGAGGCGAGGCCGGGTTCACGAGGAGGACGAGGGAGGAGAAAAAATGAAAATATGGCAGAGTAAGCGTTCATATATCTCGATTTTTTCCCCTCATTAGTACGTTTTATTATAGTGAATTGATCCTATCTTTCTGTAGTTGTTTGACCGAGGAGTTTTTCTTTTTCTCTTTCTCTTTCGCTGTGATGAGTAAGAGTGGAGGAGAAGAGTGTGTTTGTGCCTTCAGACGTGAAGTTGTTGGTGTTTTCACTAGAAAGTAAATGGATGCATGTGTGTGCGTGCATGTGTGTGTGTGTGTGTGTGTGTGTGTGTATGTGTGTTTGTGAGGGTTGTTTATTTCCGTATTGGGATTTTATGTGCGTTAGTATAGATCCGTACACTTCGTTATGTATCACGCCGCTACGAACACTTCGTTATGTACTACCTCGCACGTTCGTACAGGAAAAGGCAGATGACCGAGCATTTGCGTTCACGTAAAGATAAACAGAAAATAGAGGAAAATATGACTTGTTAAAGAAACTAGGATAACATAAGGACTTTGGTGTACATTTTTTACTGACGTTTTTAAAGCTATAAAGTCGAAAATGACTATGTCATACATACGGTCCAGTTTTTATTTTCACGCAGTGATAGATTTAGGGAAGGGTGTGTGTGTGTGTGTGTGTGTGTGTGTGTGTGTGTGTGTGTGTGTCCCCTTGCAGTAAGAGAGTAGATGGGTGAGAATGTAACTTAGATAAAGAGATAGGGTGGGAGAGAGAGAGAGAGAGAGAGAGAGAGAGAGAGAGAGAGAGAGAGAGAGAGAGACAGAGAGAGAGTTGATATCTCTGTATCAGTAATTACCTATGTATGCAATACTGGGAAGGAGTTGTACACCTCTTGTGTTTGTGTTCATGTTTGTTCTGATACGTCTGTGGTTCTGTCTTTGTTTGTTTGTGTGGGCACACATGTGATCATCTTATTCTATCTTTCGTAATTTTCTCGCTGTTTCCCGCGTTAGCGTGGTGGCGTCATGAAACTGAGGTTTAGAGGAAAGATCCTCACTATTTGTCTGTCTGTGTCTTACTGTTTGTCTGTTTATCTATCTGTCTATCTATCTCTGTCTGTCTATCTATCTATCTGTCTATCTATCTATCTATCCATCTATCTATCTATTTGTCTGTCTATTCATCTATGTCTACCAATCTATCTCTTTCTATCTACCTACTTATATGTCTATCTATCTGTTTATCTGTCTGCATTCCTCTGCTACTGGGAGTAGTGCATCCTTGAGCAGCAGGATTCATTAGTAAGGTCCTGGGGTATTTGATGATAAGCAGTATATATATAGTAAAATATCAGCTTATATGCTGGTACACACTTTGCTATGTATATGGATATTTAGAGATGCATACACTTATACAGACGAACATTTGTAGATAGAAATAAACCGATATATATATATATATATATATATATATATATATATATATATATATATATATATATATATATATATATATATATATATATATATTCCTATGAGTCCACGGGGAAAATGAAACACGAAAAGTTCCCAAGTGCACTTTCGTGTAATAATCACATCATCAGGGGAGACACAAGAGAGAGATATAAGTCAGTTGATATACATCGAAGAGACGAAGCTAGGACGCCATTTGGTAAACATGTTTATCAGCTTTATCATATACCTTCTCTAGATCCATGAATGCTACATACAGATCCATCTGTTTTTCTAAGTATTTCTCACATACATTCTTCAACGCAAACACCTGATCCACAAATCCTCTACCACTTCTGAAACCACATTGCTCTTCCCCAATCTGATGCTCTGTACATCCCTTTACCCTCTCAATCAATACCCTCCCATATAAATTCCAGGAATACTCAATAAACTTATACCTCTGTAATTTGAACACTTTTGCCTTTGTACAATGGCACTATGCATGCATTCCGCCAATCCTCAGGCGCCTCATCATGAGTCACAAGTCACACATACATTGAATATCCATACCAACCAGTCAGCAACACAGTCACCCCATCTTTATTGATAAATTCCACTCCAATACCATCCAAACCCGCCGCCTTGCCAGCTTTCATCTTCCGCAAAGCTTTCACTGCCTCTTCTCTGTTTACCAAACCATTCTCACTGACCCTCTCACTTTGCACACCACCTCGACCAGAACACCCTATATCTGCCACTCTATCATCAAATACATTCAGCAAACCTTCAAAATACTCACTCCACCTCCTTCTCACTTCACCACTACTTGTTATTACCTCCCTATTAGCCCCTTCACCGATGTTCCCATTTGTTCCCTTGTCTTACGCACTGTATTTACCTCCTTCCAAAACGTCTTTTTATTCTCCCTAAAATTTAATGATACTGTCTCACCCCAACTCTCATTTGCCTTCTCTTTCACCTTTTGCACCTTTTTCTTGACCTCTTGCCTCTTTCTTTTATACGTCTTCCAGTAATTCGCACTACTTCCCAGCAAAAATCGTCCAAACGCCTCCCTCTTCTCTTTCACTAACAGCTTTACTTCTTCATCCCACCACTCACTACCCTTTCTAGTGTGCCCACCTCCCACCTTTCTCATGCCACAGGCATCTTATGCGCAAGCTATCACTGCTTCCCTAAATACATCCCATTCCTCCCCCGTTCCCCATATATCATTTGCTCTCACCTTTTTCCATTCTGCATTCAGTCTCTCCTGGTACTTCCTCACACAAGTCTCCTTTCCAAGCTCACTTACTCTTACCTCTCTCTTCAACCCAACATTCTCTCTTCTTTTCTGAAAACCTCTACAAATCTTCGCCTTCGCCTCCACAAGATAATGATCAGACATCCCTCCAGTTGCCCCTCTCAGCACATTAACATCCAAAAGTCTCTCTTTCTTCTCTCCTACTTACATACGTATAATTATGTGTCTCTCTTTTTAAACCAGGTATTCCCAATCACCAGTCCTTTTTCAGCAAACAGTGATGGAAAGCTTGTAAGCTCTTCACCATTTCCATGTACAACACTTAACACCTCATGTACACCAATTATGCCCTCAACCGCCACTTTACTCACTTTTGCATTCAAATCACCCATCACTATAATCTGGTCTCGTGCATCAAAGCTGCTAACACACTCACTCAGCTGCTTCCAAAACACTTGCCTCTCATGATCTTTCTCCTCATTATTATTATTGTTATTATTATTATTATTATTATTATTAGTAGTAGTAGTAGTAGTAGTAGTAGTAGTAGTAATAGTAGTAGGAGAAGAGTGATAGTAGTAGTCGTAGTAGTAGTAGTAGTAGCAGTAGTAGTATTGTTATCATTATCATTACTGTTATTATTATTATTATTATTATTGTTATTAGTAGTAGTAGCAGTAGCAATAGTAGTATTGTTATTATGATCATTACTGTTATTTTTATTATCATTAATATTATTATTATTATTATTATTATTATTATTATTATCATTATTATTATTATTATTATTATTATTATTATTACTATTCTTATTTTCAGTAGTAATAGTTAGTAGTAGTAGTAGTAGTAGTACTATTGTTACATGAGCAGATGCAGATTGATAGGTCGACAAAGTTGTACAGTAGTGTGAGGGTAGACTTAGGAACAGGAAGGTACGTTCACACAGGCCCAGAGATGGGTCCAGATAACGAACCCCCGGCCCCAGCACGGGCTGGGGGGGGGGGGGGGGGGGGGGGGGGGCCTCTAGCGGCGGCAGCGACGCTTGAAGCAGATGTACCCATGTGTTTGCTGGGCCTGTGGTATATATATATATATATATATATATATATATATATATATATATATATATATATATTTTTTTTTTTTTTTTTTTATTGTTTTTCGCTTTCTCCCGCGTTTGCGTGGTAGCGCAAGGAAACAGACGAAAGAAATGGCCCAACCCCCCCCCCCCCATACACATGTACATACACACGTCCACACACGCAAATATACATACCTACACAGCTTTCCATGGTTTACCCCAGACGCTTCACATGCCTTGATTCAATCCACTGACAGCACGTCAACCCCTGTATACCACATGACTCCAATTCACTCTATTCCTTGCCCTCCTTTCACCCTCCTGCATGTTCAGGCCCCGATCACACAAAATCTTTTTCACTCCATCTTTCCACCTCCAATTTGGTCTCCCTCTTCTCCTCGTTCCCTCCACCTCCGACACATATATCCTCTTGGTCAATCTCTCCTCACTCATTCTCTCCATGTGCCCAAACCATTTCAAAACACCCTCTTCTGCTCTCTCAACCACGCTCTTTTTATTTCCACACATCTCTCTTACCCTTACGTTACTTACTCGATCAAACCACCTCACACCACACATTGTCCTCAAACATCTCATTTCCAGCACATCCATCCTCCTGCGCACATCTCTATCCATAGCCCACGCCTCGCAACCATACAACATTGTTGGAACCACTATTCCCTCAAACATACCCATTTTTGCTTTCCGAGATAATGTTCTCGACTTCCACACATTTTTCAAGGCTCCCAAAATTTTCGCCCCCTCCCCCACCCTATGATCCACTTCCGCTTCCATGGTTCCATCCGCTGACAGATCCACTCCCAGATATCTAAAACACTTCACTTCCTCCAGTTTTTCTCCATTCAAACTCACCTTCCAATTGACTTGACCCTCACCCCTACTGTACCTAATAACCTTGCTCTTATTCACATTTACTCTCAACTTTCTTCTTCCACACACTTTACCAAACTCAGTCACCAGCTTCTGCAGTTTCTCACATGAATCAGCCACCAGCGCTGTATCATCAGCGAACAACAACTGACTCACTTCCCAAGCTCTCTCATCCCCAACAGACTTCATACTTGCCCCTCTTTCCAGGACTCTTGCATTTACCTCCCTTACAACCCCATCCATAAACAAATTAAACAACCATGGAGACATCACACACCCCTGCCGCAAACCTACATTCACTGAGAACCAATCACTTTCCTCTCTTCCTACACGTACACATGCCTTACATCCTCGATAAAAACTTTTCACTGCTTCTAACAACTTGCCTCCAACACCATATATTCTTAATACCTTCCACAGAGCATCTCTATCAACTCTATCATATGCCTTCTCCAGATCCATAAATGCTACATACAAATCCATTTGCTTTTCTAAGTATTTCTCACATACATTCTTCAAAGCAAACACCTGATCCACACATCCTCTACCACTTCTGAAACCGCACTGCTCTTCCCCAATCTGATGCTCTGTACATGCCTTCACCCTCTCAATCAATACCCTCCCATATATATATATATATATATATATATATATATATATATATATATATATATATATATATATATATATATATATAAATATATATATATATATATATATATATATATGGATTGAACCAGGGCATGTGAAGCATCTGGGGTAAACTATGGAGAGTTTTGTGGGGCCTGGATGTGGAAAGGGAGCTGTGGTTTCGGTGCATTATACATGACAGCTAGAGACTGAGTGTGAACGAATGTGGCCTTTGTTGTCTTTTCCTAGCGCTACCTCGCGCACATGCGGGGGGGAGGGGGTTGTCATTTCATGTGTGGCGGGGTGGCGACGGGAATGAATAAAGGCAGCAAGTATGAATTATATACATATGTATGTATGTATGTATATGTTTTTGTATGTTTATATATGTATACGTTGAAGTGTATAGATATGTATGTGGACGTGTGTGGACGTTTATGTATATACATTTGTATGTGGTTGGGTATATGAAGTGGGAATATGGGGGGGGGGAGGGAAACGGAATGAAACAGGAGCACTCTAATCTTTTACGTTTCAACCATGTATATATGTAGTCATACGTGTCTTTTTATGTGCATTATATCTGTGTGTGTGTGTGTGTGTGTGTGTGTGTGTGTGTGTGTGTGAACATGTCTTTGTTTTTAGTTTATATATGTATGGAGACAAGCAGGAATTCGTCCATGTGTGTGTGTATGTGCACGGATGTGTATATATGCATTAACGTATATGCGTGAGCAATTTTATAATTACCATGTTTTAATCACCTATTTGCACGGTGTGGGGAGGGAGCTCCGCACTCATGGAGCCCCAACTCTTTAACTTTCTCACCAACTCTTTTTTCTATTATAGAGACAGCGCTGACGGTTTCATCATTTAACTTATTCCATTCATCCACTGATCTGATGTATTCCTTAGTTCCTTGTAATGGCCTGCAGATGTTCTTTCTTTGCATCTTCTGAAGAACTCTTTAGTGTCGACATCATCTAGCTGGTTAAGAAAGTTAAAGGCTGTGACCAAGTCTGCCCACACTCTTCTCTCTCCCATCGTAGGCAAATATGTGGCCTCAAGCCTATGGCCATACCTCAGTTCTCATAATTCTGAGACTATCCTTGTTGCTCTCCACTGGACCCTTTCTTTGAGAAGTATAACTTAGTTTTGGACAGTTTAAGTTGTGAATAGTTTGCTGAACATTTCCCTATTCATGTACGTAAACATATTCGTGATATATGCCAGTAGACAATTTGTTTCCTTTAGAATTTTTCCGAGTTGGAGCTACAGTGTTGACTCAAATGTTCGTGTCACGCACATATTCCTGCGGCTTTCATCCTGCAGGATCACATTCATATCGACGACTCCTTCTTTCATTATGTCCCATCCTCATCACTGTGGCAATGGGTTCAATTTCACCGTCCATGCACCAGAGCAACTTTAAAGCCTGTCCAGGTTCTCTTGTAAGCTGATGAAATCGTCTCTATTCTAATTTTCTGCATGCGTTTACCGTCAGTGCAAACATATTCACTTTTAAACCAAGTCCTGGCGAGTCATTTACGTAGATCAAGAAAAGCAGCCTTCCCTTTTGTCTAAGACAGAGCTCACTCTCTCGTAGAAATCCAAGAGGGTTATTGCACATGACCTCTCCCTACAGCCATGCTGTCTCACATTTAGGTAATTTCTTCTCTGTAAAAAGACATCCATGTGCTTTCTGATTATCTTTCTCAGAACCTTCAATACCATACTTGTCAGTGAGATCGGTCTATATATCAGTGCTTTCTCATATAGAGAGAGGTGTGCGTGATTACTAATCTGTTATTGTTTGTTTGTAACGCGGAGAGTTTTGTACTTGTGTACTTGTAGATATGTACCATGTCTTTACTCCCATATGTGTACACACACACACACACACACACACACACACACACACACACCAGTCTAAGCCAAATGTGTGTGTGTGTGTGTGTGTGTGTGTGTGTGTGTGTGTGTGTGCTCTGAAAGGGAAACTGTATGGAAGGGAAATGTAATAAATGGTGGAGGAGGACGAAGAAGTGCAATTGGAGAAGGAAATGAAAGCACAAAGATGTCGAGAAGCCTGAAGAGCAAAAGTGTGGGAGGCTGTAGAAAGGAGATGTGTTGGATTTCGTAAAGGGAAATGAGGTATAGAGGAGGATTAATGGACATGTATGGTGGAAAGCTGGTGAAAGAGGGGTAATTGAAGGAGGAGGAATAATGTAATTTTGGAGAGGAGAAGAATTAGGATTGATGGCTGGTGCTGGGAGGCCGTGAAGTGATAGATTTGGAAATTTGTGATAAAAAATGAATGGAACATGAGAGGAAGAAGTTAGTGGAGACATTATAAAGATGCCACAAAAGCTAAGTGAGGAAAGCATGTTAGGAGCGCCAGGTAAGACAATGATGAATCGTGATTGAGGAAAACATTAAAGAAACAAAGAGGATCTGGAACAGGTAAAATGACTCCATAAAGAAAAATGATTTCTGAGAACTGGCAGGAATCATTAGTCTGAAATTCATGCACAGGAAAAACTTGTAATTAAAAAGGAAAACTTTAAAGGCTCAATGGTGGAAAATAAGCGAAAAATGAAGCAGCTGCTCTTAGATTAATTTCCTGCACGAATGTTCTACCTATTAACAACATTTAAATTCAAGATTTTAATTAAGGTAGCACGTTAAATACCCTGAAGAGAGAGGCGAACCCAGCCGTCTCCGGCGTGTTTACATGGGCTCTCCTCAAGTCCTTGAATGCTGTTTTTAACGAAGGGGAAGAAGGAGGAGAAGGAACAGAGAGGTAAGTGAGTCAAGATCTTTCATAACGAGAAAAAGAGGAAGGAAAATGCACCTCTCACAGGAGAAGTGCCTTTAGATAATTTTCAACGAAGGAAAGAGGAAGGGATCCAGAACAGGTAAGCGAGTTGAGATCATGTTCATGGAGCGTGCGACGATGTAAGAGGAACAGAGAGCAGGTACGATCATTCCTAAGGCAGGAGGAAGGGAGGGAGGAGAACAGGCATCTGGTTAGCGAGTTAAGCAGATCAAAGGACGAAGAATAAGAGTAGTTGGAGTCTCGCGTGTGTGGGACTTAACGACGGCGGCCGCGTGCTGTGAGGCGATAGGCTCATTTACATAAGACTATATTGGTTGACAGACAATTTTGCCTCCTGGAGACGGGCTGAGAAACCCGGCACAGCCACGACCAGTGACACCTGCTCCCTCCCGACCGTTGTCTGTCCGCTACATCCCGTCAACCGTCATGACTCAACTACTTCGAAGCTGTGGAAGACTACAGACACTCTTTAGGCCCATATATGTTAACTGTCTCTGTTTAAAGACCCAAACTTGTTATCTGTTACAACCGACAGACCCGTGGTTGTTACCATTCTCAACTCGCAGACCCGTAGTTTGTAGCTGTCACAGCCCACTCGTTGTTACTCGTCAAAGCCCATATGTCTCTTATTGTCTATGTTACACTCCGCACGCCAGTAGTTGGCACTCGCAACAGCCTACAGACTGGAGGAGGACATTTGTCATGCAGGAAGTAAGGTGCCAACAGAAGCAACCAGGATGTGGTTGTAATGCTGAGCAACTGTAGATTTTCGTCTTTCACTGGTGTTTCTTTGTCTTGAAGGTCCGCAAGATCCATCCTACTGTCTTTTTCGAAGAGGCAACTGTTCCTTTCCTTTGTTGGCTGAAGGTAAGGTCCTCACATATTACTACCCAGAGGTCCTTCACATTTTTCAGTCATGAAGGACCTCGGAGAAATAATGTCTGACAACCTCAACTCCAACGAGCAAAATATAGCAGTGAGAGGGCGTGCGATGCAAGTTAGCTGGTGTTTGCAGATGATACGGCTGTGGTGGCAAACTCGAAAGAGGGCTTGCAGAAGCTTGTGCCCAAGTTTGTTTTTTTTTTCATGTTGAAGGCTCCAGTCACGGATAAAAGTCCACATCAAGGCCGGGCCTTAATTGAAATATAGAGAGAATTATGAAACGGACAAGGGAAAGTATTTCCAAATTTTTGAGAATGTAAAAACCTGTCGTTTGAAATGTGCCATGTCATAGTTATTGAGAAAGTTGATACTTAATTTGAAAGAAAGTAAGGCGATAAGGTTTTTAGCAAGGGAGCGAAATAGGTTGAGATGAGTGCAAGTTTGAATGGGGAAAAGGTGAAGGATATTGAGGGCTTCAGATGCTTGGAAACAGACATCACAGGATGGGTGTTGGAGCAAAGATCAAGGATGCATTCAGAGGTGTGTCGAGTATGGAAGGGCATAGGTGGGTATGTTTGATGGTATAGTGGTCCCGACGGTGTCTTATGGGAGCGAGTCTTAGTCCCTAAATACAGAAGAACGGAAGAGAGTTGACTTTTCAGAAGTAAGATGCCTGAGGCCAGTGTATGATGTGAAGAGGGTCGATTGTGTAAGGAATGGCTGTGTAAGAGAGAGGTGTGGAAGTAAGCAGAGTAAGAATGAATGAGATGACAAGGGTGTATCGAAATAGTTTAGGATATGGAGAGGAGGAGCGAAGAGACTGACTAAGAGGATTTACGTGTTGGAGGTGGAGGGAGCATGTGGTAAGAGGAGACTGAGAGGATGGAGGGATGGAGTGAACAAGGCTAAGTTATTGGGGCCTATACAATCAAGTAGGCGATATGCTTCATTGGACTGAGAGAATATCTGTGGCATACAGGGGTGGACATGCAATTGATACCTTGAACTAGGTCGTATGAAGCGGTCAGAAAGCTCTGTAGGGCATTACTGTAGATGAAAGCTCTAGTTTGGGCGCATTATACATGACGGTTAGAGTGGCTGTGAACGGATAAGAACGTTCTTCGTCTATGCCTGGTGCTACCTCAAAAACAAGGGAAATGGTGAAGAACAGCACACACACACACACACACACACACACACACACACACACACACACACACACACACACACACACACATATATATATATATATATATATATATATATATATATATATATATATATATATATATATATATATATATATATATATATGGGATAGGGGAGAAAGAATACTTCCCACGTATTCCCTGCGTGTCGTAGAAGGCGACTAAAAGGGAAGGGAGCGGGGTGCTGGAAATCCTCCCCTCTTGTCTTTTTTTTTTTTTATTTTCCAAAAGAAGGAACAGAGAAGGGGGCCAGGTGAGGATATTCCTTCAAAGGCCCAGTCCTCTGTTCTTGATATATATATATATATATATATATATATATATATATATATATATATATATATATATATATATATATATACATATATATATAGTACAGGTTTTTTCAGTCGTCACACCGACTCACAATGAAACTTCCGCTAAGCGAATATCTAAAGTAACCGCAGCGTACATGCAAATGTCTTGATAACTTTAACTATATATAAAGTCGGCTGGAGAGGATGCAGTATTTACCTGGTACATTCCCCGTCCCTTAATGTCGTGTGTACTCGCAGTGACGGACCGGCATGTTTATGTTGCCGGCACCGGCCGGCATCATCGGCATGTTTATATTGCCGGCACCGGTCAGGCATCCACCTGGTATGTTTATTTTGCCGGCTCAGGTCGGAGTCCTTCCGGCACACTGTTACGCCCCATACTGTTGTGTTATCCCGTACAGGGGAGGGAAGGTTGTGATTCCCTTGAGGTACTTATATTTCGTCGCTCTAACTGATGGAAGGTGACTGCCCTTTGTGCACCTGGAGTCTGAGGCAAAATAGTGTTGTGTTTTTGTTTTCGTTGGTGTACGCCTGTTGTTGTTATTCATTGTTATGGTTGGGGACTAGCTGGAATGTTGGCCCTTCACGTAGGGGGAGGAAGCATGAAGGGGGAAGGGTAGGGGAAGAAAACATGAAGGGTAAGGGGAGAAAGCAAGAAGGGGAAGGGATGGGGAGAAGGCATAAAGGGTAAGGGGAGAAAGCATGGAGGGGAAAGGGTGGGGATAAGGCATGAAGGGTAAGGGTAGGAAGCATGGAGGGGGAAGGGAAGGGGGAAAAAGCATGAAGGGGAATTGGTAGGGGAAGAAGGCACGAAGGGGAATGGGTAGGAGAGGAAAGCATGAAGGGGGGAGGGAAAGGAGAAAAGGCATGAAGGGGAATTGGTAGGGGAAGAAGCATGAAGGGGAATGTGTAGGAGAGGAAAGCATGAAGGGGGGAGGGAAAGGAGAAAAAGCATGAAGGGGAATTGGTAGGGGAAGAAGGCATGAAGGAGAATGGGTATGGGAGGAAAGCATGAAGGGAAAAGGATAGGGAGAAAAAACATGAAGGGGAAGGGCAGGGGAGAAAGCAAAAATAGGAATGGGTAGGGGAGAAACCATGGAGGGGGAAGGGTATAGGGAGAAAGCATGAAGTGGAAGGTGTACAGGGGTGGGAGAGATACCCCTGGCTGACTGTATGTACAGAAACATTGTGATCATTCGTGTGGCTTCACGAGGTAATGGTATTCATTTGGCTGGTCATTTTATGTATTCAGAGAGAGCGTCATGCTGACACAGGATGTGTCGTGTGTACACAGGAAGGATTAGGAATTAACTTTTACCATTGTATGGCTGTAGTTCGTTAAATTTGTTATCATTATAATTATTATTATTATTATTATTATTATTATTATTACTATTATTATCATTATTATCATTATTATTATTATTCTTCTTCTTATTCTTATCATTATTATTATTATTATTATTATTGTTATTATTATCATTATCATTATTATAATTATAATTATTATTATTATTATCATTATTATTATTATTATTATTATTATTATTATTATTATTATTATTATTATCATTATTATTACTACTACTACTACTACTACTACTACTACTACTACTACTACTACTACTACTACTACTACTACTATCATCATCATATATCATCATCTGTCCCTGATGTTATGGGAGAAAGTATATATCCGTGTATTTCATGCGTGTCATAGAAGATGAGTAAGAGGGGCGGGAGTCGAGGGCTGGAAATCCTCCCCTTCTGTATTAATGCGTTCGAAGAGAAGGAATAGAGAAATGAACCAAGTGAAGATTTTCGGCTATTTGTTCTGCACGTTACCTCACTTTGAGGCTCAGGTCATAAAAGATCTTGTACACTACATCTTCGGTATACCCTCATCTTCACGACACAGTTATCTTCACCACACCCACACCTTCAGTACCTCCCTCATCATCACTCAGCCCTCATGTTCAATACGAATTCATTTTCGTTACACTCATCTTCACCACACCTTCCCCTTCATCGTCACCACCCCCTGACCTTCACTACATCTTCCCCACAAACCCATTACCTTCTCCAATACACCCTCATCTTAACTGCCGAGACGTTCACCACAGCAAGCAACCCATTTTCTTTCACTTATGAAAAGTCTATAGTTCCATCAACCCAATTTTCGGTTGCAAGTTTTATTTTTTCCCACTTCCGGCCTTACGTCACTTCACATTATTCATGTTTTTATTACTTGTTTCTGTAGTATCTTAGAACTGAATACATTATACATCAGCACAGAACGAAGAAATGAATACATTATACATCAGCACAGAAGGAAGAAATGAATACATTATACATCAGCACAGAAGGAAGAAATGGATACATTATACATCAACACAGAAGGAAGAAATGGATACATTATACATCAACACAGAAGGAAGAAATGGATACATTATACATCAACACAGAAGGAAGAAATGGATACATTATACATCAGCACAGAAGGAAGAAATGGATGCATTATACATCAACACAGAAGGAAGAAATGGATACATTATACATCAGCACAGAAGGAAGAAATGAATACATTATACATCAGCACAGAAGGAAGAAATGGATACATTATACATCAGCACAGAAGGAAGAAATGAATACATTATACATCAGCACAGAAGGAAGAAATGGATACATTATACAACAACACAGAAGGAAGAAATGAATACATTATACATCAGCACAGAAGGAAGAAATGAATACATTATACATCAACACAGAAGGAAGAAATGAATACATTATACATCGCACAGAAGGAAGAAATGAATACATTATACATCAGCACAGAAGGAAGAAATGAATACATTATACATCAGCACAGAAGGAAAGAAATGAATACATTTATACATCAGCACAGAAGGAAGAAATGAATACATTATACATCAACACAGAAAGGAAGAATGATACATTATACATCAGCACAGAAGGAAGAAATGATTACATTATACATCAGCACAGAAGGAAGAAATGAATACATTATACATCAGCACAGAAGGAAGAAATGAATACATTATACATCAGCACAGAAGAAGAAATGAATACATTATAACAACAACACAGAAGGAAGAAATGAATACATTATACATCAACACAGAAGGAAGAAGAAATCAGGAATACATTATACTTCAGCACAGAAGGAAGAAATGAATACATTATACATCAGGACAGAAGGAAGAAATGAATAAATTATACATCAACACAGAAAGAAGAAATGAACACAATATACATCAGCACAGAAGGAAGAAATGGATACATTATACATCAACACAGAAGGAAGAAATGAATACAGTATACATCAGCACAGAAGGAAGAAATGGATACATTATACATCAGCACAGAAGGAAGAAATGAATACATACATCAACACAGAAGGAAGAAATGAATACAGTATACATCAACACAGAAGGAAGAAACAAATACATTATACATCAACACAGAAGGAAGAAATGGATACATTATACATCAGCACAGAAGGAAGAAATGGATACTTTATACATCAGCACAGAAGGAAGAAATGAATACATTATACATCAGCACAGAAGGAAGAAATGAATACAAACATCAACACAGCAACCATTTCGTCCAGCTGGTACACACCGTCTCAGGCTCCACCCACGGCTGTCGAGTTGTGACAGAGCGATATGGAGAGGCAACATCTCCTTGACATAAGCTGTTGATTTCTGTTTGATCTGATTACATAGACGGAAGCGTTCTTGTGTTATCACTGGATGAAAATGGACAGTTCGGTACACTAACCTGCTCCGCCAGCTTCGCGAAGACGTCCAGCCATTTTTTTTCTTTAAGTCTGTATGGAAGAGGAGAAGATTAACGTAAGGTCAGGTACCTGGTTTTCATATTAATATCCACGCGATTATATTTGGGTTTTTGTTTGTATTGTGCCTGTTTACAGTCATGGTCCATCCTTGTCTTGTTTACGACACCGTAGAATCACTTGACGTCTCACTTTCCTCTTGTTATTGCATATTGATGTTTTTGTAATGGTTAAAGCACTTATGGTACGTAGATGAAATATTATACACGGTAACAAAATATACGTGGATGAAATATGAAGTGTGGAAGAAGCATAAAGTTGATAATGTTTGCACAGCGATTATCTAGTGTGAAAAGGAATAGGTTGCGTCATATATATATATATATATATATATATATATATATATATATATATATATATATATATATATATATATATATATGTGTGTGTATATATATGTGTGTGAGTATATATATATATATATATATATATATATATATATATATATATATATATTACGGTGCATCTGCCTCACTCCCTACCTTTATGGAAAAAAATCCCCCATAAAAATACAATTTTCCTTTATTTGATTAGTGTCCTGCATTATTAATTCAGCTCAGGGCGTGTTGTCTGATGATAAATATTATTTTTTTATGAGAAAATTGAATGAACGTGTATAACATTAATGTTATTATTTTTTGTAGTATGGTCTCCCACCCCCCCAAAAAAAAAAAAAAAAAAAATCGGAAGCTTAATTATGATTTGGTAAAGAAGATGAGTTTGGGGGACTGTCTATTAAAAAAGAAAACGGGCCATCAACAGGTGTACTGTTGTCCAAGTTGTTACCTTTTGCGAGAGTGTTAATTTGACAGTACGAGGCCATGCCATGTATTTTTATTTTCTAAACTTATCTTTCGATGTTTCTGTCTCGGACACACACACACACACACACACACACACACACACACACACACACACACACACACACACAGGGTTCTGGTGTGGGATCACCACTCTTCTGATCCATGTAACTGACATGCTGGTGTGTGTCGTGAGGGAAGTGAAAAACGAGCAGGAGGAATGCATCAGCTTACAAGGGGACCTAGGCAGACTCCAAAGTTGGTCTGATACATGGTGGATGAAGCTAAACCCGAGTGTATGTAGAGTACTGAGGATAGGTCACAGGTAGAGAAGGCCCTGATGTGAGTCTCATCTTGTAGGAGATATACTGCAGGAACATGTGTATGTGTGTGTGTGTGTGTGTGTGTGTGTGTGAGCTTGGGAGTCGACATCGTCTCTGATCTCATGGCAGAGTCCCACCTTAGGAGAATAGTTAAGGAGACCAGTTGTCTGCTGAGGAATGTTAGAATTGCATTCAAGTTCATGGATAAGGAAATACCAGCAAGGTGTTCGCGTCTTACATCATGCCACAACTGGAATATGTTCCTCAAGTTTGTTGACCACCCCAGAAGCACAGAGAGCTAGTAGCCAAGGTCCAGAGAAGAGCAGGAAAGGTTGTATCGTAATTACGAGAACTTAGTTACAGGGAAAGGCTAGGGTCCTTAAAATTGCCCACCTTGGAAGAGAGAAGAGTTAGGGGTGACCCGATGACAGCCTTTACGTTTTAAGGCAGATTGATGGCGTAAACTGGACACTTCTTGGAGCAGTGGAGTGATAGCGTAACCAGAGGACACAACATGATATTATCAAGAAACTTGTTATGAAAGTTGTGAATAATTACTTTTTATGGTGTAAGATGATGGATGAATGGAACGAAATGAATGAAGACATGATGGACGCACGCATCATACAGAAATGTCAAGAGTTTTATCATTATAGAAAATGTTCAAGAGATGTGGCCTTACGAGTGTAAGACTCCTTTCCCGTACACACACACACACACACACACACCTGTTGTCTCGCCAAGGTAAAAAAAGTCTTACTGAAGACGGAGAGAGAGAGAGAGAGAGAGAGAGAGAGAGAGAGAGAGAGAGAGAGAGAGAGAGAGAGAGAGAGAGACTTGTGTATATGTATACAAGGTCCTTTTCACTGGCAATATGTTTACCTTGATTATGCTGTTTGTAAATCACGTACATTTTCATTTTCACGTAATCACGTCAGTAATTAATCAACTTTTAAACATATTTCGGTGTAGTGTAGGCGGCGTTTATGAGAAATATAATTATTAAGTGCATGTAATTTAGAGGGTCGACGGAACATGATTTTTTGGTTCACCACTTCTGTACTGTACACGACACTGCTCTGATCGAGGAGGTTTCGAAGGCTGTGGTGGGCAGTGGTGTAGTGGAGCTGGTTGTCGTTGCTGATAAAGTGTGGACTTCACACACACACACACACACACACACACACACACACACACACACACACACACACACACACACACACGTGTGTGTGTGTATATATATATATATATATATATATATATATATATATATATATATATATATATATATATATATAGACTATGAGTCCACGGGGAAAATGAAACGATAAGTTTCCACGAGCACTTTCGTGTAATAATCACATATTCAGGGGAGACACAAGAGGGAAATATTACAGTCAGTTGATATACATCGAAGAGACGAAGCTAGGACGCCATTTGGTAAACATGCGATTGTCCAAGACTGACAACAAGCGTTCATAAACTTATCATTTTACAAATTTTATCAGCAATAAACTTATCTAATTTGTATAGACCATCACTAATATTAAGATTATAATTCTTTGTGTATTCAGTAATAGAAGATTCAATGATATTTCTCTTGGTAATAGAGTTAGAGTTAATAACTGAGATGGCTTTACTGTAGTCAGTACAATGATCATAGTTTTTAACGTGATTAAACAAGTCATTTGATTCTTGTCCCGTTCTTATACTGTATTTATGTTGTTTAAGTCTAACAGAAAGATCCTTACCAGTCTTCCCATCATAAAACTTATCACGATTTCTACATGGCACTTTATAGATGCATCCAAGAGAATTTTCTGGTGAATTCCTGATTAAGATGTTCTTTATAGTATTATTGTTGCTGAAGGCAACATTTACATTAAAGGATTTAAGCAACATGGGAAGTAAAGTTATAAAAAAGGAGAACTAGAATATTCTTGGTATCAATGGGAGGTTTGGGCTCAACTCTATAAAATGCTAAGTTAAGGGATTTATCAATGAAAGATCTAGGGTACTTTAACTTAGGTGAAATCGAATATATCTTCTCAAACTCATCTTCAATAAACTCTGGACTGCAGATACGTAATGCCCTAAGGAACATAGATTGAAATGATGATGATTTAACTCTGTCATGTTGAGATTAATAATGGATATATGAGCATACATTGGTAGGTTTTCTGTATATGCTAAACTTAGACTTGTTTCCTTTCATATGGATCATGCGATCTAAAAATGGTAACATACCATTATTTTCACTTTCTACAGTAAATTTGATGGAAGGTACTAAATTGTTAAGTAAGGGGGAAAATATTTGTAAATTTTCATTTGTTGGCCAAACACAAAGAACATCATCTACATACCTAAACCAAATTCCATTAGAAGGTAGGATATCCTTTAGTAATTTTGTTTCAAAATCTATGTTCCTTCGGGCATTACGTATTTGCAGTCCAGAGTTTATTGATGATGAGTTTGAGAAGATATATTCTATTGGATCTAAGTTAGAGTACCCTAGATCTTTCATTGATAAATCCCTTAAGTTAGCAAAGAAATCATTTTATAGAGTAGAGCCCAAACCTCCCATTGACACCAAGAATCTTTTAGTTCTCCCTTTTAATAATAATTTTACTTTACTTCCCATGTTGCTTAAATCCTTTAATTTAAGTGTTGCCTTCAGCAACAATGATACTATGGAGAATATCTTAGTCAGGAATTCACCAGAAAATTCTCCTGGATGCATCGATAAAGTGCCATGTAGAAATTGTGATAAATTTTATGTTGGGCAGACTGCTAAGGATCTTCCTGTTAGACTTAAACAACATAAATATAGCATAAGAACGGGACAAGAATCAAATGCCTTGTTTAATCACGCTAAAAACTATGATCATTGTATTGACTGGAGTAATGCCATCTCAGTTATTAACTCTAACTCTATTACCACGAAAAATGGTGTATACAAATTAGATAACTTTATTGTTGATAAATTTGTAAAATGATATGTTTATGAATGCTTGTTGTCTGTCTTAGACAATCGCATGTTTACCAAATGGCGTCCTTGCTTCGTCTCTTCGACGTACAGCAACTAACTGTTACATTTCTCTCTTGTGTCTCCCCTGAATATGTGATTATTACACGAAAGTGCACTTGGAAACTTATCGTGTTTCATTTTCCCCGTGGACTCATAGGAATATCTTGATCACGCGCAAAATTGTGATCCTTTCCAATATATATATATATATATATATATATATATATATATATATATATATATATATATATATATATATATATATATATATTTTATATATATATATATCTATTCTAGCCCAAGCGAGGTAGCCATTTTATCGACCAACCCCTAGAGGAGGATGAACATCTGGGTTAACTGTGGACCGTATGCCTCAACCAGGATTTGAATCTCAGCGGACTTAACCCCAGGGCATCCTTGCACGAGTCACGGTCAGTGTTACTGGCATCTTAGTCGTTACTCATCACTTGGCCCTTTTGTTTGACGAACAGTATCATCATTATTTTTTTCTTTTGCGAGTTGAGGTATTGATTTTATCTTTCATCCTTGAACACAATCATTCAGCCCTTGAACACGAGAGTATGACCCTTGAACACGATGGTACAACCCTTGTGCACGAGAGTACGATCCTTGAACACGAACATTCAACCCTTGAACTTTAGAGTACGACCCTTGAACACGATGGCGCAACCCTTGTGCACGATAACACGACCCTTGAACACGATGGTGCAACCCTTGTGCACGAGAAAACGATCCTTGAACACGATCATTCATCCCTTGAACACGAGAGCACGACCCTTGAATACGTTGATACAACCCTTGTGGACGACGCTAAGACCCTTGGGTATGACCCACTGGCTGGCTTTTTATCCTGACCCTTAGTACCGCCTGGCTCAGTAAGGTCACACAGGACAATACTACAGGTCAGTTTTGTCTTCATTTCGCCATCGTCCCCTTACAGAGGTGGCTTTTGGCACCTGCACGACGATAAAACTTTTTATTGAAAATTATTTCCAAGGTTCTGTTGCATGTATTACATCTATTATGCAAATTTACATTGTATGAACTCTTCCTGTTACACCAAAATTTTCCTTTTGTTTTAAAGTAAGTTGAACTCGCCGTAAATATATCTTCTGTTTTTATGTCGTAGTCTTCGGTGAAAAGTTCCCTTCCAGGTCAGACCTAGAATGAAACATTAGAAAGAATAGATAAAAAGATTAAAGACTAAAGAGAGAAGAGGAGGAGACAATTTAAAAGTTTTGGAGGAAGTGGGGAAACCTGCCTTTTAAGAAAGCGTAGGTAAGTAGTCGTTAGGTAAGGTGTGAGAAAGTGGAATTCCAGAATTGAGTGGTGCAAGGAAAGAAACAAACATCACAACAGCCTTCCCGTGAATTGTCAACGTAATCGCGTGACGGGAATTGTTGAAAATTGTAGCTAAAATTGGAGGCACACGAGTAGCCGGCTTCCGGAAACAGAAACAAAATTAATATGGATAAAAGAAGGGAAAAGAACCAACGCTGCAGCGTAAGACAAGTGGGTTAAGTTTCAAGGTCAGTTTGGGATAGTAGATGTGTCGGGTTGTTCTGGATGTGTCTCCCAAGTATATAGAGCCACCCCTCATGTGAGAGCCGCACTCCGTACCTGGACGAATCAATCCTTTGTATAATCAAGGCAACTCTTGGGGTGTAAATCTCTCCGGCCATTAGCTGGTGAGGAATTAATCTTAATTCGTAACTTCTGTATCAAATGATTGATCATCAACAAAGTATAGATGACAAGAAACCATTACTCTCACCCAAGAAGAGAATTTTCAGCGTGTAGACAGGACTTTTTTCTTTCATGAGGTAGACTTATATATCTGGGTAATTTGGGTTTTCCAGGGTAGATTAAATGGTCCTGTGATACCAGGTGTATCACAGGACCATCAATAGAGAAAGGAAGGTTGTCACTGGGATTTTAGAGGATGGAATAGGAAGGAAATGGGTTTTGGAAACATTAATCTCAGCTTGGTTGCGAGTGAACCACTGGGAAATCTTGTCCAAATCTGAATTTATGGAGCCAGTTATAGCAAGAAGAGATGTAGTTTGAGCAGGGGAAGGTGAGAAACAAATGAAGGAATGTCAGCGTATGAATGTATTTGGTTGTCTGCTGAAGAAAGGAAATCTTTGATAATAAGGAGAAAGGGTGTAAGAGACAGGCCATAACCCTGAGGAAGACCGCTCTTGATTGGGAAAGAGGAAAAGGTTGATCTGTCGACTTGATAGATACTTCGCCTCAAGTCCTCGACTTTCTTTATTTGCGCCTCGATATTCAAAATGACAATTTCTAGGTTATTCTCTATGAATTATCTGTATGCCATGTAGCTTCTACCACCCTAATTTGTGAGTTTTTGAGATCTTCCATAGTTACGAACAGCCTTGAATAGACCCAGTAGTCTGTTTCTGTTTGAATTACATTGTATTCCCTTGTATATTTGTGCAGATAAGCAAAACAGAGAGGAAGCTAAGTATAACAGATCAGAATGAGGGAAGAGGAAAGCTTGGAGGCCAGACCCCAGTGCCGCACCCTGTAAAACGCTCTTGCTATAACAAGGGTAACAACAATGGCTTCCCCTCAATCTCTCTGGCATTTGTGAGATAGGGATGGATATCTCACGTTAGGGAAGCCATACTGATGGTTAGAGAGAGAAGACTGCGAGAGTCAAGATGCTGAAGAAAATGGGAGTTTAAAAGAGACGGGATGACATAGGAAGTAGAAGGCAACTGTCTACAACTTACTGACACGGAGGGTGTAAGATGGTTCCGGGCATCACTTCAACACCCTGAGTCAGGAGGGTGGTGCTTCCCTGGGCGTCTGCTGTCTAGACAAGAGGGTGTGCGATAGTTATTGGCATTACTTCAACACACGTATTACATCCGGACGGTTGGGCGGCTGCTGTCTACAATGCCATACCTAAACGAGATATAGAAATGTGATATGATTCATATAGGTTTTAGTTTTTTTTTTAAGTAAACTAAATATCATGTCATAGATGATAGACTAGTTATGAATCCTTTGGCATTATCAAGTGACATGAACTCGCACAACAGTATTGAGAACACTCGTACCTTCAACACTTAGGATTTTTTCTCGTTTTTCAGGATCACTCGCGTTCTGTAGTCGAGTTTTTTCCATTCGCCTCTCGTATAGTAATTTGTCAATTCTGCTTAACTTTTGATTGAATGTGGCGTTGCACCGAGACCATCAGATGTGGATGAAAGAAGACGTGAAATTAGGTACGCAGAGAAGACGGGAAGCAGGACGGTTGAGGTAGGTGGCCAGTACAGCGGAAGTAGGCTGAGGGGAGGTGGTCCGCTGGTCAGTACAGCAGGAGAAGCAGTAGCAGGCTGAGGGGAGGAGTCCGCTGGTCAGTACAGCAGGAGAAGCAGTAGCAGGCTGAGGGGAGGGGTCCGCTGGTCAGCACAGCAGGAGAAGCAGTAGCAGGCTGAGGGAAGGCGTCCGCTGGCTGGGTTGTGATGCTTACAACCGATTTATGGCTCTGTCTCCCAGGGGAAATGGCCTCCTCCTCCTGAGGGCCAGGAGGGATGGTCACTACTGTAGGTGGTTGGTGAGGGTGAGGGGCAG
>NC_092281.1:30704373-30799373 GCF_036320965.1 Panulirus ornatus
TATAAATATAAATATTATTATTATTATTATTATTAGTAGTAGTAGTAGTAGTAGTAGTAGTAGTGTTCTTGTTGTTGTTACTAATATAATACTACTATTAATGTTTTGTTATTATCATTATTATTGTTATTATTATTATTATTATTATTATTATTATTATTATTATTATTAATATCATCATCATTATCGTCATTATTGTGAGCCGGTCATAAACCTTTCTCTCTCTCACCTCTCAATTTTGAATCCATTCCCTTCCTACGGTTGGGTCAAGAAGCCAGCTAGTAGCGGGCCGGCGCTTCCCTCCCCCCCACATGTTGTGTAAGCGCTCGGTAACTCGAGGATTGGCCCATTCGCCTCCCTCACGTTTTTCCCCGAGTCTTGCCCATCTGTCTTCCTGGAGGAGGCAGGTGTATCGTCACCAGAAAAAGACCCGGTAAAACTTTCTTTGTCCCTCCGCCGATCAGGTCCGTCCCTTGCCGTGGACATGCCGATCCTTGATCCGTGTCTTTTCTTGTCTTAAGACAAGATGAAAGAAATCGACGTTGATATATCCGGTACGATTGTGTGTATTAGTGAAAAAAGAAAGAAGAGGAGCATTCATACACATTCGTCTGTAGATTTATATGCTGTCAAACGCCATGACTGGACGGTGGATGTCTTTATTTTGTCCCTGTAAACCACTGAAGCATCAAGTCAGACTTCGGTCTCATTCAGGTGTTACAAGCATTGTGCTGCAGCTGACCTGCTGACCCTTGTAGCATGTGACCACTTAGCACGGCGTTGTGGATCTTGAGCACGACGATGCGTCCATTGAGTACGGCGTTACGACTCTTGAAGCACGACGGTATGACCCTTAAGAACAACGGTAAAACCATTGAACAGAACGGTGTACAACCTCTGAGCACAACGGTAAGACCCTTGAGCACAACGGTACAATACTCAAGCATGGTAGTGCTACATTTGTGTATGATGGCCTGACCTTTGACCTGATCCTTAATTCTCAGATCAAAGGTCAGGTCCAGGTAATCTAGGTTGAAGATACAGTGGAGTTCACATCATGGCTGGTCGTACGTCAGAAAGGATCACAGTAATTATGAACATTGCGACGTCCTCTACAAAGTAGGGTAAACGTACATCACTGCTGAACGTAGCTCAGAGAACGACGGTACGACACTTGTACCTTCCGGGCACGACGCTCCCAACTTTGGTTACGGTGGTGTGGACTTTGTCCCGACCCTGCGGGCTCAGGTCACCTGCTAGGTCATCGCACTCAAGGGTCGAAACATCTTTCAGTTAGTGGGTTAAGTAAGGTCCCGGCGAGCCTCCTGGGCGTGGCCCAGGGGGAGGAATAAAGCGTTGGGTGTGACGAGACGTGTACACAGACCCTCGTGCGCTGGACCGTCTCAGATGGCAGGATGGTTGGTGTGCGCCTGACGCAGGTCATGTGGAACATGGTGCATGACGTGAGGAGCTCCTCTCCTCAGGGTCATGTGCAACGTGGTGCATGACACAAGCAGTTCATCTCATGTCGCTGTCATTTAGAAACTCGTCCTGGATTTGATTAGCCTTGGTAAACAACAGAACATCTACAGTCATGGAGGTAATGACGTCCAGTGTTCCCCTCCCTCTCTCTCCTTCTCTCTCTCTCTTAGGAAGGCAAGCTCTGGCGTCTGTCCAGGGATAGCGCTTCCTCCTTCCAGATATTTGGTTGTGTCTTCAGGGAAGGCGTGGCAGGGGAGAGGGAGAACTCCTCTCTCCGCTCTGTTGATCCTAATTACTCACGTTGCGCCCCCACACCGCCTGTAGAATATGTGTGTGTGTGTGTATATATATATATATATATATATATATATATATATATATATATATATATATATATATATTCTATTTTCTCATGAGAGACTCATGACGGTCACTGTAATATCAATTTATTTTCGTTTCCTTTATCGGATAGTACAACTGTGCTCGCTCGTTAAGCCGGACGGGGATGGGAAAAAAACATTCACATAATTTCATATAAATGCAAATTGGAGGTGGAATAATTTCTTGTATATGAAAGCATAGTTTTAGCACTGTGGATGTGCTTTTTTCGGGCCCGAATTTTAATCCGTCACAATTCAACATGATAATTCATTCATTATTTTTTTTTTTCATCCTTCCGCTGACGTCCTCTGGCCTGTCTCTCGAGTGTGGACTTTCTCTTCACATTATTCATAATATATTTTTTTCTTCATTTTCATATTTATATCCGATTTAATTTTTCCCAGGATTTCTTTTTCGTCAATGTATATTCTTAGTTATAATTACCCCGGGGACAGCTTCTTTGAAAGAGTCCTGGTGTTACCCATGACCTTTGTAGAGGTTCCTGCGGCCCGAGACTGTGTTACGTCCAGTAGCAGGGAGATGTGGACTTCTTTGGAGTGAAAAGTTCCATGACCATACTGTACACACACACACACACACACACACACACACACACACACACACATACACACACAACACACACATTATGTATATATATATATATATATATATATATATATATATATATATATATATATATATATATATATATATATATATATACATATACAAATCCATTTGCTTTTCTAAGTATTTCTCACATACATTCTTCAAAGCAAACACCTGATCCACACATCCTCTACCACTTCTGAAACCACACTGCTCTTCCCCAATCTGATGCTCTGTACATGCCTTCACCCTCTCAATCAATACCCTCCCATATAATTTACCAGGAATGCTCAACAAACTTATACCTCTGTAATTTGAGCACTCACTCTTATCCCCTTTGCCTTTGTACAATGGCACTATGCACGCATTCCGCCAATCCTCAGGCACCTCACCATGAGTCATACATACATTAAATAACCTTACCAACCAGTCAATAATACAGTCACCCCCTTTTTTAATAAATTTCACCGCAATACCATCCAAACCTGCTGCCTTGCCGGCTTTCATCTTCCGCAAAGCTTTTACTACCTCTTCTCTGTTTACCAAATCATTTTCCCTAACCCTCTCACTTTGCACACCACCTCGACCAAAACAACCTATATCTGCCACCAAACACATTCAACAAACCTTCAAAATACTCACTCCATCTCCTTCTCACATCACCACTACTTGTTATCACCTCCCCATTTGCGCCCTTCACTGAAGTTCCCATTTGCTCCCTTGTCTTACGCACTTTATTTACCTCGTTCCAGAACATCTTTTTATTCTCCCTAAAATTTAATGATACTCTCTCACCCCAACTCTCATTTGCCCTCTTTTTCACCTCTTGCACCTTTCTCTTGACCTCCTGTCTCTTTCTTTTATACATCTCCCACTCAATTGCATTTTTTCCCTGCAAAAATCGTCCAAATGCCTCTCTCTTCTCTTTCACTAATAATCTTACTTCTTCATCCCACCACTCACTACCCTTTCTAATCAACACACCTCCCACTCTTCTCATGCCACCTTTGTTCTCACCTTTTTCCATTCTGTACTTAGTCTCTCCTGGTACTTCCTCACACAAGTCTCCTTCCCAAGCTCACTTACTCTCACCACCCTCTTCACCCCAACATTCACTCTTCTTTTCTGAAAACCCATACAAATCTTCACCTTAGCCTCCACAAGATAATGATCAGACATCCCTCCAGTTGCACCTCTCAACACATTATGTAGCATTTATGGATCTGGAGAAGGCATATGATAGAGTTGATAGAGATGCTCTGTGGAAGGTATTAAGAATATATAGTGTGGGAGGCAAGTTGTTAGAAGCAGTGAAAAGTTTTTATCGAGGATGTAAGGCATGTGTACGTGTAGGAAGAGAGGAAAGTGATTGGTTCTCAGTGAATGTAGGTTTACGGCAGGGGTGTGTGATGTCTCCATGGTTGTTTAATTTGTTTATGGATGGGGTTGCTAGGGAGGTGAATGCAAGAGTTTTGGAAAGAGGGGCAAGTATGCAGTCTGTTGGGGATGAGAGAGCTTGGGAAGTGAGTCAGTTGTTGTTCGCTGATGATACAGCGCTGGTGGCGGATTCATGTGAGAAACTGCAGAAGCTGGTGACTTAGTTTGGTAAAGTGTGTGAAAGAAGAAAGTTAAGAGTAAATATGAATAAGAGCAAGGTAATTAGGTACAGTAGGGTTGAGGGTCAAGTCAATTGGGAGGTAAGTTTGAATGGAGAAAAACTGGAGGAAGTAAAGTGTTTTAGATATCTGGGAGTGGATCTGGCCTCGGATGGAACCATGGAAGCGGAAGTGGATCATAGGGTGGGGGAGGGGGCGAAAATCCTGGGATCCTTGAAGAATGTGTGGAAGTCGAGAACATTACCTCGGAAAGCAAAAATGGGTATGTTTGAAGGAATAGTGGTTCCAACAATGTTGTATGGTTGCGAGGCGTGGGCTATGGATAGAGTTGTGCGCAGGAGGATGGATGTACTGGAAATGAGATGTTTGAGGACAATGTGTGGTGTGAGGTGGTTTGATCGAGTAAGTAACGTAAGGGTGAGAGAGATGTGTGGAAATAAAAAGAGCGTGGTTGAGAGAGCAGAAGAGGGTGTTTCGAAATGGTTTGGGCACATGGAGAGAATGAGTGAGGAAAGATTGACTAAGAGGATATATGTGTCGGAGGTGGAGGGAACGAGGAGAAGTGGGAGACCAAATTGGAGGTGGAAAGATGGAGTGAAAAAGATTTTGTGTGATCGGGGCCTGAACATGCAGGAAGGTGAAAGTAGGGCAAGGAATAGAGTGAATTGGAGAGATGTGGTATACCGGGGTTGACGTGCTGTCAGTGGATTGAATCAGGGCATGTGAAGCGTCTGGTGTAAACCATGGAAAGCTGTGTAGGTATGTATATTTGCGTGTGTGGACGTGTATGTATATACATGTGTATTGGGGTGGGTTGGGCCATTTCTTTCGTCTGTTTCCTTGCGCTACCTCACAAACGCGGGAGACAGCGACAAAGCAAAAAAAAAAAAATATATATATATATATATATATATATATATATATATATATATATATATATATATATATATATATATATATATATATATCCATCTGCCCCGTCAACCTCGATCGTCTCGTTTTCATATTAGTCCATCTTGGTTGGCTTCAGTAATTTTGCAATACCCATTTCATTATCAACCTGTCATCAGTCATCATTTTACTCAAGTGTCTAGCATCGTTTGGCTGTGATTTGTGTAAAGGAATTTGTGTGGCTGGTATTTCTCCTTAGTTTACCAGTAAAGAGTTTGCTGGTTGTGATGTATTTAGTCATACAGTCTACACAAGGTTGCTGGTTGTGATGTATTTAGTCATACAGTCTACACAGGGTTGCTGGTTGTGATGTATTTAGTCATACAGTCTACACAAGGTTGCTGGTTGTGATGTATTTAGTCATACAGTCTACACAGGGTTGCTGGTTGTGATGTATTTAGTCCTACAGTCTACACAAGGTTGCTGGTTGTGATGTATTTAGTCCTACAGTCTACACAAGGTTGCTGGTTGTGATATATTTAGTCCTACAGTCTACACAAGGTTGCTGGTTGTGATGTATTTAGTCATACAGTCTACACAAGGTTGCTGGTTGTGATGTATTTAGTTATACAGTCTACACAAGGTTGCTGGTTGTGATGTATTTAGTCATACAGTCTACACAAGGTTGCTGGTTGTGATGTATTTAGTTATACAGTCTACACAAGGTTGCTGGTTGTGATGTATTTAGTTATACAGTCTACACAAGGTTGCTGGTTGTGATGTATTTAGTCATACAGTCTACACAAGGTTGCTGGTTGTGATGTATTTAGTCATGCAGTCTACACAAGGTTGCTGGTTGTGATGTATTTAGTTATACAGTCTACGCAAGGTTGCTGGTTGTGATGTATTTAGTCATACAATCTGCACGAGGTGTATTTTCTATAATTTTATAGATCACGTTAGTGATTGTATCTTTATCAAGAGATGATATTGGTTCTGTTTCCATAGTCTTGGCTGGTGCAGAAAATATAACGGAAGGAGCGATTATTTTTTTCCCTGTTTTGGTTTTAATGTTTTGCTGCTCAAACTATAATGTATTGCCATTTGGATGAGTAATATCCACTTCCGATATTTACTCTTTATGGTTGAGAAAGATATGTGTGTGTGTGTGTGTTTGTGTGTGTGTGTGTGTATGTGTTGGGGGGAGGTGGAACAAAAGCCAGTGAGGTGACAGCATCGTACGTGTACTCCAGACCTACAGTCGTCTGCTCTGAAAGGTCGGTGTATCGTCCCCCCACCACCACCCCAGCTGTATACCCACTCCACCCCAACCCCGCTGCAAACTCCCCACCCACCACCTTGAGAATGGCGAGGACACACCGACCGACTGAATAATTTGGGCGAGTGGCCTTTAACAGCGGTGGTTGTGGTGCAGAAAAGTGAGCCACGCACGTCGTCACACGAGCGTGGATGGTCCGGCCTGGCACGGGGGTATGATCTTGACCATACGACCCGGTCTGGTTCCGACGGTGGAGGTGAGGGAGTGGCCTGGTTGTGTCACATGGGCCACCCGACTGGCAATGGAGAGAGAGCGGATTTCGCCGTCGGTGGACTCGGTGTGTGTTGAACACTCTTCTCATAAGGATGACCCCGATATGAATGCCTGAAGTGAGTATCATTATGCTGCATGACCAGGTATGATCGTGAGTGAAGAAGCTACTCTGCCACTAGATGATGGATGACCTCAAGCTTGTTGGTGAAGAAGCTATTCTGCCGGTGGTGCGCTAGATGTCTTCAACTAGTGAGTAGAGCGAGCGAATGACCCTCCCACCGAAACTACTTGTCGACTACCCGTGAGTGAAACTCCGGTCATTATATATAAAGACGCACCACCAACATACTGGACAACTTTCTGGCCCGTTACGATAACATTCGTTCCAAGTAATTCGGTTTTTCTCTCAGTCACTTTGAAATGATTTATGGTCGTGGGATCTGATTCTCAATGTTTCAGGCTGACCTACAGACGTTGTCCGCGGGTAAAGTTCAGGGCCATTCAACATGGATTCCAGAGGTGGCTCCTCCTTCCACCCTCCTACAACCCGTGTGATCGTGGTAGCAGCTGCGCCGTAGCAATACATAATTTGAGGCTTGAATCATTAGAATCCTTTCCGATCAGACTGCAGCCAGTGAGTTAAACTTCGTTGGCTTTCTTGGAAGCATGCAACTGTCCACGTGAGCACTTGCCACATATCCATACCACCGTAAGAGATGAAGTAAGGGAACCTCTGTGAGCAGCGCATTCTCGCGTACTACACGATCATCTCATAGAAGGGGACAGTGCTTCTCTTCACCGCTGAGATGATACCGGTCGAACGAAGCTGTGAGCCTCACATTCAAGATACCCTTCTAGCCAGGGATTCCTCTAGAGTTTAGAATACTGGAAGAATGACAGTCCCTTGGAGTTGGTGAATCAGGAGGCCCGGGAGAAAATGATGAATTACGTTAGATTTTGCCTTCTTGTTGGATCTGTGCAGCATATTCTATTATATGATTACTTCTGTCTTATCAGAAACCCTGTAGACATCTAGGCGCTCTTAATACGAGAATAATCTCCACTACACCAAGAGAGATCATGAAGCCATAGGTGTTTTCAGTTAACCGACATATGTTAACATTAACTGATGAAGAAGACCTGACAGCGGAAACGTAAAATGAAGATCCTGAAGTTCACTAGTCCTTCAGGGACGTTTAGTGTGTGCATATGACCTCTTTGGGGGTAAGCAGGATGTAACAGTGTACGAGAGTAAAGAGTTCGGAGCTGGGAGCAACGCCAGTAAACATGGCAGAACCAAGGATTTTCATTCTACATCAAGAATTGCAAAGCTCATCGATTTTTCTTTTTTTTTTTAAGCTCACCTGGTGGACTGCTGCCACCACTTGGCTCTTCTCCTCACTATCCGTCATCTGTCCGGGAACTTTCCACATTTTAATGCTCTCCTGAGAAAGCACTTCGTCAGTTCAGCTGACACTTTGCAGAAATGATCCATGGACGGGTCCTTCATCAAGTCGCTTCATTGCATGACAGTCCACCGTCTGATGTGGCCGTCACTGGGCAAAATGGACCCGTGATTAGATGAATCTTCAAAATTCCTTTTGTCGTAAACCATCGAGCTGATGGAGTCAACGTTCTACAGTAATTATTGATGGTTCGTTCTCGATGAAGTGAGCCTTAAAATTGACAGCCTGTGTGGCGCTTGGTAAGGTGAGCCATTTACACTCGCCTCAGACTCCGGCAGATAACCTGCGCGCCAAGTAAAAGAAAAAATGATAAAAGAAAAGAAAGTTGTGCACTTTTGCTCTTCAGAAGTTTCGTAACGTCGTCAAGACCTCTAACTGTAATGCTGTAAGGAGGAAGGATATGTTCTGTTTTATGCATCTGTACGTCAATGTCCGGTCCATTTATGAACCACAGACGTGGAATGTATCCTGCTGCTGACGTAGTGTTATTTTCCTAAGTACCTCTGGTGTATAGTACTTGAGGACTGGGCGCTGGTTTCTGTGGTTAACCCCCCACCCTTAGCCCCTACTATCCATTCAATTTACTCATACATCTTCCTGTCTTTACTTACTCATTTCATCTCATTTTTCCCTTACCTGTTTTCACTTCATTTGTGTTTTTCCTCATCGTCGTCGTCGTCTTCCTCCTCCTCCTCGTTCTAGTTCCCGCCTTGCCTTCTGTTCTCTGTATTTAATCATCCTCCGTCTTTGCCTTCTCCCATCTCATCCTCTCATCATCTGGTTCCACTCTAGCCTCTCTTTCTTTCTCTCCTGAAGGATGATCTTTTTCCCCCACCAAGGAACAGGTGGGAGGGTACGGTAGATCCTCTGGTACTTAACCAGGGGACTTTTGAAACGTTCATTCCCACACGAGAATTCATCATGATTATTTCTAAAGTTTTGCCTTACCTGGGATCCCTCTAGCTGATCCCTACTTTATTGTGGATCATTTCAGGTGAAGCTGTTTCTAATGGGAAGGCATTTAGTTTGAAGCTCATCATCCTTAGGCAAGGCATATTCTGGGTGGATCACATCTTTCATTCTTAATCATTTCGGCAGAAATTCGTACGTACCTGAGATCGCACTGGCTAGAATGCTTCATTATTTCTGATCTATCCACCTGCACTTCATTACATGGGATCATTTTAGCCCAGCACCTATATTTAGTTTGGCTCTCTCTGATGATCTGTCGTGATCCGGCACAATGGGAATCTTTGGCGGATTAAAAACATGCTCGCCAGGGATCCCACTTTATCGGAAAATTCTCCGGTAGTGAGATGAGAGACGGGACGCGCTCCTGTGGTGGTGGCCCAGGGAAGGGCAGGAGGAGCCGGGGGAGTAGGGAGGAGGGTAAGAGAGAGATGAAAGAATGAGTAAGAGCGAAGCAAGACGATATATATATATAGAGAGAGAGAGAGCATGAGAGCGAGTGAAGACACAGGCTATCGACATTGGTCACTGGCACTAGTGCATGTCGTAAGACCGATGATAACAGCAGTAGGTTGGGTCGTCCAGTATGTGGGGCGCAGCGCGCTGTGAGATGACAACTTCCTTGGCCCTAGTCCAGCCTCAGCCCCTGATCCAGGTCAGTCCTGGACGTACCTGACCCCCTGATCCAGGTCAGTCCTGGACGTACCTGACCCCTGATCCAGGTCAGGCATGAACTTATCTGAGCATTGATCCAGCTCATTCCTGGACTTACTTGGCCCCTGATCCAGGTCAGCCCTGGGCGTACCTGACCCCTGATCCAGGTCAGCCCTGGACGTACCTGACCCCTGATCCAGGTCAGTCCTGGACGTACCTGACCCCTGATCCAGGTCAGTCCTGGACGTACCTGACCCCTGGTCCAGGTCAGTCCTGAACCCCTGATCCAGCTCATTCCTGGACTTACCTGACCCCTGATCCAGATCAGTCATGGACGTACCTGACCCCTGATCCAGATCAGTCATGGACGTACCTGACCCCTGATCCAGGTCCGTCCTGGACGTACCTGACCCTTGATCTAGCACGGTGCTGGTGTGTGTGTCTTCGGAACCTGCTGGAACCCTGGAGTGAACTTTGAGCCAGGACCTGGACCATCAGATCTGCTCCAGTGTAGTTCCAGACAAGCCCTAATTAGTCGTAGCCCCATTCCTAATCTTCGTCACTTCTCTATTCCCATGTTTCCCTTATGGTTCCCTTATTCACGTTAAAGAAAAACTTCTACACTGTCTCATAGCCAGTTCATCCCTCATCAAACCTTAGCCAGTCCCTTCATCCGCAGGTCTTAAATCAGCCTCATATTCTCCGGATGTGGCCATATTCTACTGAGCTTCAGTTCATCACACCCAGGCGCTGCTCTGGGTCCGGCCCAGCTCGACCCGTCTGTGTTGTAATTATGGTGCGGAATGAAGTGTCACTCCCCGGACCTGGCCAGGCCTCGGGAGGGGCTTCCCTTCTCCACTGAGACTGTTTCTTGAGAGGGTTGTGACGTCATACAGAGGATGATGCGTGGTTTAATCTTATCGTAGTACACACACACACACACACACACACACACACACACACACACACACACACACACACATGTGTGCGCGCGTCCGTTGCATACGTTATAGTCGGTAACGAAATTCGGTAACCACCTGCACCTTTGTATTAATAATTAGCGTATAAACCATCTGTTATACATCCTCCACGCCCTGTTTCCCCTTTTTACTGTGTTTTTCTTTTTTATGTGTATTTATTTTAGCCTAAGTCAAGTACCCAATTTATCGACCAACCCTTAAGGGAGGAGGAACAGCTGGGTTGACTGTGGACGGACTGCCTCAACCATGATTCGAACCTATGCGCTCGACCATGGACGTTTCGGGACTGCGTTAACGGTCAGGAGCGCCAACCACTGAGCCCCATTATAGTATGTTATATATATATATATATATATATATATATATATATATATATATATATATATTTTTTTTTTTTTTTTTTTCTTTCATACTATTCGCCATTTCCCGCGTCAGCGAGGTAGCGTTAAGAACAGAGGACTGGGCCTCTGAGGAAACATCCTCATCCAGCCCCCTTCTCTGTTCCTTCCTTTGGAAAAAAAAAAAAAGAGAGGGGAGGATTTCCAGCCCCCTGCTCCCTTCCCTTTTAGTCACCTTCTACGACACGCAGGGAATACGTGGGAAGTGTTCTTTCTCCCCTATCCCCAGGGAATATATATATATATATATATATATATATATATATATATATATATATATATATATATATATATATATATATATAAATTTATTATACTTTGTCGCTGTCTCACGCGTTAGCGAGGTAGCGCAAGGAAACAGACGAAAAAATGGCCCAACCCACCCACATACACATATATATACATATACGTCCACACACGCACATATACATACCTATACATTTTAACGTATACATATATACACGTACACAGACATATACATATGTACACATGCACATAATTCATACTTGCTGCCTTTATTCATTCCCGTCGCCACCCTGCCACACATGAAATAGCATCCCCCCTCCTCCGCGAGGTACGGCTAGGAAAGGACAAAAGGCCACATTCGTTCACACCCAGTCTCTAGATGTCATGTGTAATGCACCGAAACCACAGCTCCCTTTCCACATAAAGGCCCCGCAAAACTTTCCATGGTTTACCCCAGACGCTTCACATGCCCTGGTTCAATCCATTAACAGCACGTCGACCACGGTATACCACGTCGTTCTAATTCACTCTATTTCTTGCGCGCCTTTCACCCTCCTGTATGTTCAGGCCCCGATCGCTCAAAATCTTTTTCACTCCATCCTTTCACCTTCAGTTTGGTCTCCCACTTCTCCTGGTTCCCTCCACCTCTGACACATATATCCTCTTTGTAAATCTTTTCTCATTCATTCTTTCCATGTGACCAAATCATTTCAATGCACCCTCTTTTACACCTCCAATTTGATCTCCCACTTCCCCTCGCTCGCCCCACCTCTGACACATATATCCTCTTTGTCAATCTTTCTTCATTCATTCTCTCCATGTGACCAAATCATTTCATTGCACCCTCTTCTGCTCTCTCAACCACACTCCTTTTATTACCACACGTCTCTCTCACCCTTTCATTACTTACTCGATCAAACCACCTCACACCACATATTGTCCTCAAACACCCATTTCCAACACATCCACCCTCCTCCGCACAACCCTCTCTATAGCCCATGCCTCATTGTTGGAACCACTATTCCTTCAAACATACCCATTTTTACTCTTCGATATAACGTTCTCGCCTTCCACACATTCTTCAACGCTCCTAGAACCTTCGCCCCCTCCCTCACCCTGTGACTCACTTCCGCTTCCACGGTTCCATCCGCTGCCAAATCCACTCCCAGATATCTAAAACACTTAACTTCCTTCAGTTTTTCTCCATTCAAGCTTGCCTCCCCCAATTGACTTGTCCTTCAACCCTACTGTGCCTAATGACCTTGCTCTTATTCACATTTACTCTTAGCTTTCCTCTTTCACACACTTTACCAAATTCAGTCACCAACTTCTGCAGTTTCTCACCCGAATCAGCCACCAGCGCTGTATCATCAGCGAACAACAACTGACACTTCCCAAGCCTTCTCATCCACAACAGACTGCATACTTGCCCCTCTCTCCAAAACACTTGCATTCACCTCTCTAACAACCTCATCCATAAACAAATCAAACCAACATTCACTGGGAACCAATCACTTTCCTCTCTCTCTCTCTCTCTCTCTCTCTCTCTCTCTCTCTCTCTCTCTCTCTATATATATATATATATATATATATATATATATATATATATATTTTTTTTTTTTTTTCGTACTATTCGCCATTTCCCGCGATAGCGAGGTAGCGTTAAGAACAGAGGACTGGGCCTTTTTTGGAATATCCTCACCTGGCCCCCTCTGTTCCTTCTTTTGGAAAAAAAAAGAAAAAAAAAAAAAACTCACTAGTACAGACGATGTATAAGAGCTAATCGTTCGCAACAGCGGCTACAGAGGATGTCAGTTCAACGTCACGAGGAGGGACGCGAGAAACACGAAAAGCGTTGGCATATGAGATAGAAAACTCTCCATGTATAATGTGAGCACACCCGTTCGACCTCTGTATTGAAAATATTTAATTAGCCAAGAGAAAGGACGGCGATCCAATTTGTTTTATTTACACCTGGCAGGCAACTATTTAATTATTCGCAAGCTCTAAAGAAAGGAAGTGGAAAATGTCTTTGATGTGAGGGCACGTGAGCGGAGAGAGAGAGAGAGAGAGAGAGAGAGAGAGAGAGAGAGAGAGAGAGAGAGAGAGAGAGAGAGAGAGAGGAAGAAATAAGCGGATTTGGAAATTTTTAGTAAAGTAGAAGTGTGAAATTGGAATGAGAAGGAAGTTTACATATACGTATGTAATTATTATTATTACCATAATTATCATTATTATTATTATTATTATTATTATTATTATTATTATTATTATTATTATCATTAATTATTGTTATTATTATTATTATTATTATTATTATTATTATTATTATTATTATCATTGTTATTACTATTATTATCATCATTGTGTTATAATACTTGATCGCCTTTTCCCGCGTCAGCGAGGTAGCGCCAGGAAACAGGCGAAGAATGGCCCATCCACACATATACACATATATGTACATAAACTCCCATACACGCATATATATAGGGGATAGGGGAGAAAGAATACTTCCCACGTATTCCCTGCGTGTCGTAGAAGGCGACTAAAAGGGGAGGGAGCGGGGGGCTAGAAATCCTCCCCTCTCGTTTTTTTTTTTTTTTAATTTTCCAAAAGATGGAACAGAGAAGGGGCCCAGGTGAGGATATTCCCTCAAAGGCCCAGTCCTTTGTTCTTAACGCTACCTCCCTAACGTGGGAAATGGCGAATAGTTTAAAAAATATATATATATATATATATATATATATATATATATATATATATATATATATATATATATATATATATATATCGACATATGCATATATACATACACATACACAGACATATGCATATATACACATGTACGTATTCATGCTTGCCTTCACCTATTCCTTGCGCTACCTCGCCCCACCGGAAACAGCGTGGCTACCCCCTGCTTCAGCGAGGTAAATTAAGATAAAATCTTTTTCGCCTCGTAGCAACCGACTGGTAATGAAAGAGAAGAAAAAGAAAGAAGGAAGAGAAGGAAGAGGAGGGAAATAGGGTGAAATTGAATGAAGAGGGGGGATAAAGAATAAGAACTCGATGAGACAAAGAGTATGAGAAAATAAGAGAGGGGGAAGGTATGAGCATATAGAGAGAAGTAAGGGGAAGATCTGGATGTAGAAAGAGAGCGCTCGAAGCAAACGCAGGAGAGGAAATGAAAGAAAGGAAAGGATTTGAAAGACACATCCATATTGGGAAGAGCGTTAGGATGGAGGTGCAGGAAGTGGTGGATGATGACACTCAAGTGGTGGATGATGACAGAGAGAATAGAAAAGAGAAAAGGTCAGAAAAAGGCTTAAGGGGAATAGTGATGGAAGAGATTCAGTAAGCATGAAATAATGAAATATGAAGTTAGAAGGATTTAAGTTGACAAGAAGAAGAGAAAGAGACGTAAAAGACAAAAAGAATTAAAAGAAAATATTAAAGAAGAAAAATATACGTAAAAAATGGAAAGGCTGTTTAAAGGCAGAAGATGAAGAAAAGAACAAATAAAGGTTTTGGAGGGAGGTAGAGTTAGGGAAGGCAAGAGGTTGAAAAAAATAATCACAGACTTTAATTGAAATAGGAGAATTATCCCATTATCGGTACATCATTATTTACCTCTATTCACTCACTGGAGCTGCAAACATGGGCGAAAGTTTCTCATTAAGATTCAGGAATTTAGAGTTTAATGCTCAAGTAAACAGAGAGACGTTGAATCGCATTATGTTAATACGAACGAACTGAGAAGCTAAATTCCACCCAGGTTAGAGGCACCACTGGTCGGGCTTCCGTTAGGAGACTCGCTAACATTGACCCTTATAGGAAGTAAATAAGGAAAACGTGGTTTCTCATTATAATACTCTGGGAAAACTGGGGTCCATAACACCATCATAAGGTGGAAACCTCATATCCCCGACACACCACACCACACCACTTACACATCACCAACACACTAACCAAATTACTGCCAACACATGACAAGCATCCTCCTGCACACCATGACGACCCCTCTGTTTCACCAGCACATCACCAGCCGAAGGATAGTTTATCCCCAACACACATAGCCAACATTTCACCAACACATCACCAACACACGACCAGTGTATTACAAGCACAGAGCATTGTAGCAGCGTATCACTAACATAACACCATCATATTACCAACATACTGCCAGCGTCTTACCATCGTGTCATCGGTGCACCACAGCACACCACCACAAGCTCACTCCCGACACGATGTTTGCAAAACATCAACACATCACTAACTCACCTGCAGAATATTAGCATTACATTGCTAGCATAGCATGAAGACACAGCCAACACATTCCCACCACACCACTAGCATGTTACAGACTCACAGCAAGCACGTCACCAAGACATCACCAACACACTAGAAACAACTAGAAAGTCAGAGGTAACACATCAGCAGCACATCACCAACACTCCTCTAACAAGTCAGAACAGCCAACACATCACCAACACTCCTCTAACAAGTCAGAACAGCCAACACATCACCAACACTCCTCTTAACAAGTCAGAACAGCCAACACATCACCAACGTTCCATCGAAGCCTTACCAACACATCCTCCCAGCACCAGCGCAGAACTTAACAACACCTTTAACATCTGACCTTCACAGCTTCAGCACATCACTACACCCCGCCATCATAACACTATTACACCACTGACATTATCACCAACACACCACCAACACGCAGCCAACATGTTACTAATCCACCACCATCCCACCACCATAACACCTACAAAACGTGAACAACTTGCCACCACTACCCCCACCAAGACACCACCAACACAACACCAATACGTCACCAGCACCGCACCATCACAGCACCAGTACACCACCAACACCAGAATCACTCCACCTTTATCAGCACACCAGAATCACAGCACCAGTACGCCACCTACACCAGAATCACTCCACCTTTATTAGCACACCAGAATCACACCACCAGTACGCCACCAACACCAGAATCACTCCACTTTCATCAACACACCACCGTCACATCACCAGTACCTCACCAACAACACACCGACACACCACCATCACATCAGCATACCGCTATGATCCCTTTACCAACACCTCAACAACACAATGCCATCACATCAGTTCTTAAGGCTTTTCTGTACTGAAACCTCTTGTGCGCCACCGTCCACAGGATGGGTAAGAGCGTACAATAAGTTATCCGCAGCTGCGGCAAAAATCAATCAGTCAAACCATCACATCACCAACACTCCACTGACACACTTCCAACATCCCAGCCAGCGCACTACCACCATACCATCAAAATTCCACCCCAGCACCTCAATATCGCACCACTAACACACCAACGAGCCACCAACACACCATCATCACACCACCAGTGAGCTACCAACACACCACCAACACACCACCAGCGAGCCACCAACACACCGCCATCACACCACCAACGAGCCACCAACACACCACCATCACACCACCAGCGAGCCACCAACACACCGCCATCATACCACCAGCAAGCCACCAACACATCACCATCACACCACCAGCGAACCACCAACACACAACCATCACACCACCAGCGAGCCACCAACACATCACCATCACACCACCAACGAGCCACCAACACACCACCATCACACCACCAGCGAGCCACCAACACACCACCATCACACCACCAGCGAGCTACCAACACACCACCATCACACCACCAGGCGAGCCACCAACACACCACCATCACACCACCAGCGAGCTACCAACACACCACCAACGAGCCACCAACACACACCATCACACCACTAGCGAGCCACCAACACACCATCATCACACCACCAACGAGCCACCAACACACCACCATCACACCACCAGCAAGCCACCAACACATCACCATCACACCACCAGCGAGCCACCAACACACCACCATCACACCACCAGCGAGCCACCAACACATCACCATCACACCACCAACGAGCCACCAACACACCACCATCACACCACCAGCGAGCCACCAACACACCACCAGCGAGCCACCAACACACCACCATCACACCACCAGCGAGCCACCAACACACCACCAACACACCACCATCACACCACCAGCGAGCCACCAACACACCACCATCACACCACCAACGAGCCACCAACACACCACCGTCACACCACCAACGAGCCACCAACACACCACCATCACACCACCAGCGAGCCACCAACACATCACCATCACACCACTAGCGAGCCACCAACACACCACCATCACACCACCAGCGAGCCACCAACACACCACCATCACAAAACTAGCGAGCCACCAACACACCACCATCACACCACCAGCGAGCTACCAATACATCACCATCACACCACCAGCGAGCCACCAACACATCACCATCACACCACCAGCGAGCCACCAACACATCACCATCACACCACTAGCGAGCCACCAACACAGCACCATCACACCACCATCGAGCCACAAACACACCGCCATCACACCACCAGCGAGCCACCAACACATCACCATCACACCACCAACGAGCCACCAACACACCACCAGCGAGCCACCAACACATCACCATCACACCACCAGCGAGCCACCAACACATCACCATCACACCACTAGCGAGCCACCAACACACCACCATCACACCACCAGCGAGCCACCAACACACCACCATCACAAAACTAGCGAGCCACCAACACAGCACCATCACACCACCAGCGAGCCACCAACACATCACCATCACACCACCAACGAGCCACCAACACACCACCCTCACACTACCAGCGAGCCACCAACACACCACCATCACACCACCAGCGAGCTACCAACACACCACCATCACACCACCAGCGAGCCACCAACACACCACCATCACACCACCAGCGAGCTACCAACACACCACCATCACACCACCAACGAGCCACCAACACACCACCATCACACCACTAGCGAGCCACCAACACACCATCATCACACCACCAACGAGCCACCAACACACCACCATCACACCACCAGCAAGCCACCAACACATCACCATCACACCACCAGCGAACCACCAACACACCACCATCACACCACCAGCGAGCCACCAACACATCACCATCACACCACCAACGAGCCACCAACACACCACCATCACACCACCAGCGAGCCACCAACACACCACCAGCGAGCCACCAACACACCACCATCACACCACCAGCGAGCCACCAACACACCACCAACACACCACCATCACACCACCAGCGAGCCACCAACACACCACCATCACACCATCAACGAGCCACCAACACACCACCAACACACCACCGTCACACCACCAACGAGCCACCAACACACCACCATCACACCACCAGCGAGCCACCAACACACCACCAACACACCACCAGCGAGCCACCAACACATCACCATCACACCACCAACGAGCCACCAACACACCACCATCACACCACCAGCGAGCCACCAACACACCACCATCACACCACCAGCGAGCCACCAACACACCACCAACACACCACCATCACACCACCAGCGAGCCACCAACACACCATGATCACACCACCAACGAGCCACCAACACACCACCAACACACCACCGTCACACCACCAACGAGCCACCAACACACCACCATCACACCACCAGCGAGCCACCAACACACCACCATCACACCACCAGCGAGCCACCAACACACCACCATCACACCACCAGCGAGCCACCAACACACCACCATCACACCACCAGCGAGCCACCAACACACCACCATCACAAAACTAGCGAGCCACCAACACACCACCATCACACCACCAGCGAGCCACCAACACACCACCAACACACCACCGTCACACCACCAACGAGCCACCAACACACCACCATCACACCACCAGCGTGCCACCAACACACCACCATCATACCACCAGCGAGCCACCAACACACCACCATCACACCACCAACGAGCCACCAACACACCACCATCACACCACCAGCGAGCTACCAACACACCACCAACGACCCACCAACACACCACCATCACATCACCAGCGAGCCACCAACACACCACCATCACACCACCAGCGAGCCACCAACACACCATCATCACACCACCAGCGAGCCACCAACACATCACCATCACACCACCAGCGAGCCACCAACACACCACCATCACACCACCAGCGAGCCCACCAACACACCACCATCACACCACCAGCGAGCCACCAACACACCCCAGCACACCACCAGCGAGCCACCAACGCACCACCAACACACCACCGTCACACTACCAACGAGACACCAACACACCACCATCACACCACCAGCGAGCCACCAACACACCACCATCATACCATCAGCGAGCCACCAACACACCACCATCACACCACCAGCGAGCCACCAACACACCACCATCATACCACCAGCGAGCCACCAACACACCACCATCACACCACCAGCGAGCTACCAACACACCACCATCACACCACCAACGAGCCACCAACACACCACCAACACACCACCATCACACCAGCAGCGAGCCACCAACACACCACCATCACACCACCAGCGAGCCACCAACACACCACCATCACACCACCAACACACCGCCATCACACCACTAGCGAGCCACCAACACACCACCGTCACACCACCAACGAGCCACCAACACACCACCATCACACCACCAACGAGCCACCAACACACCGCCATCACACCACCAGCGAGCTACCAACACACCACCAACGAGCCACCAACACACCACCGTCACACCACCAGCGAGCCACCAACACACCACCATCACACCACTAGCGAGCCACCAACACACCACCATCACACCACCAGCGAGCCACCAACACATCACCATTACACCACTAGCGAGCCACCAACACATCACCATCACACCACCAGCGAGCCACCAACACACCACCATCACAAAACTAGCGAGCCACCAACACATCACCATCACACCACCAGCGAGCCACCAACACATCACCATCACACCACCAGCGAGCCACAAACACATCACCATCACATCACTAGCGAGCCACCAACACACCACCATCACACCACCAGCGAGCCACCAACACACCACCATCACACCACCAGCGAGCCACCAACACATCACCATCACACCACCAACGAGCCACCAACACACCACCATCACACCACCAGCGAGCCACCAACACACCGCCATCACACCACCAGCGAGCCACCAACACACCACCATCACACCACCAGCGAGCTACCAACACACCACCATCACACCACCAACGAGCCACCAACACACCGCCATCACACCACCAACGAGCCACCAACACACCACCATCACGCCACCAGCGAGCTACCAACACACCAACATCACACCACCAACGAGCCACCAACATACCACCGTCACACCACCAGCGTGCCACCAACACACCACCGTCACACCACCAACGAGCCACCAACACACCACCGTCACACTACCAGCGAGCCACCAACACACCACCATCACACCACCAGCGAGCCACCAACACACCACCATCGCACCACCAGCGAGCCACCAACACACCACCATCGCACCACCAACGAGCCACAAACACACCACCATCACACCACCAACGAGCCACCAACACACCACCATCACATCACCATCACACCCCCAACACACCATCAACGAGCCACCAACACCACCGTCACATCACCATCACACCATCAACACACCATCAACGAGCCACCAACACACCACTATCACACCACCAACGTGCCACCAACGCACCACCGTCACACCACCAACACACCACCATCACACCACCACCACATCAGATACACATCAACCCCCAACACCCAACCAAAACATAAAAAACTTTCCATCATTACACCATCAACACACCACTAACACATCTCCAATGGACCACAAACACACTGCCTCCATTACACCGCCATTACAGATTCAATCTGAGAAGGAGAAAAAATACAGGAAAAATTATCCAACCCATTGACGTGGAATATCAGTCAGGAATCCATAAGCTCCATTGGACGACCACACCCATCCGTGGCACGCACAAGTGTGAGTGGCTGAAATACACACGCACATAGCCGGCTAAAGCGTGCATGTACGGCACGAATCACAGACGCAGGCGTAGCCTTTTGCGATACGCACATTTACGAAATACACACACACACACACACACACACACACACCATACAAAACACAAGCGGCGGCAGCACTCACATGCCGCCCCCCCCCCCCCCCCCCCCCACACACACACACACACACACACACACACACACACACACACACAACCTGACGCAGCACACACATTCGTAACCAAATAGGATACGCACTCACGTCTAGAGAGGGGAGGCGGAGAGAGAGAGTTGGAATTGTTTTTCTGGGGTCAGATTGCGAAGGCATGGAAGGGTGAGGGTGAGGGGGGGGGGTTACCGGAACCTCTGCCTTTGGTGTCGAGTCTCGCGAGAGCTAATACTTTGAAGGTAAGATGGGAACAGTATGTAAATCCTGTGTATATATGAAGACTGTATAACTTGTATGTATAGAAGGCCTGTGTGTTGGAATTTCTTTTGTTTCGTTGAAGAAATGCGAATCATGTGACGTTCAAGTGATTTCTTTGGACGACAGTGTGTTGTTACTGGCAATCTTTAATTGCTGATCATGTCAGAACTCTGTCCTGCAGCCAACGTGAAGGAAAGCTCAGGCAGTAGCAGCAATGCCTCTCCCAAGACCCTTGCCGCAAAGAGACCTGAAATTCTGTACTTTTGCAGATTTCAACATATGCCGTTGGGAATGGTTAAACCCCCCCCCCCCAAACAGAAGGTATGTGGGATGGATGAGAGTACCCTCCTCACTCACGTTTTCCATCCGTAATGATCTACTGTAGATTATCACCCGTTGTAAGTTTATTCCAGACGGTCATGACCACACTCTCAGAACTCGGGATCTGTTGTAACACCTTCACTCCTTCATCCTGTAGCACGATTGATTCACCTAGAGTGCGCTCTTGTCAAGTCTCATTGCTAGCAGCGTTTCCTCCTCCGTCTTCCTGCTATAGACGTCACCATTCTTTTTTGATCTTCTTAGAGATGGTAGCTTCTGTCTGCTGAGCAGATGTTATTTTCGTGGCAATTGAGGCATATACTTCCTTTTCTTCTAAGACTGTCTTCTTCCAGTCCTTCACTCGTACTTTCCTGTTCTAAGGGTCATGGGACCTAGCTTATCCTACCTGTAAAAACTTCCTCCGACTCATAGTCAACTTTCGTCACCACCCAGAATCGCAACGAATACGTCATTCGCAAGACGAAGCGAAGCGTTCGTTTATCCAAGACGGTTAAGTGCGTCAACCTCACCTCATTTACTTACGGATTTTAGCCAAAGGCACCTCTAACATCCTCTACCGCGCTACTTTTTTTTTTTTTTTTCGATCAGGCGACACGATAGCTGTTTTTCATATGAAAGAGCAACTCTTCTGGTTCCTTTTTCTCCTCTAGCTCCACCTAGGTGACTTTAAACACTACTTCACACTCTAAAGCTTCTCTAACTAATCCTTTGCCCCTCCCAATAATTTCTTTTCCCACAGTTCAAAAGGCAGATTTCTGTGTGGGCGTCAGCAAGTTGTATGGACCACGTATTTTGAAAGTGTTTTCGAACATACGCCCGTGCTTGCTTGTCAGTTCCTCTTCTTCCTGGACACATGCACCAGCACAGTGTGTCCTAAAAGGTGCCATTGTAATCCTCCAATTGTCAGTCTTCTGCTCTGACTGATACTATTGCCAAACTTTGAATCTCTCGCCGGCTCTGGTATCCTTGAGCATCTTGAATTTCAGTCTTCTCTCTGATCGTTGGCTATGCCATTTGCCGGGTGACATCCATCAGCGATGTCCTTAATATCTAGCCATCCCTTTCGAGAGGCTTGGAGGTGGAGGTGGAGGTGGAAGGGGATCGTATATTGTTGACCATGATATATCGACAACATTTGGACAATGTGGCGTCAGGGATTGATCTTCAAGATCTCTTTTGGCTTTCCTCCCTGACTCTGTTCTCTCTTATCTTTCTTTCTGTTTCCGTAATTCCTGATGGATCAACCTCTCCCTCTTTTATCAACAGCGTTGCTCCTCAGGGTTATGTCTCATCCCTTGCGCTCTTCATCTTTTCTCTATATCACTTTTTTTTTTTCTACATCAGTTTCTTCAACACATAACCAGGCTCATTTATGTAAACTGACGACTCAACATTGCATTCTTCCCCATCTTACCTTTTTGATATGCTCCATCTCTGTTGCCTCATCTACGTAGTGTTTCTTGATAAATAACTATATACTCACATCTAAATAGGAGTTACCAGTGGAGCAAATCCCTACTGGTTAGGTATAATACCTCTAAAACCCTCAGATTATGCCCATCTCTTCCTAAAACCTCTCACAAATTTCACGTATCCTTTGATGGCTCTGCGTTTTCACCATAATATTTAATGTACCTTGGGAACTTCACATCACGCAGATAGCTAAGTCAGCCTCTAAAGAAAATAGAATTCAATTTGGAAGCAGGAAAATTCTGTTTTCAACAGTTGCTTCCATTGTAAGAGGGAATGATTTGTCTCTGTATGGTGGTGTACTGTCCACGAATCTGGGGAGAGTCTGATCTTACACCCCTACTTAGTTGAGAGAGTCAAGTCCAAAGCAGTCCTGCTTCCCAACTCTCTCGGTCTGGCCTCAAAACCTGACCCAATTGCCCTGTGCTGCAGTGATTTTTTTTAAAGATGCTATGGTTTCTAATCCTAGGGACTAGCTACTTGTATACCAACACCCTTAACAGACTACAAAGTGCTCTGTAAACTGTTGCGTCACTTCATTACTGTATGACTGTTTGCAGCTCAAGGGTGGGCCGTTGTGATATCTGTTTCTTCACCTGCACTACGAAGCTTTAGAACTCTTGACTTTTTCTTTCTTCTTCTCTAAAAGCTGTCCTGCCGCTTTTTTAAATGGCATTTTATCGGCTTCCTCCATATCTCACAGATTACTTTCCTTCTTCCTCTCTTCTCTGTTTCTAAGTATTCTCATTATTTCATTATGGCCTTCCCTCGGTGAGGACATTATCCGAGAGTACAGTCTTGAACACACACACACACACACACAAACACAAACAACCCAGAGCACGCCGTCCGACCTGGAGTAATTATATACAGTCCATAGCAATTACAGCACAGCTTCACATCGTTACTAATCAGATTAAATGCTCAGGACAGACACTGTAAAGCTTGGGGCATTAGCTGCTGGTAGCTTTAACTAGAAAGCTAAAAAGCTATTGACACTGAGTGGCTCGTTTCTAAGCCCTTTTGTACTCGGTCGAACTAAAAGCTTCTTTGGACTCCAGGTGCCACTTATCTTAATCCGTTTTATATTTGAAAAACTCAAAGAAATATTCATAATACTTCCGTATGCCCAAGTGACGTTGTAATTCGCCCTTTCTCTCACACACACACCTTTGATCCTCCACCAATCAGCGTGCCTTACCCTCCGGTTGTTTGTTCTCTTATAACGTGTTAAGGAAATAGGGGAAAAAGGCTGATGGCGGGTTAGACGGCACTTCACCCTATCATGGCGTATTTCATTTTGCCATTGTCTCCCTCAGCTCGTGGAACTCCCGTGCTGCAGATGAGATTTTGATGTCATTTCAAATCTGTGTGCGCAATCGCGGGAACTCCTACCACTCCTCTTACACCCACCTCTGCACGGGTGGGAGGGTTATGGGTTGGTGCTGCGTCACTTAGGGGTTGGGAAAGAGGGTAATGGAGTGTCAGGTGATATGAGGTCAAGAGAATGTAAGTTTGAGTGATGGAGTGGGAGGGAGGGATTGTCTCTGTGATCATTGACTCTATAAAGTAGCGCCGGCAGCCATAGATTGTTGCTTTTATTATCTCACACACACACACACACACACACACACACACACACACACACACACACACACACACACACGACGCCTATGGATCCCACCCACTTGCTTAAGGTTACATAGCGAGTGAAAAATATGAAATTATCTTTGGAGAGGCTGTCTCCTCTGTAGATGACGAGAGTACAGTTCCGTCAAAGAACTTCTCGCTTCAGAAGTGTCCATCATGTCCCTGCTACTGAGTGTAGCGCAGCCTTCAAGCTGCAGGAGTTTCGTTGAAAACATGAAAGGAGTAATGTCATGTCATAATAATGGCAGGTTCTACCAAACCATTTTATGAAATTGAAAAATGAATTTTTATCCCATTAAACATAAAGTGATTAAGAAATGAAAATTCATACTGTGGGCGAAACGAGTTTTTAGCATGTTGAACAAACCCCATACCCCCTGCAGAACTGGCTCTTCCCAGATCTTCATCAAACCCCACAGTTGAACAGCTACGTTACAACAATACATTCGGAAACGGTGTTATAAAATCGTTATTCACAACGCCAGACTTGGAAAACTAGTTTACAACAAGTTCCTTCACAAAAGGTGTTTACTGAAAAACTTGTTCATAACATTCTTCCATGAGAGATTGGGGTTGTGATCCATGATCGTATATATTGGGACAGCACAGACTACCTTACCTCGTGTGGATCCATCCTCAGTCGCTTCTTGCGACAACTTGAAGAAAACGGGAAATGAATTTGCATGTCTCACCGTCAGTCACAACCACAACAGAAGCGAAAGGAACACCATATCTTCAGGTCAGAGACAGATAAATAACGGGAGAGATATTAGCGCTGTTATCCCAGCTCGCGAAGACTCGGTCTCTCGTTGAACACATGGAAGGATTAATAATCTATGCTAATGTCCCTCATTACCATACATCATTATGCAAAGGAAGCTATTCCCGTTTAATCTTTGGCCGTGACGCCACTGGGGAAGTTGAAGACATCCCCTCCCACACAACACCGGTAACTGTCATGCTTTGTTTTTGTTTGTTTGTTTGTCCGTCTGTTTTTTTGTCTTTTGTTTTGCTTTATTGGGAAAAATCGTGTAAATGTTGGGGAATCATGGACTTATGTTTAGGGGAAATATCATGAAAGAGTATGTTTTATTCAGTATTTTGATGTTTTCAGTATTTTCAGTTGTGGAGAAGCTTTAAACAACTTGATTGGAAGTTTTAATGAGCTTGATTCTTGAAGTACTTTCAGTGGTGGAAGAAATTTTCGTGGAACTCGTACTTTCGATACTTATTTTCAATGTAGGTAAATTATAGGCAAGCTTGTTAAGGGAATTTTTAAGTGTATTTGTGTCTTAAGTAATTTCAGTAACGAAGAACTTTGCGAGGTGTGTAAGCAAGTTTTGGGGAGACTTAACCATAATACTTTAAATGTGGGGAGCTTTAGGGAGGATTTTACCTTAAATAGGTTCAGTGGCATGGAAGTTTTAGGAAGACTTACGGTAAAAACCTAATTTTATGGGGAAACTATCGGGAGGCTTGTACCTAAAATACTTTGAATGGCAGAAAAGCTATAGCAGTTTTTATCTTAGATACTTTTAAGTTCGGGGAAAGTTTAGAGAATTATATACATTATATACTTTCAGGCCTGGGAACGCTTAAGGGAAGCTCTTAATTTAAATGCTTTTAAGATTATGAAAGTTTTTTGCAGGCTTTTACGGTAATTACTTTTAACGGAGAGGAAGCTTTAGGGTGGCTTGTACTTAAAGTACTTTCAGTTTTTCCCTAAAATCACTTTAATGAGGAAGTTTTAGGGAGGGATAGGGGAGTGGGGAAAGTTTTAGGAAAGGCTTGTTACCTAAGAAAGATTTTTTGTTAAGGGAAACAGAAAATACCCGAAGGATATTGCAATATATTTAGTTTTCGAATCAGAAAATCCCTGTGTAATACTAGACGAAAAATTATTGAAACTGTATGACCACCCGTCCACCTCTGTCTCTCCCACACGTTGTTCCTGACCTTCAGAGTAGGATGATACATGTAGTAGGATGATACATATAGTAGGATGATACATGTGGTAGGATGATACACTGTTTTGTAAGGGAACAGAAAATACCAAGGATTTGCAATATATTTAGTTTTCGAATCAGAAATCCTGTGTAATACTAGACGAAAATTATGAAACTGTATGACCACCCGTCCACCTCTGTGTCTCCACACGTTGTCCTGACCTTCAGAGTAGGATGATACATGTAGGTAGGATGATACATGTAGTAGGATGATACATGTAGGATGATACATGTAGTAGGATGATACATATAGTAGGATGATACATGTAGTAGGATGATACATGTAGTAGGATGATACATGTAGTAGGATGATACATATGATAGGATGATACATGTGGTAGGATGATACCTGTAGTAGGATGATACATATAATAGGATGATACATGTAACAGGTTGATATATTTGGTAAGATGATACATGTGGTAGGATGATACATGTAGTAGGATGATACATATAATAGGATGATACATGTAACAGGTTGATATATGTGGTAAGATGATACATGTGGTAGGATGATACATGTACTAGATGATGTATGTGAGTGTGATACATGAACTGGGATGATACATGTGGTAGGATGATACATGCGGTAGTGTAATGCATGTACTGGGAAGATACATGTGGTAGGATGATACATGTAGTAGGGTGATGCATGTGCTGGGAAGATACATGTGGTTGGATGATACATGTGTTAGGGTGATACATGTGGTAGGATGATACATGTGGTAGGGCGATACATGTGGTAGGGTTATACATGTGGTAGGATGATACATGTGGTAGGGCGATACATATGGTAGGGTGATACATGTGGTAGGATGATACATGTGATAGGGCGATACATATGGTAGGGTGATACATGTGGTAGGATGATACATGTGATAGGGCGATACATGTGGTAGGATGATACATGTGGTAGGGTGATACATGTGGTAGGGTGATACATTTGGTAGGATGATACATGTAGTAGGATGATACATGTGGTATGGTGATACATGTGGTAGGGTGATACATGTGGTAGGATGATACATGTGGTAGGGTGATACATGTGGTAGGGTGATCCATGTGGTTGGATGATACATGTGGTAGGGTGATCCATGTGGTAGGATGATACATGTGGTAGGGTGATCCGTGTGGTAGGGTGATCCATGTGGTAGGATGATACATGTGGTAGAGTGATCCATGTGGTAGGGTGATCCATGTGGTAGGATGATACATGTGGTAGGGCGATACATGTGGTAGGGTGATACAAGTGGTAGGGTGATCCATGTGGTAGGATGATACATGTGGTAGGGTGATCCATGTGGTAGGATGATACATGTGGTAGGGTGATACATGTGGTAGGGTGATCCATGTGGTAGGGTTATACATGTGGTAGGGTGATACATGTGGTAGGGTGATCCATGTGGTAGGATGATACATGTGGTAGAGTGATCCTTGTGGTAGGGTGATCCATGTGGTAGGATGATACATGTGGTAGGGCGATACATGTGGTAGGGTAAGGCGTGCACATCATGATGAACGATGCCCACATGGTAAAATACAATATCAAGAAGCTTGGGCGCGGCAATTGGCCCATAGCCATCCCAGGTGTTCATCCTCCCTCGATTTTAATCAGGGATTGGGTCGCTGTCTTAGGCCGTGCCGCTTCAGCTATCATAATGGAAAAAAAGGTCGTGATATTATTACCGTATTCTACAAATGTGGCCCTATTATGCCACCATTTGTATGCCTGGGAAGCTGTGCTCTGTAAATATAATCATTTAATATATATCTTCACTACAATGTTATTGTTTATTGTGGATTATGTAAACGCAACGGGCGTACGGAAATTCACAGGGGATGATTACGACGGTATACGCGGGGTTGTGTTGGAGTTTTGTAAGATATATAAATGGAAACGAAATTGCCTCTTTGTGTAGATAAAGCTGACATTTGATCATACTTCAGCGATGAATGCAGGGACGACAAGCCCTCCCTCTGTACCTAGACTTGCTGGTGAAGGGTATCATGAATAGCTAATTCCACGACTGTGTTGAAGAATGCCACTTTACTGTGTTGGAGATCATCACACAGTGTTGGAGAAATATATCACACGCTGTGGCGAGGAAATAAGTATACCACTTAACCATTTGATAGGTTGTTACGTGTTAGTGTGTGGAGAATATAATTTTTTGTTTTTTGTTTTTTTAGGAAAATAATCGAACGTAACTGTTGAAGAATAATTCCTATAACTCTATCGGTGTTGGAGAATCACGGCCAACTTGTAGTACTGAGTGTTGGTGATGTATAATTTGCAGTTGTGTTGGTAAAGATGTTACTGAAGAATGACAAAAGCCCCATGTAGGTGCTGTAGAAACTGATATCAACCCGGTCATGTTTGGCAAACACTATATCGTAATGAAATACCATGGAGAATATTGATGTGTATCATCCATTATACCATGGCGGTAGGAGGTCGTCCTCTCCTTGTCGGGTCCCGTGGCAAATCCCTTGTCCTTCAAGCGCCTCCAGACGCCCTACCCCCAGGCCACGGGTTGTGGTATGGGGAGGGGGGCAGAATGATGGAGAAGGGAGCTGTCAGGGTCAGCCTCGCGCATGGTAATGTATGGTGGCAGGTGTATAATGATAGAAGGAGCTGCTCTTCATTGTGTCCGCATTGTAAATGACATTATATTCAAGGTCATCCATCTCGAGGCGATTTAGGATATTAAGATGGAGTGGGCGGGTGTGTTGTGAGCAAGTGCTACTAATGGCCAAGCTGGGCTGTGGTAAGGGTACGCACACACACACACACACACACACACACACACACACTCACACACACACACACACACACACACACACACACACACACACACACATAGGGGCCATGGTGCAATTTTACTTTAACGGGAAATGTAGTACAGGAATGTTGGTGAGAGATGTCAGCTCCGATAGTATGCCAAAACTGCGGCCAGAGCTGCATATCAGGAGGGACTGTGAGGATGAGGCACACTGTCTGCTGGCAATAGAACGCGGGGATGAGGAAATATTCAGATAGGTGTTCACATTGCACAGATGGCTTGAGAGTTAGAACACGCTCCTCAACTTTGGTCACATTATTAAAAGATAACACAAAGAAATAATAGAGAAGGTCCAGAGGAGGGCAGCAAAACTTGTACCAGAAAAAAATATCTGAATTACAGGGAATATGTAGAGGCCTTAACTATGGCCACAATGGAAGAGAGAAGAGTATTGGCTGACCTGATCACAACATTTAAGGTTAATGACGTCTGCAGTGAACAGTTCTTCGAGAGATACGAGAGGAGAGAACATCCAAGGGTTGATATGAAGCAAACAGCTTGTTAGGAAAAATGTACAGAGGTGTCTCTGTAGTATGAGTGAATGAATGGAGTCATCTGAGTGAGGAAATGGTGCCTGTGGACAGCATACGGAAGTGTAAAAAATTTTCATGATAGAGAAAGTACGAGACTCAGGACCCCACGAGTTTGAGCTCCTTCCTTATATAGAACAAATAGGTAATTGCACACACTGGAGCGCATCTACATACATGCATATGCACAGGACGTAAGTACACCAGTATTCTGTGTAACGTACGAGGACATGCAGAGGCATGTATACACGTAGTATCTCTCTCTCTCTCTCTACACGTAGTATCTCTCTCTCTCTCTCTCTCTCTCTCTCTCTCTCTCTCTCTCTCTCTCTCTCTCTCTCTCTCTCTCTCTCTCTCTCAGTACTACCCACCTGGGGTATCAGGAAGGATAGTGATGGCTGCCACAAAAGTACAGTCTCTCCATCTCACGCGTAACACTTTGCATCACGTAACTCACTCGACTCGTTCTGTTCAACCCCTAAATTTTAGTGGTAAGCGCTACGTGCTATCCCTGCACTTTGTTAAAATCATGCTGTAAGTAGTCGTAAGTACTCTTTTTCTCCCCAAAACTCTGATCAGTGCTACCACGTCGCCCCTCGTATACCACCTCGATCCATTTCATGCTATCGCACGCATGCATCTCACCCTCCTGAATCATCAGGTCACGATATGTATAATGTGCTTGTATGTAAGCTGTCCTTGTGCCATGAAGCCTCGGTAGCGGTCTTGCTGGTAGAATATTAACGACGCTTCCTCACACACGCCATCCCCTTCATACTGGGGTCCTTGACCCTCCATGACCCAGTCGCAAAGCATTGTTTACGCAGGAACCCATCAATACTAGATCTTTCCAACTGTGTTGGTTGATGACGAGGGGATGGCCGGCAGTGGTGGCGTGTTTACCCAGGAGAGAGGGAAAGACAAGGGGGTCGACCACCGTCATACCATGACACTCTACGTCCCATGGACATCTTGAGTGGCCGAGGGCCAAACTTCTTTGTCACGTGATGGAAATATCGGGTTCAATTTCGTGCCGAGACGAGTCCAAAGTCATCAGAGGACCACCAGGCTAGGGTTTCAGTTCGAATTTGGGTTACTCGTATGTGAGACGCGATGTGGCAAGATGATCTCATGTTGCCACTGCGACTCAAACACCAAGGCTGTAATCGAGAGACAACCCAGTCAGTGCTCTAGCATCTCTCTCTCTCTCTCTCTCTCTCTCTCTCTCTCTCTGGACGTTGCGATCTAGTTGTCTCAACCAAGCGCCTCTTTTTTTTGCCACTTAAGAGTGAAACTGATTATATCGCATGGACTCAGAAAGCATTGTTTTTTACCTGAATCAAATACTGAAGAAACAAAGTTTACGAGTTATAATCAGTCGTAAAATTACGAGTCCACAGGTAAGAAGATTCTTGTTACCTTACGTCCTGTGTAAGTCAGCCAGAATTTAGTTACTGTCGTGTTAAAAGACAGGAATTAGATTTGCATCATTTTCGAGGTTCAAAAATTTCTTCCATCCTTATCGGAAATCAGGATACAGTCGGATAGTTCGTCGAGCCTCTGGGCGCACTCCCTTCCTTCATGAAAGTCAGAATGAAATGATATATATTTTCCAGTATTAAATGTTGAAGCCCAGGATAGTATCATCCATTTTTGGGAGACATTTTCTTCTCTTCAACTAAATAAGACTTTTTTTTTTTATCATCTACTTTTGACTTTTTATAATTTAGTTCCTTCCTTCAGCAACAGAATATCGTAGTGTACTGGAACACCACTTGAGTTCCAGTTCATTCTTCCAGAACCGGAACGGTTGCTGAAACTCCGAGGCGTCATTTCCTCCTTTACACAAAGCAGATTTTGTGAAGCTCAGATCTAGAGTCCCCAAAAATGAAAGATGCGACATTGCGGTTACGTTTATAGCCACGTTCATGGCAGGATCAGCCGATAGCCTTGGCCAGACAGTCGAGATGGTTGTAGGGAAATGCCGATGGCTTTACAAACTATATTTATTTCCAAATGTCATTTGCGTTGATGTGTGGAGGGAGGTCCGGGTTATGCCTTGCTCAGGGCTCTTCCAGCCAACTGGGAGGAAGTTGCCGTTACAACCTCAGTTTAGAAGCATCACAAAAGATGAAATACGTCGGAACTTAACTGTTCCTATCCGGTGAATGTTTACTGCCACTGGCCTAAACGTCTGCCAGTTCTTCCTTCGTATGTTTTTGTAACCTATGTGATGCAAAAATCTCCAGGAACGTTCACAATCAGCGATGACTGGAGATACGTCAGACTGTGAGAGCTGCCTGGACATAAAGAAGACATCTTGCCACAAATACTTACAATCAGAAATATATTCTAGGCTACGCATGAGCAAAGAAAAGCTTCTTCAGTATAGTAATGCTTCTATGTTTTCTTGTCGTCTGAAAGTAAAAGCTTATTTGTTTGATAATAATGTGATAATAGAAGCGTAAAAAATGACATTAACATGTGTTTCTAAGGAAAGAGACTTTTCTCACTTGATATTGTCGATAAGAGGAGGGGAAAAAAATTATGGAACGTTTTACGATATAGACGACATGACAGCAGTAAAACTGATGTACGTTTCAGAAGCACTAGACTCGTAGTATGGATTACTACATTCTCTTCGAACATTACTGGAACAAAACGAGCGTTTTCCCCTGCGGTTCCACCCAGGTCTCGTCAGTTTTTGTAATGTTATTTGAAAATTATTTTTTCCAAAGTCTAGAGAGACATTTTTAGGGAATATAGATAATTGATACACATCTTCATCTGTAGCCTAATTCTTTTATCAACCCACAAACAAAATATTACTGAGAAAGTCAATATAATTACTCTGGTTTCGTCTACTCAGTCACAGAAAGGAAATATCATATTCGTCCCGGTATTATGAATAGAGAAATTATATTTCTTCCTCCTTTTCAGAATATTTGATGTCATTGAGTTGCCAACTGGTGTAATGGTTACCCCGGCTCACGTCATTAAATCCTCATTTTCTATTTTCATCGTAGAAGAAATTACACGGGGAGTACTTTGCATATATCTTTCTATCTGTATATATATATGTGTGTGTGTGTGTGTGTGTGTGTGTGTGTGTATCACATGATCATTTTTCTATGCGAGTTCTAGCATTACCCAGATTCGTTGGAAAGGTTCCTGCTGCCAGAGGCTGCGCTACTTACAGTAGTGGGGAAATGCATACTCCTTTGGAGTGAGAAGTACTCTGACATGATTGTATCCCCAGGGTTATGGCCTCGCCAGAGGTCACATTTCACACTCTGTGTAAACCCTTGTAGGCGAAGCCCGGTAACACACACACACACACACACACACACTTGTAGTAAGGAAGAACAGCAAGGGCGATGTAGGTATGGCAGGTTACTGGACCCAGGATGACGCATGGCTACTTTGGAACGCCAACTGCTGAATTTTTTTTTCTCGACTTGCAATTTTTTCTCTCCACATTACCTGTTATATTGTCTGTTTTTGCACTTGTTGCTTGCCTGTGTTTCTTTATGCTGCTTCCTTTCTTCTTGATTGATTTATATTTATGTGCATTGCTCTCTCTCTCTCTCTCTCTCTCTCTCTCTCTCTCTCTCTCTCTCTCTCTCTCTCTCTCTCTCTCTCTCTCTCTCTCTCTCTCTCTCTCTGTGAATGATGATTAAATCTGTGATGAATGCATGATGATCATCGTGATTGATGGATCAGGTATTGATGATTGTATGATTAGGTCATGAAGTGGTGAGGTCATGAGTACTGTATGATGAGGGTTAGATCATGTTAGGAGAATATTGTGATTAGGTTATGATGATTGTATAATGTATGATGAGGTTTAGATCATGTTAGGAGAATATTGTGATTAGATTATGATGACTGTATAATGTATGATGAGGTTTAGATCATGTTAGGAGAATATTGTGATTAGATTATGATGACTGTATAATGTATGGTGATTGGACGATTCGATCAGGTGGAAAGCAAGCTTAGGCAACACTGATTACGTGAGGAATTTTTTTATGTTAGCTGAGACGGCACGGGCAGCTAAGGCCCTAATCAAGGACATACCATGAACGATATATATATATATATATATATATATATATATATATATATATATATATATATATATATATATATATATATACTACTATAAGAGGTAGTAAAAGCTTTGCGGAAGATGAAAGCCGGCAAGGCAGCAGGTTTGGATGGTATTGCAGTGGAATTTATTAAAAAAGGGGGTGACTGTATTGTTGACTGGTTGGTAAGGTTATTTAATGTATGTATGACTCATGGTGAGGTGCCTGAGGATTGGCGGAATGCGTGCATAGTGCCATTGTACAAAGGCAAAGGGGATAAGAGTGAGTGCTCAAATTACAGAGGTATAAGTTTGTTGAGTATTCCTGGTAAATTATATGGGAGGGTATTGATTGAGAGGGTGAAGGCATGTACAGAGCATCAGATTGGGGAAGAGCAGTGTGGTTTCAGAAGTGGTAGAGGATGTGTGGATCAGGTGTTTGCTTTGAAGAATGTATGTGAGAAATACTTAGAAAAGCAAATGGATTTGTATGTAGCATTTATGGATCTGGAGAAGGCATATGATAGAGTTGATAGAGATGCTCTGTGGAAGGTATTAAGAATATATGGTGTGGGAGGCAAGTTGTTAGAAGCAGTGAAAAGTTTTTATCGAGGATGTAAGGCATGTGTACGTGTAGGAAGAGAGGAAAGTGATTGGTTCTCAGTGAATGTAGGTTTGCGGCAGGGGTGTGTGATGTCTCCATGGTTGTTTAATTTGTTTATGGATGGGGTTGTTAGGGAGGTAAATGCAAGAGTCTTGGAAAGAGGGGCAAGTATGAAGTCTGTTGGGGATGAGAGAGCTTGGGAAGTGAGTCAGTTGTTGTTCGCTGATGATACAGCGCTGGTGGCGGATTCATGTGAGAAACTGCAGAAGCTGGTGACGGAGTTTGGTAAAGTGTGTGGAAGAAGAAAGTTAAGAGTAAATGTGAATAAGAGCAAGGTTATTAGGTACAGTAGGGTTGAGGGTCAAGTCAATTGGGAGGTGAGTTTGAATGGAGAAAAACTGGAGGAAGTGAAGTGTTTTAGATATCTGGGAGTGGATCTGTCAGCGGATGGAACCATGGAAGCGGAAGTGGATCATAGGGTGGGGGAGGGGGCGAAAATTTTGGGAGCCTTGAAAAATGTGTGGAAGTCGAGAACATTATCCCGGAAAGCAAAAATGGGTATGTTTGAAGGAATAGTAGTTCCAACAATGTTGTATGGTTGCGAGGCGTGGGCTATGGATAGAGTTGTGCGCAGGAGGATGGATGTGCTGGAAATGAGATGTTTGAGGACAATGTGTGGTGTGAGGTGGTTTGATCGAGTAAGTAACGTAAGGGTAAGAGAGATGTGTGGAAATAAAAAGAGCGTGGTTGAGAGAGCAGAAGAGGGTGTTTTGGAATGGTTTGGGCACATGGAGAGAATGAGTGAGGAAAGATTGACCAAGAGGATATATGTGTCGGAGGTGGAGGGAACGAGGAGAAGAGGGAGACCAAATTGGAGGTGGAAAGATGGAGTGAAAAGGATTTTGTGTGATCGGGGCCTGAACATGCAGGAGGGTGAAAGGAGGGCAAGGAATAGAGGGAATTGGAGCGATGTGGTATACAGGGGTTGACGTGCTGTCAGTGGATTGAATCAAGGCATGTGAAGCGTCCGGGGTAAACCATGGAAAGCTGTGTAGGTATGTATATTTGCGTGTGTGGACGTGTGTATGTACATGTGTATGGGGGGGTTGGGCCATTTCTTTCGTCTGTTTCCTTGCGCTACCTCGCAAACGCGGGAGACAGCGACAAAGTATAAAAAAAAAAAAAAAAATATATATATATATATATATATATATATATATATATATATATATATATATATATATATATATATATATATATTATCCTTGTGCACAGGGGAGAAAAAATACTTCCCACGTATTCCCTGCGTGTCGTAGAAGGCGACTAAAATGGGAGGGAGCTGGGGGCTGAAAATCCTCCCCTCTCGTTTTTAATTTTCCGAAAGAAGGAACAGAGAAGGGGGCTGAGTGAGGATATTCCCTCAAAGGCTCAATCCTTTGTTCCTAACGCTACCTCGCTAACGCTGGAGATGGCGAATAGTATGAAAAAATTTATATATATATATATATATATATATATATATATATATATATATATATATATATATATATATATATATATATATATATATTGGAAAGGATCACAGTTTTGCGCGTGATCAAGATATTCCTTTGAGTCCACGGGGGAAATGAAACACTAAGTGCACTTTCGTGTAATAATCAGATCATCAGGGGAGACACAAGAGAGAAATATAAGTCAGTTGATATACATCGAAGAGACAAAGCTAGGACGCCATTTGGTAAATGATAAGTTTATGAACGCTCGTTGTATGTCATGGACAATCGCATGTTTACCAAATATGTATATAGCCTGAGCCAGGTACCCATGTTATCGGCCAACCCCTTAGGGGTGGATGAACAGCTGGGCTGACTGTGGACCGACTACCACAACCAGGATTCAAACCTCACAAACGCTAACCGCTACACCACGGGAGGCCAGTGTAAGTATAATTGTGTGATCGTGACTGTGACTGTATTAGTTGTTGAAGAACTTTAGGCGAGTTGATGAGTGAATGTGATTGATATCTGGAAATTTATGGAGTTGATGATTGAATTTTTATTCATGAACGTGTGAATATAAAAGGAAGAGTTCCGTCTTAAAGATTTTTTGGAGTGATTCTCTTCACATATAGGTTTCTCGGCAGAAGACGGTGAAAAATACATATAATCATCTCAGTATTCTCATGAAAAGCATCAGTACGAATGGCGCTATTGGGAGAATATTCGGAAGGAAGAAAACGGTGTTTGTCGGGAAGAATATTGTGTTCAGAATCCACTAAGGGAAGGTAGAGACAGGTGAAGCAACGGGATGTCATAAACAGCGTAAATTCTAAATACGAGAGGAATATGTGTGTGCCCTCACGTCTTATCCCTCGAGCGAGGAAATTCTACCGTCTAAAATTAGCAACGAAATTGCTCTAAAGGTTAGTGTGAATTCTTGAAAAAAAAAAAAAAAAATGCATTAAAACTCCCCCTCGTAAATCTGGCTTGACAGAAATTGAAGTCTCTCTCTCTCTCTCTCTCTCTCTCTCTCTCTCTCTCTCTCTCTCTCTCTCTCTCTCTCTCTCTCTCTCTCTCTCTCTCTCTCGCTCTCTCGGTAGAACAACGGACATAAAAGTCTAGGGAAAGTAAACAAGCGAAGGAAAGTAAGACAGCCTCCCATTCTCTTTTCTTCCCGAGTTTTACTGAAAATGTGTAAAAGAGAAATGAAAAATAGTACAAGGTAACCGAATGAGGATTCTGGCCAATATAATATTTACAGAAAATTATATATATATATATATATATATATATATATATATATATATATATATATATATATATATATATATATATATATTTATTCATATTTATTGATTTTGCTTTATCGCTGTCTCCCGCGTTAGCGAGGTAGCGCAAGGAAACAGACGAAAGAATGGCCCAACCCGCCCACATACACATGTATATACATACACGTCCACACACGCAAATATACATACCTATACATCTCAATGTACACACATATATACACACACGGACATATACATATATACACATGTACATAATTCATACTGTCTGCCTTTATTTGTTCCCATCGCCACCCCGCCACACATGGAATAACAACCCCCTCCCCCCTCATGTGTGCGAGGTAGCGCTAGGAAAAGACAACAAAGGCCCAGTCGTTCACACTCAGTCTCTAGCTGTCATGTAATAATGCACCGAAACCACAGCTCCCCTTCCACATCCAGGCACCACACAACTTTCCATGGTTTACCCCAGACGCTTCACATGCCCTGGTTCAATCCATTGACAGCACGTCGACCCCGGTATACCACATCGTTCCAATTCACTCTATTCCTTGCACGCCTTTCACCCTCCTGCATGCTCAGGCCCCGATCACTCAAAATCTTTTTCACTCCATCTTTCCACCTCCAATTTGGTCTCCCACTTCTCCTTGTTCCCTCCACCTCTGCCACATATATCCTCTTGGTCAATCTTTCCTCACTCATTCTCTCCATGTGACCAAACGATTTCAAAACACCCTCTTCTGCTCTCTCAACCACACTCTTTTTATTTCCACACATCTCTCTTGCCCTTACATTACTTACTCGATCAAACCACCTCACACCACATATTGTCCTCAAACATCTCCTTTCCAGCACATCCACCCTCCTGCGCACAACTCTATCCATAGCCCACGCCTCGCAACCATACAACAATGTTGGAACCACTATTCCTTCAAACATACCCATTTTTGCTTTCCGAGATAATGTTCTCGACTTCGAAACATTCTTCAAGGCTCCCAGAATTTTCGCCCCCTCCCCCACCCTATGATTCACTTCCGCTTCCATGGTTCCATCCGCTGCCAGATCCACTCCCAGATATCTAAAACACTTCACTTCCTCCAGTTTTTCTCCATTCAAACTTTCCTCCCAGTTGACTTGACCCTCAACCCTCCTGTACCTAATAACCTTGCTCTTATTCACATTTACTCTTAACTTCTTTCACACACTTTACCAAACTCAGTCACCAGCTGATATATATTTATATATATATATATATATATATATATATATATATATATATATATATATATATATATATATATATATATATAATCGTTCTAGCGGTCTTGTTTTACGAGGGTCCAGGTCAGTGTAATATTCTAAGAAAATATGTATATTTTCCAGTCCCTGCTGCAACCTTGTTTTATATGACGACCCAAACTAGTGTAATGGTCGCAGAAAACGGGTGCTATTGTTTTCAACGTCCAACTCGCCTCTTTTGTCTCCTGATTACTTAGATGTGATATTTTTTTCTTTCCCTTTTTTCCTACGCAACCTCGTTTTATGACGGCCAAAACCACTGTAATAATACAGAAAACATTCATCATTGTTTTCAAAGTCCAGCTCGCCTATTTCGTTTGTTGATAACGTCGATGTGATATGGTTTTATAATTTCATATTTTCATCCAACGCAACCTTGTTTTATGACCAGCCAAACCAGTGAAAGTCACATAAAACGTTCATTTATGTTTTCGAAGTCCATTTTATTTCCTCTTTTTTTCTATTTCGCTTGATAACTTCGACTAGATTCAGTTCGCCATACGAAATAATAATTCTCTTTTCGATTGGTAGTATATTAACTATAAAAGACGAGTTAGCTGTAACATAGTATATGATAGCATTTACACAGTAAGCGTTGTACACAGAAGATAATTCAACTTGGTATATCACATGACTTCTTAATGTGACAGAGGAACTGAATGCCATTCCGATTAACTTAGAATCTAATGGAGCAATTTCCATCAAATATCAAATGTTTATTTATTAGTTTTTAAGACAGCAAAGTGGTTCTCCTTCTGTAACAGCAGTTCCACAATTGTTGCAGTAACGACGTTTCTACATCAGTTTATCTGTGATAATCGTTTCTACGGCGTAGCAGATCTGCGGCAACAGTTCTACAGCTACAACCCCACAACGTAAGAAGCCATTTACATTGTTATATCATTCTAGTAAGGTACGAATCGTATGCTTGAGGCAAGATCTGGTACTGTGTGTCTTGTGGTGAGAGTGTACTCACCAGTTTGGACTGTACGGGGAAAGAGTTCTACATTCGTGGGGCCTAAAGCACACACGCACACATATACGCACACAAGCTGAAGCCAAGTACCCATTTATCGACAAGCCCCGAAGGTAGGGTGAACGCCTGGGTTAGGTGTAGGCCGGTTGCCTCGCCTTGGATTCGAACCGATTGGCTCCGTGCATAAGTCATCGTTCACAACACAAAACACTGCACCACGCAAACCCGTGTGTGTGTGTGTGTGTGTGTGTGTGTGAATCCCACATTCGAGAGACTGAAGAATATATCAGTCGGCCGTGTATTCTAGTTCGAAACCCTAGGACTGTCATTAAGAGACGTGTATGTGGCCGTGTATTCTAGTTCGAAACCCTAGGACTGTCATTAAGAGACGTGTATGTGGCCGTGTATTCTAGTTCGAAACCCTAGGACTGTCATTAAGAGACGTGTATGTGGCCGTGTATTCTAGTTCGAAACCCTAGGACTGTCATTAAGAGACGTGTATGTGGCCGTGTATTCTAGTTCGAAACCCTAGGACTGTCATTAAGAGACGTGTATGTGTTCGTCTGTGTAGGGAAGAGCACCAAAAGCATATCGGCAATTTCCTATAGAATCAAGGTTTCCAAAGCACCTTCAAGTAATCGTTCAAACACTGTCATGTCATATTCCAAGGAGGCGATCTCTCGAAAATTCACTGTCGTTTTCCAAGTTTTGAATAATATATATATATATATATATATATATATATATATATATATATATATATATATATATATATATATTCTTTTTTCTTATACTAATCGCCATTTCCCGCATTAGCGAGGTAGCGTTATGAACAGAGGATGAGGACTGGGCCTTTGAGGGAATATCCTCACCTGGCCGCCTTCTCTGTTTCTTTTGGAAAAAAAAAAAGAAAAAAAAATATAGGAGTGCATGATGTCTCCATGGTTGTTTAATTTGTTCATGGATGGGGTGATTAGGGAGGTGAATGCGAGTTTTGGAGAGAAGGGCAAGTATGCAGTCTATTCTGGATGAAAGGGCTTGGGAAGTGAGTCAGTTGTTGTTCACTGATGATACACCGCTGATAGCTGATTCGGATGAGAAACAACAGAAGTTGGTGACTGAGTTTCGTAAAGTGCGAAAAAGAAGAAAGCTAAGAGTAAATGTGAATAAGAGCAGGGTTCAGTAGGGTTGAGGGACAAGTTAATTGGGAGATGAGTTTGAATGGAGAAAAACTAGAGGAAGTGAAGTGTTTCAGATATCTGGGAGTGGACGTAGCAGCGGATGGAACCATGGAAGCAGAAGAGAGTCACAGGGTGGGCGAGGAAGCGAAGGTTCTGGGAGCGTTGAAGAAGTGTGGAAGGCGAGAAAGTTATCTCGGAGAGCCAAAATGGGTATGTTTGAAGGAATAGTGGTTCTAGCAATGTTATATGTGTGCGTGGCATGGATTGTGCGGAGGAGGGTAGATGTTTTAGAAATGAGATGTTTGAGGACAATATGTGGTGTGAGGTGGTTTGATCGAGTAAGTAATGAGAGGATAAGAGAGATGTGTGATAATAAAAGGAGTGTCGTCGAGAGAGCAGAAGAGGGTGTGTTGAAATGGTTTGGACAAATGGGGAAAATGAATGAGGAAAGATTGACAAAGAGGATATATGTGTCAGAGGTGGAGGGAACAAGAAGCGGAAAACCAAATTGGAGGTGGAAGGATAGAGTGAAAAATATTCTGAGCGATAGAGGCCTGGACATACAGGAGGGTGAAAGGACTGAAAGGAATAGAGTGAATTGGAACGACGCGGTATACCGGGATCGACGTGCTGTCAGTGGATTGAACCAGGGCATGTGAAGCGTCTGGAGTAAACCATGGAAAGGTCTGTGGGGCTTGGATGCTGAGAGGGAGCTGTGTTTTCGGTGCATTACACATGACAGCTAGAGACTGCCTGTGAACAAATGTGTCCTCGCTGGAGGAAGGGATGCTATTTCATGTGTGGCGGGTTGGCGACGGGAATGGTTGAAGGCTGCAAGTATGAATATGTACATGTGTATATATGTATATGTCTGTGTATGTTTATGTAGGTATACGTTGAAATGTATATGTATGTATATGTGCGTAAGTGGGCGTTTATGTATATACATGTGTTTGTGGGTGGGTTCGGCTATTCCTCGTGTTTCCTTGCGCGACCTCACTAACGCGGGAGACGGCGATTAAATATAATGAAAAAATATTTTTTTTCTATTATACTTGATCGCCGTCTCCAGCGTTAGCGAGGTAGCGTTAAGGACAGGAGACCGATCCTTGGAGGGAATATCCTCATTCGGCTCCCTTCTCTGTTCCTTTTCTTGGAAAATTAAAAACGAGAGGGGAGGGACGATATGTATGTATATTCTTCAGCGATTTAATTGATCTTGAATTATTCTTTCTTTTATTCATATCTTTATGAATCCTTTTTTTCTTCATATTTTGTCACTTTTACCTTTTTGTTGACTTGACCCAGTACTGAGGAAATGATCATCATAACTGGGTACTGGAAGTTGCCTGTTTATAAGGTGTCATCTGAATGTGTCCTTCGAGTTTACATGTTTATATGCCTTCCCTTGTGCTTGTGTGTGTGTGTGTGTGTGTGTGTGTGTGTGTGTGTGTGTGTGTGTGTGTGTGTGATTACTATTTGTGGGTTATGAAGAGAGGGTTGTAGACTCGTGTTCTCTCTCTCTCTCTCTCTCTCTCTCTCTCTCTCTCTCTCTCTCTCTCTCTCTCTCTCTCTCTCTCTCTCTCTCTCTCTCGCCTGCGTCTATAGACCTATATATATCGAGGAAATTGGAAGTGCTTAAATGTTCATAATCTAACCAGACACTTCCTCTGCTTGCGTACAGTGTCGCATGATGAACAAAGCCCCCCTTCCCTCTCAGCCCCCGCCACCATCACCATCATTTTCATAAGTTGTCGTCAGGTGAGATTTAGATCTTCGGTTCCAAACCTCTCGGGTCAAACATTCCATCTGCACGGCGACTGACAGTCGTGTCCTCACGTCGTCATCATCATCATCATCATCATCTGAAATTCCGCACGCTCTTGATATTCCATTCATGTCCATTCTCTCTCTCTCTCTCTCTCTCTCTCTCTCTCTCTCTCTCTCTCTCTCTCTCTCTCTCTCTCTCTCTCTCTCTCTCTCTCTCTCTCTTTCCATCTATCTCCTAAATATCTATCTATCTATCCATCGATATCTATCTATCTATCTATCTCTCCATCCATCCATCCATCCATCCATCTATCTCTCTCTCTGGTACGTACAGACATACACCATCAGATACATCATCTTCACCAGCCTCACCCACCGTTGGCCCCCACGTATAGTCTTAGGACCTCATCAGAATGTTCATTCGTGCGTCTTTATCATCATTCTGGGAATTTCTACAAAAGTCAGGATCCGTAGGACGAGAAATTGCACCATCTATTCTTAATTTATTCATTATTCAAATTGCATGTCATTAACAACCGCACGCATATCTGTGTCTTGAACGAATGTTTATCTTCACCGTATCTTTAAGACGGAAGCACTGATGTAAGTATGGACATCTTCACAGCATTTGTCTTAATGATTTAGGTTCTCACATTTTCTGTTCTCGAAATGTTGCGTTCGGTTTGTTAGCTCTGCTGACCTCAGAATTGTACCGGGTTCTACACAGGAAACTTAAGCACTGACATCCATTTAGGCGGAGTTGGCACAAGTGCACACAGGGGTTGGATGACAATGTACCTGGCACACTCAGCCTCACCCCTGACCTCTCCTGTCAGCACACCTCCAGGTCTTGTGACTGGCATTACTCTCCTCCTGACGTGTGCTTTCAGGTGCTCGCGTCATTATTCCTCCTACGGTCGCCCGTGCATCTTCATTCACACAGGGACAATGTTGTGTTTGTTATATATTGTGACCTTGTTCATATATACCCACAAACACACACACACACACACACACACACACACACACACACACACACACACACACACACACACCTTTGAACATATCTCCAGAGCAACAAACCAACCATTCTTAACAAGTCCAAGCATCAGAGATACTTCGTTAGGGCAGCGGCTGTGGTATTCTGTTCCCATGGATCATCTCATCCACACGACTGTGAAAAAAGCCATTGTGACAGTGGTTGACGACCCCCCCCCCCCCCCCCCGTCCGTATTCCATGCTTATTACATCACCTTTTATCCCCACACAATGGCTGCCCTATTTGTAGACACCCTCGACAGGACGCGCTATTTTACCCCCAGTACTACACAGCAAAGATTATGAAAACACTTCATTGTTGTACATTATTTTTATTTAATGTATTATAAACATGTAAACCAGAGGGTCCCTGTTTCTTTTTATCTCTCTGTATGCAGCCATCACTACAACTGATGTGAAAAAGAAAAAAAGATATCAATCCACACACAAGAATTTCTTTTCGTTTATTTTCTTTTCAAATGGTTTACTAAGTACGTAATCCTGTCAAACATGAACACGTATTCCCCCGTACTTCTCCCAATCCCCTGTTGCCCCTTTACCGTTGATCCTCTATTATGATGGTACAGTATACTGTCCCACTTCCATGTTCCTGTGTACTCACTACACACCTTTCTTATCTCTGGGAATACAGTTTCATCAATGAACTTCTCACTAAAAAGGAGTCATCATTTCCCTGCTACTGGAAGTTGCGCAGTCTGAGGTTTCGGGAGCCTTTGGAAAGGTCCTGGATATATATATATATATATATATATATATATATATATATATATATATATATATATATATATATATATATTTTGCTTTGTCGCTGTCTCCCGCGTTTGCGAGGTAGCGCAAGGAAACAGACGAAAGAAATGGCCCAACCCACCCCCATACACAATGTATACACACACACGTCCACACACGCAAATATACATACCTACACAGCTTTCCATGGTTCACCCCAGACGCTTCACATGCCCTGATTCAATCCACTGACAGCACGTCAACCCCGGTATACCACATCGATCCAGTTCACGCTATTCCTTGCCCTCCTTTCACCCTCCTGCATGTTCAGGCCCCGATCACACAAAATCTTTTTCACTCCATCTTTCCACCTCCAATTTGGTCTCCCACTTCTCCTCGTTCCCTCCACCTCCGACACATATATCCTCTTGGTCAATCTTTCCTCACTCATTCTCTCCATGTGCCCAAACCATTTCAAAACACCCTCTTCTGCTCTCTCAACCACGCTCTTTTTATTTCCACACATCTCTCTTACCCTTACGTTACTTACTCGATCAAACCACCTCACACCACATATTGTCCTCAAACATCTCATTTCCAGCACATCCATCCTCCTGCGCACAACTCCATCCATAGCCCACGCCTCGCAACCATACAACATTGTTGGAACCACTATTCCTTCAAACATACCCATTTTTGCTTTCCGAGATAATGTTCTCGACTTCCACACATTCTTCAAGGCTCCCAGGATTTTCGCCCCCTCTCCCATCCTATGATCTACTTCCGCTTCCATGGTTCCATCCGCTGCCAGATCCACTCCCAGATATCTAAAACACTTTACTTCCTCCAGTTTTTCTCCTTTCAAACTCCATTCAAGTTTCTATGCACTTTGTTCGTATTCATATACCTCCGCGTTGTACAGTTAGGTTCGGTAAAATGCTATCTGCTGGATATGTGCGCCTGTTGGGAAATGACCGGTGTAGACCCCGTTGCTCACCAACGTGAGACGAAGGGTATTCGAGTACATAGTATTCGAATAGATATTTCCTATTAGCCAGGCCCATAGCCAAGCGGTTAGCATTCCCGCCTCTCACACAGGGGTCCCGGGTTCGATCCTAGCTGTTGGAGGTTTGTATGTTCTATGAAGGTGCTCGTTTCTTTGCACTATGTTCTTATATATATATATATATATATATATATATATATATATATATGCATACGTTTTTAAGAAGGTGGCAGCATATTTGACGTGGAGAGACATTTCCTGGATTCCTGCACGATTATTTCACAGAGCTGCCACCAGTATAGCGCAGTTCTTTCTCGAGACATTTGAAATTAACATTGCCAGCGGGCAACAAGGCCCTTGTCCCGGAATTCAGAATATGTGGCGAAATATTTATCTCTGTGATTCATTTATATTTAATTATTTATGATTCATCTCAAGATTGGAAAGCTGTGTCGGCAACGTCTGTCACTGGAGACTTGACTTGTTAGGTGGCGCTTTTACACGGAAATTTGGTCTGGTTGAATTGGGGAATTTTTTTTTTATTTTTTTTTTCTGTAAGCTTGGATGGACTTTTTATGTATGTAAATTATGGCTTGTGGGATTTTGTGTCCTGATATAACGTTTGTGTTAGGTTAACCAGTACAGATTACCTGATCTTGGGCAGTACCATATGATGATTAGCTCCTGGTATTACCAGTAAAGATAGGGTTAGAAAGTGTGTCTGTTATCATTATTATTATTATTATTATTATTAGTAGTAGTAGTAGTAGTAGTAGTGGTGGTGGTAGTAGTAGTAGCGTAGTAGTAGTGTAGTAGTAGTAGTCGTTTTTTTCTGAATTCGAATCGTTACACTTCTTCGGGGAGGATAAGGTGCGGAAGAGATCTTAGTGTGGGAAGACTGATCGATTTTTGTCTTCGTTTTGCTGTGGATGAAGCTGGTGGAGGATGGAGTCGTCTGTGGTGTGGATATAGGGTCGTACGGGAGTATAGTGCTTAGATGAAAATACGTAGAAGTAGACGAATATCATTGGATGGTATATTTACAGTAAAAGGGTAAGATGATCATTGATATTATCATGAATTATTAGAACAAGGGAAGGAGTGTTGAGGTGATGCCCGGAGACATCTTACATCCTCCGTTCCAAACCGAAGTGTTATTTTTTCGGTCTCTCAAAAAAAGCTTTACATTATGCCTTGGGCGCTGTTTTTCCCGCGTTACGAAGGGTTTTGCGCAAGGAAACAAAAAAAAAGAAAGGCCCCCAAACCCACCCACATACACATGTGTATACATGCCTTCCCCCCACCGCACAATTTCAGACCTATAATTTCGGAAAGTACACATATTTTATACACACACAACATTTACTATATACAAATATTCATAATTCATACTTGCTGCCCTTAATTTTATTTTCCCGGGCGCCAAACCCCGCACACATGAAAATGCAGCCCGCTTCCCCCGCACGCACACGAAGTTGATTTTGGGAAAAAATACAAAAAAGGGGCCACATTCGTTCACATTTCAGTCTCCATTTTGGTTTTTGTAAAATTTTTGCACCGAAACCACAGCCCCCTTTTAAAAATTTTTCCACCCCCCGGGAAAACTTTCCAGGGGTTTCCCCTTAAAACCTTTAAAAACCCCTTTGGTTTAAATTCCATTGAAGCACGTCAAACCCGGTTTTAACCACATCGTTCCAGTTCCCCCTTTTCCTTGACCCCTTTTTCCCCCCTCTGCATGTTAAACCCCCGGATCGATAAAATTTTTTTTCACTTCTTCCTTTCCATTTTACAATTTGGTTTCCCATTAATCGTTCCCTCCCCTCTGAAACACTATCCTTTTTTGTCAATCTTTCCTCACCCCAATTCTTTTCCATGTGCCCAAACCATTTCAAAACACCCTTTTTCTGTCTCTCAAAACATTGTTTTATTCCCAAACCCTCCCTTACCCTTTAAATTTACTTACTCGTTTCAACCCACCTCACACCACATATTGCCCCAAAATTTTTTTCTCTTTTTCGAACCTTCACCCTCCGCCCCCCAACCCTTTTTCTTATACCCCACCCCCCTCGAAACCCTTTTTATAAAAATTGGGTTGAACCACAAATTCCCTTCAAACATCCCCATTTTTCCCCTTTCCGAGTTTAATGTTCTCGCCTTCCACTTTTTTTTCAAAGCTCCCAGATTTTTTTTGGCCCCCTCCCCCACCCTTTTGACGCATTTCCCGCTTCCATGGTTCCTTCCGTTTTGCCACATCCCCCCCCCAGATATCTAAAAACACTTCATTTTCCCCCGGTTTTTTTCCCCAATTCAAACTTCCCATCCCGGGTCGCCCTTGTCTCTAAACCCCTACTGTACCTAAAAACCCTTTGTTTCTTATTACTTTTAAAATTGAGTTTTCTTCTTTCACACACTTTTCCAAACTCAGTCACCAGTTTTTTGAAATTTTTACCCGTTCGGGCCACCGGCGCTGTATCATCAAGCGAACAACAGCCCTCTCATTAAACAATAGACTGCTACTTCCCCCTTTTCCCCAAAATCTTGCACTTCCCCCCTTAAAAACCCCTTTCCAAAAACAAATTAAAAACCTTGGGGGCTTTCTGGGCACCCCTGCCGCAAACCGACATTCTTTGAGAAACCAATCACTTTCCTTTTTCCCTACTCGTACAAATGCCCTTTCCCTCCCGTTTAAGAAACTTTTAACTGCTTCAGCAACTTGCCCCCCCAACATCTTATACTTTTTACCTTCCCCAGGGCACCTCAAACAACACTAGCATATCCCTTCTCCGATCCAAATTTTGAAATTTTACAAGTCCAATTTATTTTTGTAAGTTTTTCCCAAACGCCCATTCCCCAAAAAAAAACCCCCGGGAAAAAAAACCCCCCCTTTTTTAACCCCCCCCTTTTTAAAACCCCAAAATCCCTTTTCCCCCGTAGATGCTCTGTACATCCCCTTCATTTTTCCCCGATGTTTTCCCCCTGCCTTTAAAATTTTCCCAGGAAAACTCAACAAACTTATACCTCTGTAATTTGAACACTCCCCTTTACCCCCTTTTTCCCTTTTTGTTCATGGCAGTAGCATGGTTTCCCGGGCCAAAATCCCCCGGCCCCTTAACTTTGGGCCAAAATTAAATTTGAATATCCTTTTAAAAACCAGTCCCCCCCCTTTTTTTAAATTTTAAATTCCACTCCCAATACCACCCAAAAACCCGCCCCCTTTTCCCGGTTTTTAATTTTTCCTTTAAAGCTTTTACACCTCTTCTGGTTTACGAAAAAATTCCCCCCGGACCTCTAATTTCGCACACCCCCTCGACCAAAACACCCAAAATATTTGTTTATCTTTTCATTTTAACACATTAACAACCCTTCAAAAATTTCTTATCCTTTCTCCAAAACTTCACCAAAACTTGTCTTTTTACCCCCCCCCTTTTTAGCCCCCCCCCCCCCTTTCCCCCAAATGTTCCCATTTGTTCTCTTGTCTTACGCATTTTTATTTACCCCCTTTTCCAAAAATCTTTTAATTCCCCCTAAAATTTAATGAAAATTCTCTCCCCCCCACCCCTCTTTTCCCCTTCTTTTTTCCACCTCTTGCACCTTTCTCTTGACCTACTGCCTCTTTCTTTTATACATCTCCCTGTCATTTGCACTGTTTCTCTGCAAAAATCGTTCAAATGCCTCTCTCTTCTCTTTTACTAATAATTATACTTCTTCATCCCACCACTCACTATCCTTTCTAATCAACCCACTTCCCACGCTTCTCATGCCACAAGCATCTTTTGCGCAAGCCATCACTGCTTTCCTAAATACATCCCATTCCTCCCCCACTCCCATTACGTTCTTTGTTCTCAACTTTTTCCATTCTGCACTGTCTCTCCTGGTACTTCCTCACACAAGTCACCTTCCCGAGTTCACGTACTCTCACCACTCTCTTCACCCCAACATTCTCTCTTCTTTTCTGAAAACCTTTACAAATCTTCACCTTCGCCTCCACAAGATTATGATCAGACATCCCTCCAGTTGCACCTCTCAGCACATTAACATCCAAAAGTCTCTCTTTCGCGCGCCTATCAATTAACACAATTCAGTAAAGCTCTCTGACCATCTCTCCTACTTACATACGTATACTTATGTATATCTCTCTTTTTAAACCAGGTATTCCCAATCACCAGTCCTTTTTCAGCACATAAATCTACATGCTCTTCACTATTTCCATGTACACCAGTTATTCCCTCAACTGCCACATTACTCACCTTTGCATTCAAATCACCTATCACTATAACCCGGTCTCGTACATGATCCTTCTTCTCATGCCCAAATGCAGAGGCACCAGTAATCACCCATGTCTCTCCATCCACTTTCAGTTTTAACCATATCAATCTAGAATTTACTTTCTTACACTCTATTACATACTCCCACAACTCCTGTTTCATGAATAGTGCTACTCCTCCCTTTGCTCTTGTCCCCTTACCAACCCCTGACTTTACTCCCACAAACATTCCCAAACTACCCTTCCCCTTTACCCTTGAGCTTCGTTTCACTCAAAGCCAAAACATCCAGATTCCTTTCCTCAAACATACTACCTATCTCTCCCTTTTTCTCATCTTTGTTACATCCACACACATTTAGACACCCCAATCTGAGCCTTCGAGGGGGATGAGCACTTCCCGCGTGACTCCTATATATATATATATATATATATATATATATATATATATATATATATATATATATATATATATATATATATATATATATATATCTTTTTCGCACCCTTTGATCTCACTTCTTTTCATTCTTTTCCATTTTCCTCGTCTTTTCGATGTAAGATCCCGACGTTCGGGCGCCTTAGACAACAACTGGAGTCATTTGTACAAAAAAAAAAAATAAAAATTGGAATTTCAGTGGTCGAGGATCAAATTAGTGTCTGGTGTGAGGGTCTCCACCGTGTGTGTGGAACTTCATGATTTTGTGGTAATTTCATATTAGTGTACAGCAGAGTACTATATCTCACGTTGGGTCAAGTTGAAGAAATCTTCATATCTGATGTTATCTTGCGTTGTTCCTCTACTGATGTTATTTGTAATACATTAGTGTCGTTTCCTTTCTATTTCTTCCTCTCTCACTTCCTTACCTGTCCTGCCGTAGCGAGGAAAACATCAGGAAAGACCATGAGTGAGAGAACTCCTCGCATGACTCCCTTTTTTTTTCCTGCTTTTAGAAGGTAGTAATACAGTAGGGGAAGAATTCCAGCTGCCATCCATCTCAGTCACCCATGAGATACGTGGGTAGTGTTGTTGTCACCTATACCCAGGGATCTAGTCAAGTTATCCCTCCTGATTTATCAATAAAGCGAGACCTCTTTAATAATATAGTTATGTAATCTTTCATGAAATTGATATCTGGATAGAGAGATTAATACTAGATAGAGATATTAACCACGTCATCATCGGATTTATTGGAATATAAAGTGGACTGCATAAATCTGTATAAATTGATGGACCTCCGTGGTTAGCGTTGCAGACCGCCAGGCATTCAGACCCCCCAATCCCCCTTCCCCAAGCCCCAACCCACCGCACCCTCACCCTACCTCACCGGCTCGGTGTAGGTCGCAGAAGTTCGAATTCTGCTTGCGGGAATCGATCCAAACTCAACCCAGCTGTTCATCCTCCGGTAGGGTTTGGTCATTAACCTGGGTACCTGGCTGGCTTAGCATGAAGTATATATATATATATATATATATATATATATATATATATATATATATATATATATATATATATATCCCTGGGGATAGGGGAGAAAGAATACTTCCCACGTATTCCCTGCGTGTCGTAGAAGGCGACTAAAAGGTAAGGGAGTGGGGGGCTGGAAATCCTCCCCTCTCGTTTTTTTTTTTTTTTTTTTTTTTTTTTTTTTCAAAAGAAGGAACAGAGAAGAGGGCCAGGTGAGGATATTCCCTCAAAGGCCCAGTCCTCTGTTCTTAACGCTACCTCGCTATCGCGGGAAATGGCGAATAGTATGAAAAAAAAAATATATATATATATATACATATATATATATATATATATATATATATATATATATATATATATATATATATATATATATATATATATATATATATCATTTATGAAATGGTCATGATAAGGGTGTTCAGTTGCTCGTGCCGTCTCAGCTAAATAGCAGAGAGGATCTGAAACTCTACATGCTCTCGACTCCCTCGATCATCATCTTCCCTCCTTATCATATCGAGAAATATCGATATTTTTTTGTCAAATTTATACTGACAGATGCTTCGGGTTATAAGTGGCAAAGCAACGCGCTTTCAAACCAGTTTGATGATGTCTTCATAGCTCTGCTTAGAGCATAATTGTTTAAACAACACATATTACATTACATGTTGGATAGCGAAATGAATTGAATTGTGTAAAGACAGATTGAAGCTAATTGTCATCTCTCTTGTATCATCTGAGAATCGCTTCGTGTATACTAAGATATTGGCCTGCACTCCCTGCACATATGCGCCCACACAACACCACAACACTTATGACCTGTGGTCCCCAACCGGTGGATGAGGCCAGCTTCCTGAGTCCTGCAGGAATCTCATGAGGATAGAAGGGGCTCCTTCAGCAGGAAGTAAATAATACTTGATTATGAAGGATCCAGGGAAATGAATGAAAGCCAGAACGAGAAGACAGAAGTTCACACTGAGACCGCAGATGAAGACTGGGCGAAGAGGATTCAGAAACGATCAAAGATTCATCTGACCTGAAGGCGCGGTTCTTTTATAAACCACACATATGTGGTTTGTATAGTCACCTTGACCTATGTGGTTTATATAGTTACCTTGAACCTTCCCTTGACCTACGTGGTTTACATAATTCCCTACATTTTGAACACAGCAATAATAATAATTGCATATTGATTAATCAAGACCGTGTTAATCTCAAGATAATCTGTGCCAGATAAAAGGGACAAAATACCGTAAAACAATATAATGTTTGATCATGAAAAATGGCTAATAATACGTGAGATAGGATTACAATCGAGGCCATAACCAGAGCCATAACCAGAGCCATAACCAGAGAGATACAGTTTTGGAATAGTTGCCTAAGTAGGTTCATTATTTTTTTCGCCTGCGAGAGTTTTATAAGTATTCATGGTTGAAGTTCCATCCGAGGAAAGAACTTTTGCACATTATGGAGCCATCTTCTTCCTGCAGGACTTAAAACTGGCTCTCTGGAGGGAGTTGGTCAAACAAGAGGTTCTCTGAGCATTACCGCTGAGATAACACCCTGCCAACAGCCCTCTCTTAAAGACGCTCTCGCGTTGTTCTCATGTCCAGTGTCTATAACACGATCCTATATATATATATATATATATATATATATATATATATATGTATATATATATATATATATATATATATATATATAATATATATATATATATATATATATATATATATATATATATATATATATATATATATATATACTCACACTCACACACACACACACACACACACACACACACACACTCAACCAAACACAAACATACACACAAGAATAAAGACATGGTACATATATACGAGGTCACGAGACGGGGCAACAAGAGTGTGAAACCTCTCTCCATGTAACACACAAAATGGTAATCAAATATTCAGATATTTTCATGGGTAATGATTTATTCATAGATTCACACAAAGTTGGATCAGGTAAGGTAAAACATGCAAGGAGGAGTGTGTATTTGCTGAGCCGCAGGGCAACGCCACTGCCCACACGCTAATGGCGTCACATCCAGCAATATTCTTGCGTTACTCCCGTGATGTTTGGTTGCTCGAAGCTGGCGCGGGTGGCTGGGAAAGGCCACACCTCTTGGGGATCACATCTCCCTCAGGCTACAAGTTCGATTTCAGGATCTCATGTGTGGCGTGCATGCATATGTGAGTGTGTATGTATGTGTGTGTGTGTGTGTGTGTGTGTGTGTGTGTGTGTGTGTGTGTGTGTTGTATGAAAGATGCACTTATTACTACAGATAATAGTGCTTGTTTATATACGTGGTTCAGACACATGTAGGGCTGGCTTGTGTGGGTCTAGAGTATGATATAATAGCGCCGTGCACCGCCAGACGATGGCACTGTCAGGTCACTGCTTAAATAAAACATCACGAGCTGTGTCGTGTCTGGGCCTGGGCAGGAGTGTAATGGCCTCCAACGCCGGGGATTTAAAATATTTATACTGGAGATTTAGCCAGACGAAGGAGGAGGTCGAGGAAGATAGGAGAGAGGGAGGTGCCGCATGCGACACAGACCTCCCTGCATGGCACCGAACTCCACAACCTCCTATTGTTAAAGAAAAGAAACAAGACGACAGGCGTCTTCTCGTCTCCCTAGGCTTCTACAAGAGAGAGAAACTCGAGCTGAGAATTCATTAATACGTTCCCCTTTTTTTCGTGCGAAAGAAAAGGTGCTCAATTTTAGGTGCCATATTGAAATCCCAGCGGGAAAGAACGCGAGGCTTTTGCCTTAAGTTCCGATGGAATGGGATATAAAAGTTATTATTTTTGTCAAGCCCGAGTGATATTGCCACCCGGAACTAAAACACTGGCATCCAGTCTCCGAGGGAGGCTTGGGCTTAGGGCTGTCGGGTCAGCGAGCCGGCCTCATTCGTCATACACAGGACTTTCAGATGTAGCGTCTGCGGGAGAGGGGGCTGGAGGCAAGGCAGTTAAAGAATATGGGTCTGAAAAGACTATGGTCTGGAACTAGGGAGTTTAAGTTTATGTCTGACAAGATTGTGGGCTGGAAGTAGGGCTGTTAACGAGTATGGGTCTGAACTGACTATGGCCTGGAAGAGGGCTGTTAACGTTCATGGGTCTGAGTGGAGTGTGGGTCTGAAGAGAGTGGGGCAGAGCTCCTCTGGAGTATGGGAAGGGCTCCTTAAGGGGCTGTTAGGGAATATAAGCCTGAGAGCAGCGCATTTCGGAGTACAAGTAGGAGAGGCATTTCTGAGCATCATTTGTGAGAGAAGTGTAGTTTACGATATAGGTCGGAGGTGGAGGTGTTGGGGGGGATGTGTGGTCCGAAGGCAACCTGACCGAGTGGTGAGGGTCATGAATGAGCTCAGATCTTCGACGTCTCTCACTGTTTCTTATTGATAATGACCAACATGGCCCCAGTCGTGGCCATCACTGGTGGAAATGAAATAAATGAAAAGTATTTAGGAGATTAATTAGTGCTCCTCTAATGTTTGCAGACATGAGATTTAAAGGTAGAAAGGTTATGGGATAAGGGAAAGACAAAAGGAGAAGAGATTTCCACATTTACGGCCGGTCTCCACACGTAAACTATAGGATATATAGCAGCCACACGCGTGTCATGGGTCCATACTTGGATGACAGGGACACACACAGAACCTCCCGAGAACAGTCACAGAAATGATGCCTGTAGAACTGGGAGAGGACGATAACATCACGGCGCATGGAGAAGGCGTGGCTGGAGGCAAGGGATGCTTGGAGAATTAATGAAACGTAAGGCTTTTGATGCCACACTGGCTGATAGAGAGGTGGAGGAAGAACCATCTTAGATACGAGAGCAGTGCTCCATGCTTAGGACGGATCAGACACAGGTGTATGTGAAACAGCTCCTCACACGAGAGAAAGCACTAGTGCATCACCTCCAGGTCTTTGGGAACCAGGCTTTATGATGTTGTCTGTGTCGGTTTACCAGGATTGTGCCCAAAATATGTATGTTATTGTAGGGTTGAACTGTCCAGAGGAGGAGCGAAGGACATTTAGAAAGAAATAAAAGTAGAAATTGTGTTTTAGCTGTGTTGAAGTTAACCAGCTTTTTGCCTTCCCTCTCGAAGATACAACCGAATTACATTAAGAGAGCAGATAAGTGTATTGCGATAAAGAAAATGAGTATTAGAGCGAGAAGAAGGAATGCGTAGTGAAGAGTGTGAAATGAAATCATCAGAGTAAAGAGGGATAGTTATTGAAAAGATCATTTATGTATGGAAGAAAGACAGTAGGCGACAGGACAGAACCCTGAATGACACCACTGATGATAGGATAAAAGGGGAAATTCGCACCATCAGCCAGTATCGTAGTGGACTGACTTGAAACTGTGCATAAGAGAGAGAACAAAGAGAAGCAAAAAAAAACGAAAGGCAGGAAGTTTAGATAGCAAAAACTGTGTCACGCCAAGTCAAATGCTTCTGTAAATACTAACAATATTATAGAGGTAGAGAGAGAAAAAAAATTCGTTCATTATCTGCCTGGAATTCACTGTTACCACACTGATGTATGGGTTGCATATCTCATCTACCACCACGCTACAGCCTGGGAAGGACCCTATGGTGTGTTGTCGTTTGAATTCCTTTGTATCCTTTTGTGTTCCTTTATAACATCTATGTGGTAAATGTGAAGGCAAGGAAAAAACAGTTTTCTCTCTTAAAATAAGAATTTAGTATCGTTTGATAACATATTCAAATAGATACAAATCACTCATGATATTCTTTTATGTTTTCACCATGACAGTGGATCGTTATTCTCACATCGACGACAGACCAGTAATGTACAATACTTTATGATCATTTTAAGGCCACAGCTCTTAGGTAATCTGTGTATAACGCATATCTACAGGAATGAGAACGTTAAGTTATAATTACTGTACAATGTACATCAGGACTGTACAGTGATTTCATACTTACAGCTACACATGTATAGTGTCCACCCGCCTTCGTTACCGTGATTGTCTCTCTTCCTTATATAAGAAAACGAATTATAACGAATACTATATATATATATATATATATATATATATATATATATATATATTTTTTTTTTTTTTTTTTATACTTTGTCGCTGTCTCCCGCGTTTGCGAGGTAGCGCAAGGAAACAGACGAAAGAAATGGCCCAACCCCCCCCCATACACATGTATATACGTACGTCCACACACGCAAATATACATACCTACACAGCTTTCCATGGTTTACCCCAGACGCTTCACATGCCTTGATTCAATCCACTGACAGCACGTCAGCCCCGGTATACCACATCGCTCCAATTCACTCTGTTCCTTGCCCTCCTTTCACCCTCCTGCATGTTCAGGCCCCGATCACACAAAATCTTTTTCACTCCATCTTTCCACCTCCAATTTGGTCTCCCTCTTCTCCTTGTTCCCTCCACCTCCGACACATATATCCTCTTGGTCAATCTTTCCTCACTCATTCTCTCCATGTGCCCAAACCACTTCAAAACACCCTCTTCTCCTCTCTCAACCACGCTCTTTTTATTTCCACACATCTCTCTTACCCTTACGTTACTCACTCGATCAAACCACCTCACACCACACATTGTCCTCAAACATCTCATTTCGAGCACATCCATCCTCCTGCGCACAACTCTATCCATAGCCCACGCCTCGCAACCATACAACATTGTTGGAACCACTATTCCTTCAAACATACCCATTTTTGCTTTCCGAGATAATGTTCTCGACTTCCACACATTCTTCAAGGCCCCCAGAATTTTCGCCCCCTCCCCCACCCTATGATCCACTTCCGCTTCCATGGTTCCATCCGCTGCCAGATCCACTCCCAGATATCTAAAACACTTCACTTCCTCCAGTTTTTCTCCATTCAAACCCACCTCCCAATTGACTTGACCCTCAACCCTACTGTACCTAATAACCTTGCTCTTATATATATATATATATTTCCAGCTTTGCTTGATGTATAACGCCATTTGCGTTCACAATGTGTATGGCCGGACAGTTTCCCGTCATGTGAGCCGCCGGATGCTTAAAAATATACAACGCACGCTATTATTTTCTGAACATTTGTGTGTATGTACAGGAGGAATGATCTGGTGTAGAAAAAGAGAGTATTTACAACAGTGGGCGCGACAGGTTTATCTCCTTGTTATTTACATAGTGTGGAATCCCGTAGGAAGCATTTTCTAACAATATACACCGGGAAATATTTCTTTATGGCCTTTCTATATTTACTTTAAATCTCTCTGAGAAAATTCCATAGGGTTTTTTTTTTTTTTCTGTTAGTTTTATATTTTCACGTTGAATCCTTTGAGAAAACTCCTGAGAAATCTTTATTTTCCGATAGATTATATTCACGTTCAATGCCTTTCAAAATCTCCAGAGATTATTCGTCCGATAGATTATATTCACGTTGAATCCCTTTCAAAATCTCCAGAGATTATTTGTCCGATAGATTATATTCACATTGAATGCCTTTCGAAATCTCCAGAGATTACTCGTCCGATAGATTATATTCACATTGAATGCCTTTCAAAATCTCCAGAGATTATTCGTCCGATAGATTATATTCACGTTGAATGCCTTTCAAAATCTCCAGAGATTATTCGTCCGATAGATTATATTCACATTGAATGCCTTTCAAAATCTCCAGAGATTATTCGTCCGATAGATTATATTCACAGTAAATCCCTTACGGAAATCTTTGAAGCGATTTTATCTGATTCAACAAAGTCACGTTGAGTCCCTTGCGACATTTGCAGCATCACTTACCATTAACGTAAATGATTCTCAGTGATTTACACCAGTGGGAACGTAAATCAGAAAAACAAATTTACATTAACAAGGCACTAGATCGCCCTTTCCTGGGACTCCTTATGGCTGTAGTTGGATCCCAGGGCCACGGGGGAAGGCCACAACATAGTGCAGGCGAATCCCGCACGACCTTCCCTCCCTCGCCTGTCAGGAGCGGCGAAAACCTGCAGCTCTGGACTTGCGGCCTCATAACTCGAGCCGGCCCAGCAGCTCCATGCTTGCTGCACCGGGGTCTCGGGTCTCAAGTCTCGGATCTCCTCGGGGCCTCTGTTCTCGAGACTTGGCCGTCTGAGTCCTTGAGGCCTCCATAATGGGTCTGTTTTTTTTTCCCCCCCCTGGGTTTCGATCTCACTCCTAGGATAGGTGGTTTCGAGTCTTTGGTCCTCGTGACAGGTCTCGGGTATATGGTCTCTCGAGCCTCGTTTTACTGCCAGAGCCGAGGACGGTAAGATATGCGATCCTCCTTCGGGCATCGAGGACTATATCGCCATCTCCCTTCTCTTTTGCGAGAGAGTTTCTTGGAGTTTATTGTTCATGCCTGATAGTAAAGGAACGATGTTAATTTGCAGGCTTTGTAGAATCAGCCTTTCTCCGCTTTGTTCTGAGGATGTGCATACTCATTATGACAGCGAGTACATTTGAGCTTATGAAAACTGGAAACTCCAAGTGTAGAAAAATAGTCATGAGTGGCATTTGCTGATGCATATGCTTGCCCACACATGCACGGGCATGCTTGCTGATACACATACATAGATATGTAAATGATACATACACATGCACACCTACAACTCCACCAGTCAGAAAGCATTTGACATCGTAACCATATAGGAGGCTGGCTACCTCCTTGAACTAGCCTGCAAAATCCCTTTTCCTCTTTAAATGGTTTTATCAAATCTAGAGCACATGGCGGGCCATAAGCAACATCCAATCTATTCCTTGCCTTTTTTCCATGGTGGACGTTTTAGAAAATCTGGCCTCTACAGTGATACATGTTACGACAGACGTGATGAAGACTTTGAGAGCTCTGTCAGGAAGAGAGCGAAAGATGCCAAGTCAGATTCCTGAAAGTCTTTCCTTAGCGAGCTATCTTCTCGCAGGACAAGGAGCTCGACTTTGATGACCCCTTCCAGCACTAAGAAACGTCTGGCAATGAATGCATTCTTCTCACGGTGGTCCGGACCAGGGAGGTATCCACTGATGGCTCGGCCATGAAAATGAAGTGTCAGATGAGATCAGCTGAAGGGCGTGTCTCTTTGGTCATCTCAAGTAACGTTCTCGTATCGCAGAAAATGGAAACCTAACCTGAATTTTACGTTCTCAAAAGGTGAAGCTTGCGAAGGAAGGTGACTGTCTTATCGCGAGCCGCGAGAATATTCATCTCGTTGCCTTGAAGTGAAACGTTCAGGTGAATGATCTCACCAAACAAAAAAGATCTGCTAAATAGACCAGCTTGAGGACGAATGTATGGTCCGTCTTCTTCAGGCGAAATTCTTCGGCTTTTGTTAGTTCTTCCCATTTTTCAATAATATGACATTTTCTGTTTTCAACAAGCGATGACGGGAAGAAAAGACGCATGTCAGAGGAGCCTTGTGGGAACTGGTCTGGAGTCACCAGTGGCGTGCCGCAGGGCTCGGTCCCGTGACCATCGCTCTCCTCGCTCTCTAAACATGACTTCCCAGAAGGACTGGCCTCATACCTGAATACGTTTGTTGATTATGCGGAGGTCATGAGGGAAGGAAGGAGTCAGCAGGATTGCACAACGTACAGGTTCACCTAGACAAACTCGTAAATTCGTCTGTTACTTGGTTGATGAAATTCCACCCGACTGAATGCACAGTAATTAGGAAGAGACGCAATGAAAGTAGGCCTCAGTGCAATTGCTGTCCAGTAAGGAATAAGCCACAGGAATCTGTGCACATGAAAGTGAATTGGAAGTCGACATTGTACTTTACCTATCACCATATCCCCACCTCAGGGGAACTGTAAATGAGGCAGAATGTCTGTGAGGAAATATTAGAGTTGCATTTAAGACATGGATGAGAAAGTATACAGCAGAATGTTCCCATCCAATATACTTCTAAAGAAGCACAAAGAACTAATAGAAAGCGTCCAGAGGAGGGCAGAAATGATGATGCTAGAAGTGAGAACGCTGAGTTACAGTTAGAGGCCGTAAATGTGTCTGCCATAGAAGAGGGAGGAGTAAGGCGTGAGTTGATCACAGCCTTTAAGGTTTTGAACCGGTCTGTTGTCGTCACCAGTGATCAGTTCTTCGAGAGATACAGAACGAGCAGCGGCCATAGCACGAAAGTTAAGCAACAAGCATGTTATGATAACATTGTAGAATAACATGAAGAGTAGAACAGAGTGAGTAATGAAACTAAGTAAGCTGGCAGAATACAAGAGTTTGAAAAGTTTATTTTCTAGTGGAGTTCAAGAGATGGGGGGGAGGGGGGGTCTGCGAGTGCAGAACTCCCCTCCCTCCCCCATACCACCCCCACCATACAAATAAGTAATAACACATACACAGAGCCACACAAACACTCACATACAAGCACACACACACACACACACACACACACACACACACACACACACACACACACACACACAAAGCTGCCATCTTTAATTCAGAGCCTAATGTTTTATTATAACGCTTCCGCTTCGCATATAAAATGAATTAGACCACTAAAGCTATAATAGAAAACGGATAAATCATGCATAGAGAGGCAGATACACTTCTTCCCGTACGAGATAATAGAATAGTGGTGAACATAGAACAGAGATGATATAAGTGATGAACATAGAACAGAGATAATAATTAGTGGTGCATAAAGAACAGAGATTATAGAACAGTGGTGAACATAGAGATAATAGAACAGTGGTAAACATGAAACAGATTATAGAAAAGTGGTGAACAAAAGAACAGATAATAGAAGTGGTGAACTTAGAACAGAGATAATAGAACAGTGTTAAATTGAATGGTGAACATTTCTTATCCTCCCTAGATACTGCATTGGAGTCGTGGAACCCCAAACTAGAATTTTATGCTTTAGTTCTCAATGATATTTTGCATCATAGAAAACTATGAATAGATGTATTTGCATTTTGATAGTGCTTCACGATTTCATATCCAGTTTGTCAAAAAAAAAGGTGAGGAGGGAAGGACTTTTCGTTTAGGTTCATTTTGAAATATCCATTACTTACATTTTTACTCTATGGATATATTGATATTTACATGTTTACTCCATGGGTGATGTATATTAATATTCAAATGTTCATTGTATGGTTCAGTGTATTTGATGTCCTCTGGCTATCTCCCATGTTTCGCTCGTAATCGTGTATATACAATTTCTTTTATATCTTTTTTTTGTGTCTTGTGACAGTTATGCAATCATTTGTACATAAGTCCATGGAAAATTACAGAGCATTGCAAAATTTGGTTTGGGACACAATTTCTTCCCATCGTCGTCTTCTTTATAGTCATTTAAATTAAATGCCAGTCACACGAGGATGCTATAGTCTCTCTTTAAACTTTTGAGAACCTCGGCAACAGTGGGCGATTGATGTATATATATTTTCGTACTTCTTTAGAAATATTTGACGACTGGTTAGCTACGTTGAAGAAAAATCATCCTCCATTACGTTTTTATTTTTTTTTCCTGCACTAATAACGCTATAAAATGTGACCGTCCTTGGTGGGTGTAGTAAGGCCGTAACCCACTCCTTTCCCTCAGCCAGACATATGCCCAGTGTTGCTCCAGGGTCAGGTAAATCACTCATATCTCCCTGCCATCCTCTCCCTCACATCCTGGCCTTCCTTCCCCTTCCACATTATGTCTATTTTATATTTGTCTCGGAATAAAGTCGACCTTAGTCTTGGGCTCGGTTCTTGACCTTGGTCGACCCTGGAGCTCGGTGCGTAGACTTTAGGTCTCTGGTTTGAGGTCTTTAATTTCTTGTCAGACTTTAGTTTTTCAGGTTTTTGATGGCGGGGTTTTAGAGGATTGGATATCGGGTTTGTGGTCTCGGGTTATGGATATCGGGTCTCAGGGCGCTCGTCCTGGGTCTCAGGTTTTACGGTCCTCGGTCATCGGTCTCAAGTTTCTTCTGACTTATCCTTGAGCGTCGGTCGCGTAATCCAGTTGACTGAGTCGTCCAGTCTCAACCAGGAGGGGGGAAGGGGGGGGGGTCTGGTTTAGGCCCAGATAAATTCTCTTTAAACAAAGTGTCTTGAGTTCGAGAGAGGTTCGATCAAACACTTTCTTCCTTCAGGCATGATATTCGCTAGAGCCACACGATACTCTCTTCTGAACAAGATGCTTGTATCAAAGAAAGATAGATACCTTCCATTCAGGTAAGATGTCTTGTCCGAGCAAAGGTTTATCAGTTAAAGCAAGATTTGTTCCATTTATTCAAGCTCTTTAATCACTCAACATAACTACTTCAGTGTAGGATGATCTTTGTACAAGGAAGAGCTATTCTAATCAAGTAGCACCATGGTACTCAAACAAGGATCATTTTGATACGAGACTTACCCTTCATCGGAGCGAGATACTATCCATTCCTGCAAGATGCTGTCTATAACCAGACCTAGAAGCTGTCCTTGGCTTCTGCTCTACCTCCTGTAATGTCAAGATTATTATACTGCTGCTGCTGAGCGTCTTCCATACGAGGCCAGTTAATGCTTATCAGTCTTCGTGCAGTGCTCCTGACACGGCCTAGGAACGGCTGAAGTGAATGGTGGATCAGAGGAAGGATCATGTGGTGGGTGAATGGCCGGGTTAGATCATCTGGGTGATTGGCCGGTCACTTACCAGAACCAGCAGACAGTGGTTCATCGGAAGACCGAGTGATCTAGGTGATTGATCAGTCGGCAGAATGATCACCTGACTGACTGGCTGTCCGATGATCCGGCTAAATAGCCATCTGACTGTCTGACCGATAATCCGGCTATCGCCTGACCGGCTGGCCGGATTGTTGGTCGGTCGACATGATGACTAGCCACTAACTGGTTGGTTAACTGGTACACGGGGTAATTCGCCTACTGTTCAGCTTCCTGACTTCTTCAGGCTGCTTGGCTGGCCGGCGGACTGGCTGGCTAACCTGATTGGCTGAGGTGTTGGGTGGCTGGCTCGCTTAACTGGATGGTTGGCTGAAGGTTTGTTAACTGACTGACTGAAGGTAGGTTGAAGTGACAAGTTGGCTGACTAGCTGAAGGGGTTAGGTGGCTGAGGAATTGACCACGTAGCTTAGGGGCTAGATAGCTGATGGATTAACTGGCTGAGGGGCTAGCTCGTTAGCTGAGCTGTTGGTTGACATGCCAGATGGATGGATCTGCTGACTGACTACCAGAGTGAGTGATCGACCAGACCAGTGTCTTGAGTAGAAGGAATTAGGCAGTTAGTGACATAAATGAATGAATGAATGACTATCTTGCTTGCTTGCTTGCTGACTGGCGGAATGGCTGGGTAGCCAGCGAACTGTAATATTAGACAGAGAGAAAGTCAGACAGACTAACTGACTGGCAGACAGACAGCTTGACGGCGAGCCAGCAAGCAGGCCAGAGAAGAGGAGGGAGGAGGAACACAGGACCTTGGCTAAGGGAGGCAAGAGAGACAGAATAATTCGTGTTGTCCACAAAATTACTCTCAAAGTTTTATGACCTAAGTTTAGATACGCCGCTGGAATATTTTAGGAACAAGGTTAAGACGCCCTGTGTCGGGGACTCGCGTTTTCTTCTAGCATAAGAAGGACTAGGGGAAGCAGGGAGAAAAGAAAACGGAATTAGAAAGACACGAGGATTCGTAAATCAAAGATTATGAAACTTTCCAGTGGGATGCTCCGCTCGATTTTTTCTTTTCTGTGCGTATATATATATATATATATATATATATATATATATATATATATATATATATATATATATATATATGTATATATATATTTTCTTTCAAACTATTCACCATTTCCCGCGTTAGCGAGGTGGCGTTAAGAGAGAGAGAGAGAAAGAGAGAGAGAGAGAGAGAGAGAGAGAGAGAGAGAGAGAGAGAGAGAGAAGAGAGAGAGAAAGAGAGAGAGAGTTACACCTCGTGAAAAGTCACTTCGGCGAGGCTGTATCATATGGAGTACATTCTTGCCAGTGAAGAACTTCTCACTCTAGCGTATTCCACATATTCGTGCAGCTGGAATTAGAGCAACTCTGGGGTGCAGGAGCCAATGGAAATAGGTCTTGCGCAACATCAGACATTTTCTAAGAAAAGAGCCCTGTGGTATATATATATATATATATATATATATATATATATATATATATATATATTTTTTTTTTTTTCTTTTTTTTTTTTTTTTTTTTTTTTTTATACTTTGTCGCTGTCTCCCGCGTTTGCGAGGTAGCGCGAGGAAACAGACGAAAGAAATGGCCCAACCCCCCATACACACGTACATACACACGTCCACACACGCAAATATACATACCTACACAGCTTTCCATGGTTTACCCCAGACGCTTCACATGCCTTGATTCAATCCACTGACAGCACGTCAACCCCTGTATACCACATCGCTCCAATTCACTCTATTCCTTGCCCTCCTTTCACCCTCCTGCATGTTCAGGCCCCGATCACACAAAATCTTTTTCACTCCATCTTTCCACCTCCAATTTGGTCTCCCTCTTCTCCTCGTTCCCTCCACCTCCGACACATATATCCTCTTGGTCAATCTTTCCTCACTCATTCTCTCCATGTGCCCAAACCATTTCAAAACACCCTCTTCTGCTCTCTCAACCACGCTCTTTTTATTTCCACACATCTCTCTTACCCTTACGTTACTTACTCGATCAAACCACCTCACACCACACATTGTCCTCAAACATCTCATTTCCAGCACATCCATCCTCCTGCGCACAACTCTATCGATATCCCACGCCTCGCAACCATACAACATTGTTGGAACCACTATTCCTTCAAACATACCCATTTTTGCTTTCCGAGATAATGTTCTCGACTTCCACACATTTTTCAAGGCTCCCAAAATTTTCGCCCCCTCCCCCACCCTATGATCCACTTCCGCTTCCATGGTTCCATCCGCTGACAGATCCACTCCCAGATATCTAAAACACTTCACTTCCTCCAGTTTTTCTCCATTCAAACTCACCTCCCAATTGACTTGACCCTCAACCCTACTGTACCTAATAACCTTGCTCTTATTCACATTTACTCTTAACTTTCTTCTTCCACACACTTTACCAAACTCAGTCACCAGCTTCTGCAGTTTCTCACATGAATCAGCCACCAGCGCTGTATCATCAGCGAACAACAACTGACTCACTTCCCAAGCTCTCTCATCCCCAACAGACTTCATACTTGCCCCTCTTTCCAGGACTCTTGCATTTACCTCCCTAACAACCCCATCCATAAACAAATTAAACAACCATGGAGACATGACACACCCCTGCCGCAAACCTACATTCACTGAGAACCAATCACTTTCCTCTCTTCCTACACGTACACATGCCTTACATCCTCGATAAAAACTTTTCACTGCTTCTAACAACTTGCCTCCCACACCATATATTCTTAATACCTTCCACAGAGCATCTCTATCAACTCTATCATATGCCTTCTCCAGATCCATAAATGCTACATACAAATCCATTTGCTTTTCTAAGTATATATATATATATATATATATATATATATATATATATATATATATATATATATATATATATATATATATATATATATGCCACTCATTCATAAATGAATTTAAGGACATTTATCCCCAATGAAATGAGAATGTTGGAGGCGATTATTGATCCAGATATCTGTTCACAAGGATTGCATGTCTCACAGCGGTAGCGCCTCTGGCCTCCTCCATCCCATGGCATGTGGGGGAGGGTGGTGACGTACCCACACCCCCCTCCTACCTGTCTAACACATCCACATGCGGTGGATGGTAACCTCGTAACGATCGCACTAAGTATGGATGAGGATGAATATGGCGCTGGCCAGTGTTGAGGCATCTCTTTGGCGTGTCTTAGCCTTCACTGTGTCAAGCTGCTCCATACACTGAAGGAACTCAGGCCAAGGCATGCAACCCATACTCCTCACCCATTAATCATCCGAGGGTACACACATGTAAGCCGTGCGAGTAAATGCTAACACCACGAGAGATACTGCACCACGGAATTCTCTTCGGGTTCAATTAGTGTATGTATATGCGTGTGTATTTGTATATCTGTCTGTTTATATACATGTTTATATGTGTGTGTGTGTGTGTGTGTGTGTGTGTGTGTGTGTGTGTGTGTGTGTGTGTGTGTGTGTGCATGCGTGCCTGTTCGCGTAATCATGACTTAAATATTCTCTGCATGACAGAGCTGGTCTGCAGTGACTTTGATCATGACGATGAAGCTGCCAGAGTTCTCTCTGACACAATACACTTATGCAATCATGAAATGTAGTAGATTTAAATACAGGTATTTATATTGCTCTGTATAGCCTTTACAGATTATGAATCCGGGTACACAGTGTTAGTACGATACAGATTAATGCTTTTTCTTTTATTAATACACACTAATGCATACCAGATATATATATATTTTTGATGATTGGAACAGATACATATGTTTCGGGAACAAGATATGTGAAGGAAAATGAAAATTGGTGACACGAATGGTAGAGGTGAAAGTGAGAGACTTTGGTGATGAAAGTGCCAACCATTATGAAGAGTGCAGGTAAGGGACTCACCTTCGGGGCAGAGAGACTCCAAGTTGCTGATGAAAGTGAAGAGGCAGAGCAGAGGCCAAAAGGCGACGCCACTCTACCAGTGTATGATGGTGGGAACTAGTAAGTTCCTGACCAGAGATGAAACCTCACGTCACCTCCACTAGTCCGGCCCTCAGCACCAGCCAACTGTGGTGTACTGGCTGACACCAACCCAACTGTGGTGTACTGGCTGACACCAACCCAACTGTGGTGTACTGGCTGACACCAACCCAACTGTGGTGTACTGGCTGACACCAACCCAACTGTGGTGTACTGGCTGATCCCAACCCAACTATGGTGTACTGGCTGACACCAGCCAACTGTGGTGTACTGGCTGACACCAACCCAACTGTGGTGTACTGGCTGACACCAACCCAACTGTGGTGTACTGGCTGACACTAACCCAACTGTGAAGTCTGTACTACAGTTGTCTCCCCGTACTACAGTTCTGTGTCCTTATTACAGTTGTCTGCCAGTGCGATAGTTAAGTCTCCGTACTGCAGTCGTGCGTCCCTGCACTACAGTTACATCCCTGAGCTACAGCTGTATCACAGTACTACAGCTATATCTCCGAGCTACAGCTGTATCACAGTACTACAGCTATATCTCCGAGCTACAGCTGTATCACAGTACTACAGCTATATCTCCGAGCTACAGCTGTATCACAGTACTACAGCTATATCTCCGAGCTACAGCTGTATCACAGTTCTACAGCTATATCTCCGAGGTACAGCTGTATCATAGTACTACAGCTATATCTCCGAGCTACAGCTGTATCACGGTACTACAGCTATATCTCCGAGCAACAGCTGTATCACAGTACTACAGCTATATCTCCGAGCTACAGCTGTATCACAGTACTACAGCTATATCTCCGAGCTACAGCTGTATCACAGTACTACAGCTATATCTCCGAGCTACAGCTGTATCACAGTACTACAGCTATATCTCCGAGCTACAGCTGTATCACAGTACTACAGCTATATCTCCGAGCTACAGCTGTATCCCAGTACTACAGCTATATCTCCGAGCTACAGCTGTATCACAGTACTACAGCTATATCTCCGAGCTACAGCTGTATCCCAGTACTACAGCTATATCTTCGAGCTACAGCTGTATCCCAGTACTACAGCTATATCTCCGAGCTACAGCTGTATCCCAGTACTACAGCTATATCTCCGAGCTACAGCTGTATCCCAGTACTACAGCTATATCTCCGAGCTACAGCTGTATCACAGTACTACAGCTATATCTCCGAGCTACAGCTGTATCACAGTACTACAGCTATATCTCCGAGCTACAGCTGTATCCCAGTACTACAGCTATATCTCCGAGCTACAGCTGTATCACAGTACTACAGCTATATCTCCGAGCTACAGCTGTATCACAGTACTACAGCTATATCTCCGAGCTACAGCTGTATCACAGTACTACAGCTATATCTCCGAGCTACAGCTGTATCACAGTCCTACAGCTATATCTCCGAGCTACAGCTGTATCACAGTACTACAGCTATATCTCCGAGCTACAGCTGTATCACAGTACTACAGCTATATCTCCGAGCTACAGCTGTATCACAGTACTACAGCTATATCTCCGAGCTACAGCTGTATCCCAGTCCTACAGCTATATCTCCGAGCTACAGCTGTATCACAGTACTACAGCTGTATCACCAGCTGGGCCACCATTAATCACAGGCAGACCCGGGCCTGCGCGCGCTCCTCCTTCCCTCTCGTACACTTGCCACTCTCTCCTCCGTGTCCAAGACCCGCCACGTCCCATATTACTTCAGGCACATTTCTCGCTTAATTAGCTTACCATCAATTAATCTCTCAGTAATGGGATGTATCCTACGGTTAGTCTTGGCTTCCGTCTTGCTATCAAAGGAAAGGAGAGACCTCAAAGTTGTTGTGAATTAATTAAACCCATTTTTTCCCCTGTCGTTGTTCGCGTCTTGTTATTGAAGCCACGGGTAATGATGTCAGTCTGAGGTTGCAGCGCGTCTCATGTGTCGAGATTATTTGGTGTGGCCGGAGCCAGGTAAGTCCTCCGCCATGACCTTGTCTTGAAGGGTTAATTATGGCAGTGTAATGATCCGCGTCTTACCTGTAGATGATGGGCCCCTCAGACCTTGGTGGCCCCCAGGCACGTATCGACTGGGTGCGTGCCACCTGCCTTCCCTCGCCTCCCACCACCACCACCACCTGCACTGCCACTCCGCCGCTACACCTCTCTTCCCCGCCTCCCACCACCACCTACACTGCCACCTACACTGCCACTCCCATACCCAATCCCTCCCCCCTCCTTCCTTACACCACCACTACCACCTGCAGCAGCAACAGAGACCCGGCACCAGTCTCCGTGTCTTCCCCACCCTCACCACCTGTATCGTCACCACCACCACACTACGTCCGTCGTCACCACCACCACCACCACACTACTTCCGTCACCACCACCACCACACTACGTCCGTTGTCACCACCACCACCACACTACGTCCGTCGTCACCACCACCACCACACTACTTCCACCACCACCACCACACTACGTCCGTCGTCACCACCACCACCACACTACTTCCACCACCACCACCACACTACGTCCGTCGTCACCACCACCACCACCACCACCACCATTACCACCACACCACACCCATCATAGTATCCTGATTCCTACTGTTATCTTCACAACGGCCTCCACCTTCACCGCATACTTGATTGCTCCACCATTCACCTTCCCCACACCCTCTGACGCCTATCGTTCCTCCACCGTCACCACACACTGTACCACACCGTCATCAGAAACATCACACTCCTTGACAAACAGTACCCCTTCGTATTACGTCTCCATGCCTCAATGATTCCCTTTTCCATTCCAAACCATCACCACAATCTCCTCTCATCATTCCTCACCTCCGCCACAATCCCACCACATACCGCTACATTCTGTACCCCTCCCTCACCATACCACCACCGGAACACCCCACACCACTGCCACATCACCTCTTCACACCACAGTGCTTCACCCTACTTCACCACTCCCCCACATTCCACTTCCCCGCGTCACCCCACACCCCATGCACACCCTCACTCCCCGACCAGACCGCCTCCACAGCAGCAGCGCCACAGTCTCTCCTCAGAGTATAATGTCATCATCATACCGCCGTAAGCCTCCCCACCGCGCCTGCCGCCTCGCCACAATGAGTTCCTCCCCAGCTCATTATACAGCCGGATGTCCGAGGGTCTGGATTGATGATTTGTTCATTATAGTGATAATGAACAACACGGGGGCATGAATAATGGTGGTGGGAAGGGGAGGGGGAGGAGGAGAGGAGGAGCCAGGTGAGTGAGTTATAGATGAGGAGGAAGAAGGGGAATGGGTAATGTGAGGAGGAAAGTGAATGAGTTACGGATGAGGAGGAACGAGATGGATGAGGAGAAAGAAGGTGAATGAGTGACATGAGGAGGAGAGTGAGTGAGTGAGTTACACACGAGGAGAGAAGATAAGTGAGTGATACATGAGGAGGAATACGGTGAATGAGTAGCGCGTGGAGGAAAGTGAGTCACATAATAGGAGCAACGAGATGAGTGAATTTTGACCGACGAGGAGGAATAAGGTGGATGGGTAATGCGAGGAGAAAGGCAAGGGAGTGGCAGGCGATGGGAAACATGAGAGGTAGGAGTGAGTAGGATGCGAAATGAGAAAAAACAAAGTTTGATAAAAAGTAATGTGGAAGAATTAGGGTTTGGAATGAGATAAAGACTAATATGAGAGCAGAAGAGAAAAATGGTAGAGTGGTGTAGTGGAGGAGAGTGAGGGTTATTACCTCAGTGGCAGATAGGAAAGGAAAGTACTATTATGGAAGAGAGGGTTGGGTGAGGGAGGAAAGTTCAGTGGTGGAAGAGGAGAGGAGTGCAATGACGAAAGGAAGCGGAGCAGTAGAATTGAAGACGCACAGCCTTTTAGTGGAAGAGAAGACAGACGAGAACTTAACTGGAAAAGAAGGAAGGGTACTTCAATTGATGAGAGGAAGGGAGAGTACTTCAGGAGAAGAGAAAGAGGAAGTGTAGTCTAGTAGAAGATGGAGGAAGAGAGCTTCCGTAGAAGAGAGAGAGGGGTGGTGGGGAGGATAGTGCATTGAGAGAGAGGAAGAGGTTATATAGCAGTGGAAAAGAAGGCGAGAATCTATATCATCAAAGATAAGGAAGAGGGCGTGAATCAGTGGAATAGAGGAGAGGTTATGTGTCTGTGGAAGAGAGGGTATACGTCTGTGGAAGGGAGGGAAGGAACGCAGTGCGTGGAAAGAGAGGGAGAGTGGTAGGAATGTCTGTCACTTGAAGAGGGACAGGGAAAGTAGTTCACTGGGGGAAAGGAAGGGGCTTGTGGCAGTAAAAGAAAGGAAATGACAGTGCTTCAGTGGGAGAGAGAAGGAAAATAGGTCAGTGGAACAAGGATGAAAAGGTCTTAAGTAGGAGACACACAAGAAAGTATTCGAGTGGGAGACGGAGGGAGAGAAAGAACACTTCACAGGGAGAGGAGATGGAAGGTACTCTACTTGTGAGGGAGGGAGGTACATCATCACAGGAAGGGAGGAGAGCGTGTTGGTGGTAATAGGGAGAGTATATGAGAAGGCTGGACAAGGGAAGACAGGATGGTCTGTGACCATCTGCTGAGGGACTGTAATAATATCGTAAATTCCTCATCTATATAGGATTGTGCAGCAGGAGGCTCCTCCCCTCCCACCACTCCCTCCGTCACATCGGCCAGCAAGAAGACAGCCACGTAGGAAGACCCATATATCTAAAGTATATCTTACTGACATGGCGGCTATCATATAGAGACACATGGTGTGGGAAGCATTCTATTCTTATTACAGCTGTCGGATATTCTGGGCATGAATGACTGTAGCCGCTACTCTGGAGAGAGAGAGAGAGAGAGAGAGAGAGAGAGAGAGAGAGAGAGAGAGAGAGAGAGAGAGAGGGAGAGGCAGGCTTGTTCATCGTTGATTAAGATCACTTAGAGTACTTGCTTAACCTTATTCTTTAACCGTATTAATCGTCTTTGCTTTAAATATGTCATTTGATTGATGATTCCACTGGAGTGTAACTGTAGTGCAGAGAAAGCTTGGCCATGTGTGTATGGCATCGCCTCACACTTTTAATTTCATACCTTTATTAACGGTCATTGTATCTTGCGTCAAGATGTTATAATGTATTATATCATAGAAGTTATTAAGTATATCTACAACCTCTATTCAGTCCATTTATATCTATGTCCACTTTTGTTGTGGCAACGTTTAGTGACCGACACTGAAGAGCCAATTTGTAGAGTAAATATTATGTTTTTCATTTAATAGTTTACAATTCTTACTACGAAGCGTATCACTGGTTTATTACACGCAGGTAAGTGTTACTTTGTGTACTTTAGCACACAGTATTGATCATCACCCCAAGGTCGAGAGGGAAGTGCTTCTGGGGAGAAGGGAGGAAAGTATAGCAGTAGAGAAAGGGAGGTTTATGATCGAGAGGTTGAACAGAAGACCTGATGGTCCGAGATGAGGTTATCTGCTGGAGGACAGTCACGGTACGAGAGAGCGCCCTGTTGTATATAGAGATTAAACTGACCTGGAACTCGTACAGAAAATGACGAATGTAAAACACGTTCTGATTTTCATCAGTGGGTGACGCTGGGGGTAGAAGGATTGCAGCTGCTCATCTTGACAGAAAATGGGAGCTGAAATACGTTCGTGTGTCACCGTTCATGAACATGGTTACTCGCTGATGATGTCATGGAAGTGTTTCCCAGTCTGTGTTTTTGATATGGTGATGTTGTTTGTCTTGACAATATCTAATGAAAGTTCTTTCCAGTTTCCTGTATGACTATTCCTGAGGAAACTATTGGCTCCCGCGGCTTGCTTGACCTCCCCTGACCTGACCTTTGGGTTATGGTGTTTCTCCCGACTGCCAACTGACTGACCTCCACTGACCTGGTCCATAGGATCTGTGACTCACCCCTCCTGACCTGACCCGTGTAGCCTTACCCACCTTCAACTCTATCTCCACTCCTCCATCCTTGACCTGTTGTATGACTGTCTTCCTTGACGTAATTCACCTCGACGTGTCCTAAGTCATCGCTACATAATTGTTAGATTTGTTCTTCAAATAACCGACTTTACTGAGCCACTGCAACCCCTTCTCAGACACACGCCGCCCGTTTCATGCTGGTTCACATCATCATGGAACCGATACCACATCTATATGTGCTTCACCGACCCACAGATATTGCCAAGGGAGAGACTATGAGTGCGATTGAAATGCGGCAAGATGAATATTCAAATGGTATTAATGTTCAGTAAATAAGCTTGTTTTATGAGTGAGATTAAAGAAGGTGAACTTCCTTTCTTTTCAGATTGAAGTTTAAAATTCGTTTTCTCCAGAGTGTACGTGGCTGAAATTAGATCGTAATGTGATTTTCATTCAGTCTTTCATATAGAATTTCCATGTCATTATGTTCTCTATACTGCATGGAAATCTTTCATAGCTATTTCCCGGCCAGTTGATGTGAGAGGCATTAAGGATGGGTTGGTGCCCCTCTGTTTTACTGACATGTTTCCATCCTCGTAGATTAGAAATCAAAATTGCTCTTACTGTCCAACAGATAACCTCATAATAGACCATCATCATCTATCAGTTTACGTTCTCAAACGCTGTCTTAACTCAACAAATACTCCTCGTTCCATGCACTTAGAATTCTACGTAGAATGACACCTCGTTCAGCACACCTGTATAGTAGTCCCACTGCCTATATAGTCCCACAACCACAGCTTTAGTAGTGATATCCTTAAACTTTACATTGAGTGCTCAGTGTCTGTCAAGATTTCCTTTGATCTTGGAACCACGTTGTTCATGTCTGTGTGCACCCCACCCTCCGATCTCCCCGGTAGTGACCCCTAACTACATCCTTCTCTCATATATTATGTAGTTTACCATGGCTTTTGGATAACATGTCTTTCCTCTCGTGTTTGCTCCTGTTGCCAAATTCTTGGTCCAGATGCCCGACGGAGGAGTCCCAGATAACAGTGAGGCTTCCAGTGTCTGGACGCTGAGAGTAGCCACCGACCCCTTATCTTTCCAGCGTAACTGGAGTTCTTCGTAAGGGTCCTGACTACCTGACATAGTCGTTGCTTCTGATCTCCTCTCCGTCTTAACTATCCTAGTTCCTTGGGCGTAACCTCAGCTTCCTTCTCCACGAACTGCACAGCTATGATACAACAGTGTGACCTGCCTCACACCATCCCACACCCGTGGTGGACAGAACAGTAATATTTCATTGTGGAAGAAGAAAGGAAGAAGAGTGGGGTAAATTCTTCTGCAAATGAAGGGAAGGTATTACTTTGGTGAGAGAGGAGGGGAAATACTTTAGGGGGAGAAGGAAAAGTATTATTTGGATGAGTGAAGGGAAGGAGGGTAGTAATTCAGTAGGAGACGGGAGGAAGGGAAGTACTTCAGTGGGAGAAGGGAAGGAGGGAAATACTCTAGTGGCAGTAGTGATGGAAGACCATTACTGATTAGCATTACACCCTGTTTATAATAACGAAAAACGAGAGGAGAAAATTACTATGATCATGACACGTCTGGTAAGATCACTGTGGTCATGACACGTCTGGTAAGATCACTATGGTCATGACACGTCTGGTAAGATCACTGTGATCATGACACGTCTGGTAAGATCACTATGGTCATGACACGTCTGGTAAGATCACTATGATCATGACACGTCTGGTAAGATCACTATGGTCATGACACGTCTGGTAAGATCACTATGGTCATGACACGTCTGGTAAGATCACTATGATCATGACACGTCTGGTAGTTTTATTGTGGTGATGAATTGGTGTGTGTGTGTGTGTGTGTGTGTGTGTGTGTGTGTGTGTGTGAGGATGGTTGTGTCTTACAGGCATCGCTGGGAATCATGCGTCACAAGGTTCATGAATAAGCTGTTGATTTATTACTTACCTTGTTGTGCCTCCGTCCGCAGACACTGAACTGTTGTGATGACATAGGACAACTATAACCTAACGAAACGGTGGAGGGGTTCATGTGCACCTCTGTTATTATTATTATTATTATTATTATTATTATTATTATTATTATTATCATTATTATTATTATTATTATTATTGTTTTGTTATATATTATTATTATTATTGTTATCATTACTGTTGTTGTTGTTTTATTGTACATTGTTATTATATTATTATTATCATCATTATTTATATCATTATTATTATTATTATCATTATTATTATTATTATTGTTGTTGATGTTGTTTTATTATATATTATTATTATCATATAATTATTATTATTATTATTATTATTATTATTATTATTATTATTATTATTATTATTGTTATCATTATTGTTGTTGTTTTATTATACATTATTATTATATTGTTATTATCATTATTAATATCATTATTATTATTATTATTATTATTATTATTATTATTGTTTTGTTAGATATTATTATTATTTTTTTTTTTTTTTTTTTTTTTTTTTATACTTTGTCGCTGTCTCCCGCGTTTGCGAGGTAGCGCAAGGAAACAGACGAAAGAAATGGCCCAACCCCCCCCCCCATACACATGTACATACACACGTCCACACACGCAAATATACATACCTACACAGCTTTCCATGGTTTACCCCAGACGCTTCACATGCCTTGCTTCAATCCACTGACAGCACGTCAACCCCTGTATACCACATGACTCCAATTCACTCTATTTCTTGCCCTCCTTTCACCCTCCTGCATGTTCAGGCCCCGATCACACAAAATCTTTTTCACTCCATCTTTCCACCTCCAATTTGGTCTCCCTCTTCTCCTCGTTCCCACCACCTCCGACACATATATCCTCTTGGTCAATCTCTCCTCACTCATTCTCTCCATGTGCCCAAACCATTTCAAAGCACCCTCTTCTGCTCTCTCAACCACGCTCTTTTTATTTCCACACATCTCTCTTACCCTAACGTTACTTACTCGATCAAACCACCTCACACCACACATTGTCCTCAAACATCTCATTTCCAGCACATCCATCCTCCTGCGCACATCTCTATCCATAGCCCACGCCTCGCAACCATACAACATTGTTGGAACCACTATTCCCTCAAACATACCCATTTTTGCTTTCCGAGATAGTGTTCTCGACTTCCACACATTTTTCAAGGCTCCCAAAATTTTCGCCCCCTCCCCCACCCTATGATCCACTCCCGCTTCCATGGTTCCATCCGCTGACAGATCCACTCCCAGATATCTAAAACACTTCACTTCCTCCAGTTTTTCTCCATTCAAACTCACCTCCCAATTGACTTGACCCTCACCCCTACTGTACCTAATAACCTTGCTCTTATTCACATTTACTCTCAACTTTCTTCTTCCACACACTTTACCAAACTCAGTCACCAGCTTCTGCAGTTTCTCACATGAATCAGCCACCAGCGCTGTATCATCAGCGAACATTATTAATGAATAAAGGCAGACAGTGTGAATTGTGTACATGGGTATATTGTATATGTCTGTGTGTGTATATGTGTGTATACGTTGAGATGTGTAGGTGTGTATATGTGGTGTGTGTGGACGTGTATGTATATACATGTGTATGTGGGTGGGTTGGGCCATTCTTTCCTCTGTTTCCTTGCGCTGCCTCGCTGGTGCGGGGGACGGCGACGGGGCAAAGTGAATAAATAGATAAATATATATAGGGGAGAAAGAATACTTCCCACGTATTCCCTGCATGTCGTAGAAGGCGACTAAAAGGGAAGGGAGCGGGGGGCTGGAAATCCTCCCCTCTCATTTTTTTTTTTTTTTTTAATTTTCCAAAAGAAGGAACAGAGAAGGGGGCCATATGAGGATATTCCCTCAAAGGCCCAGTCCTCTGTTCTTAACGCTACCTCGCTAATGCGGGAAATGGCGAATAGTATGAAAAAAAAAAAGAAAAAATTATTATTATATTATTATTATCATTATTTATATCATTATTATTATTATTATTATTATTATTATTATTATTATTATTATTATTGTTGTTGTTGTTGATGTTGTTTTATTATATATTATTATTATCATATAATTATTATTATTATTATTATTATTATTATTATTATTGTTGTTGTTGTTGATGTTGTTTTATTATATATTATTATTATCATATAATTGTTATTATTATTATTATTGTTATTATTATTATTATTATTATTATTATTATTATTATTGTTGTTGTTATTATTATTATTTTTTTTCTTTTCTTTTTCATTATAAGTTTGTCTAACATACTGTCAGGTCGTAGCGTGTGGTTCTGTCAGCGGTGATGGATACCATGGTTCAGCATTGCACAAGTCCTGTATGTAAAGATAGGATACTTTTAATTGATCATTATATACTGAGGACACCTCACTTCTCTCTGCACAGGAAATAATGATCCTCATTATTTTCCTTCTTTCGTATTGATAACTGATAAGTTATTTATGGCTGCCTCAGTTTTCTACGTCTGTTTATTGTTAGGTATTGCTCAAGTTTCTTATTAAGTAGTGTGATGTGACACGCTGGATCTTAAGTTTTGGTAAAGGAAATTCATAACAGAATTAATGGACATAGAAAATTATATATATATATATATATATATATATATATATATATATATATATATATATATATATATATATTTTTTTTTTTTTATACTTTGTCGCTGTCTCCCGCGTTTGCGAGGTAGCGCAAGGAAACAGACGAAAGAAATGGCCCAACCCCCCCCATACACATGTACATACACACGTCCACACACGCAAATATACATACCTACACAGCTTTCCTTGGTTTACCCCGGACGCTTCACATGCCTTGATTCAATCCACTGACAGCACGTCAACCCCTGTATACCACATCGCTCCAATTCACTCTATTCCTTGCCCTCCTTTCACCCTCCTGCATGTTCAGGCCCCGATCACACAAAATCCTTTTCACTCCATCTTTCCACCTCCAATTTGGTCTCCCTCTTCTCCTCGTTCCCTCCACCTCCGACACATATATCCTCTTGGTCAATCTTTCCTCACTCATTCTCTCCATGTGCCCAAACCATTTCAAAACACCCTCTTCTGCTCTCTCAACCACGCTCTTTTTATTTCCACACATCTCTCTTACCCTTACGTTACTTAGTCGATCAAACCACCTCACACCACACATTGTCCTCAAACATCTCATTTCCAGCACATCCATCCTCCTGCGCACAACTCTATCCATAGCCCACGCCTCGCAACCATACAACATTGTTGGAACTACTATTCCTTCAAACATACCCATTTTTGCTTTCCGGGATAATGTTCTCGACTTCCACACATTTTTCAAGGCTCCCAAAATTTTCGCCCCCTCCCCCACCCTATGATCCACTTCCGCTTCCATGGTTCCATCCGCTGACAGATCCACTCCCAGATATCTAAAACACTTCACTTCCTCCAGTTTTTCTCCATTCAAACTCACCTCCCAATTGACTTGACCCTCAACCCTACTGTACCTAATAACCTTGCTCTTATTCACATTTACTCTTAACTTTCTTCTTCCACACACTTTACCAAACTCCGTCACCAGCTTCTGCAGTTTCTCACATGAATCCGCCACCAGCGCTGTATCATCAGCGAACAACAACTGACTCACTTCCCAAGCTCTCTCATCCCCAACAGACTTCATACTTGCCCCTCTTTCCAAGACTCTTGCATTTACCTCCCTAACAACCCCATCCATAAACAAATTAAACAACCATGGAGACATCACACACCCCTGCCGCAAACCTACATTCACTGAGAACCAATCACTTTCCTCTCTTCCTACACGTACACATGCCTTACATCCTCGATAAAAACTTTTCACTGCTTCTAACAACTTTCCTCCCACACCATATATTCTTAATACCTTCCACAGAGCATCTCTATCAACTCTATCATATGCCTTCTCCAGATCCATAAATGCTACATACAAATCCATTTGCTTTTCTAAGTATTTCTCACATACATTCTTCAAAGCAAACACCTGATCCACACATCCTCTACCACTTCTGAAACCACACTGCTCTTCCCCAATCTGATGCTCTGTACATGCCTTCACCCTCTCAATCAATACCCTCCCATATAATTTACCAGGAATACTCAACAAACTTATACCTCTGTAATTTGAGCACTCACTCTTATCCCCTTTGCCTTTGTACAATGGCACTATGCACGCATTCCGCCAATCCTCAGGCACCTCACCATGAGTCATACATACATTAAATAACCTTACCAACCAGTCAACAATACAGTCACCCCCTTTTTTAATAAATTCCACTGCAATACCATCCAAACCTGCTGCCTTGCCGGCTTTCATCTTCCGCAAAGCTTTTACTACCTCTTCTCTGTTTACCAAATCATTTTCCCTAACCCTCTCACTTTGCACACCACCTCGACCCAAACACCCTATATCTGCCACTCTGTCATCAGACACATTCAACAAACCTTCAAAATACTCATTCCATCTCCTTCTCACATCACCGCTACTTGTTATCACCTCCCCATTTACGCCCTTCACTGAAGTTCCCATTTGCTCCCTTGTCTTACGCACCCTATTTACCTCCTTCCAGAACATCTTTTTATTCTCCCTAAAATTTACTGATAGTCTCTCACCCCAACTCTCATTTGCCCTTTTTTTCACCTCTTGCACCTTTCTCTTGACCTCCTGTCTCTTTCTTTTATACTTCTCCCACTCAATTGCATTTTTTCCCTGCAAAAATCGTCCAAATGCCTCTCTCTTCTCTTTCACTAATACTCTTACTTCTTCATCCCACCACTCACTACCCTTTCTAAACAGCCCACCTCCCACTCTTCTCATGCCACAAGCATCTTTTGCGCAATCCATCACTGATTCCCTAAATACATCCCATTCCTCCCCCACTCCCCTTACTCCCCACATATATGTATGTGTGTGTGTATGTGTGTGTGTGTGTGTGTGTATAAGCAGTAGTTCTTGGGGACCCTGTGTCCTTACGTATGATTTAGTTCCTTCAAGAAGCTCAGTTTTGTTTAGATATTAGTAATGTGTATGATTTACATTCCATGTCATGTACACTAACTTGTTTTTTTCGACTAAATTCACATCTGGTCAACAATATGAACTGAATAGATAAACATTCTTTTTTCATGTATATTTTCTTCTTTCAGGTATGTGTGATGCTCATCTGGATAGTCTTGTATCGGAGGTATGTGAGTTGTATTGTATTTTTGTATGCGTTGTATTATATGTTTGTATGCGAGTGCGTTTGTATTGATATATTGTATGGATGTAAGTAACAAGGGTTGTAGTATGCCTGCAGTTACTCAATCTTGCTATTACCCGTCATACGCATTTTGGGTAAGTTCTGAGTTGTATTTTCGCGTCACATCTCGTTCCACCCATGGATGTTGGAGGTCAGTGTTTTTCCTTCCAGTCATCCACTCGCCCACATCCTCACCCTACTCGTCCCTTCCAACCCGACTATCCTTCACCAGGATAGCCGGACCAGCCCCGACCTCCAACCATTTCCCGTGTCTCACGCCAAATCCTCACCAAAACCGGACCTATTAAACCCACGCAAAGCTCGCCCCTATATAACTATATAACTATACCATCATGAAGCTGCCCATATATACCCTCCATACCATCATGAAGCTGCCTCTATATACCTTACTATACCATCATGAAGCTGCCCTATATACCCTCCATACCATCATGAGGCTCACCTCTATATACCCTCCCATACCATCATGAAGCCCGCCCTTATGTACCTTACTATACCATCGTGAAGTTCGTCCCTACATACCCTACCATACCATCATAGGCAAATTCGCTGAGCAGCTGACGCTGTCCATGAATTTATACCAATGTGCTCATGTAACGCGTTGCCCAACATGGCCGAAGCTACGGCCTCTTTATCCGCAACTAACTGCACACACAACCCGCGACTCTGCACCACGTCCCCCTGGCCCCAGGCACTAACGCAGTAATACCACACACCTGCCCAAAATGAATTCCATCGTCGGTATTGCACCTCCGACGCTCCCTAGGCGTAATGGGCAATATCCTCCGCGATATTCTGTATCGTAAGGGATGAATTTAAGTTCCCGTAAGGAGGGTAACTTGGGAAGGTTATCCTGCCGTGAACTCCTGTATATTTGATGACGCGGATTTGATTGTTGGACGGTGTACTCAAGGCAGTGGAACCCATCACAACTCATGGCACACACCACTTAATTATCTACACTAATTTGCTCCATCTATTGTGCGAGGTAATTAATTCCACCTCCTTCATTACGACGCCCATACACTCCCATTAGTGAAGATCTGGTTTACTCTGCTCTTGGCAGAATTGGTTTTACGGTAAACAGTTTACAGGGTAGCGTTGTGGCGAGAGAACTCGCTTGCTGCTTGTTCAGAAGAAATTGTCTTTCGAGAACTTATTTACTTCCCTGAGATGCTGGAGAATGGAAGTCTTGAACTGTGAGGTCATCACATTTTTGTATATCGTAGTTTTTGCACTTCCTGACAACAGTGTTTGTCTGACGTTACCTTTTTTCCCCACTTTCCCTGAGGTGTAAATTGAAATAGCATCCACAGGTGTGTACAAAATATAGCCATCGTCACACCTACAGTTGTCAGCGTCAGTTAGGTGTGAAAGAGTGCGCGTGTGTTTGTTTGAAGCTGCAGAGTGTGTTGGGCGGGATGTGGGGAGGTTGACCCTGCGTATAACGCACCTTTCATGTATCTGGGAACACTGTTTGTTGCGTAAAGCACGAGTAACACACACTTAAGATCGAACGTCTCTCATTCACGATGACTTAGGAAGACAAGATTTCTAAAGTCCGTTACGTTCATGTGCTACTGTCTCGCGTTACGTTGAACGTTCGTTAACCAAACCAGTTCTCGTGGGGCCTCGAGGCACCGTACAACGAAGTCCGTCAGTGTAGTTCGCGTCTGATCGACCCCAGCAGATTCCTCGAGGCCTTGATGGATGTACCTCCTGGATGGAATATAATTGAGACAAGCGTCAGTTAATTAATGCTCGGCTACCAGGACTGACTGGTGAGGGGAAAAGGCCTTCTACGGTCCCTTGCCTGACACCATTCCTTGCCGCCACCATGTATCGAGTAACCGGTAGTTAGCGTCTACTTAGCTAGATCGTCAGGCTGTAAGCATCATGATTGCCCATAGCTGCAGGAAGCCGCAGCTACTGTGTTTGCTGTGTGAAGTTCAACTTCACTTAAAGATGGTTTGTAGCGTCTGTGCCTCATACCTCCGTGGCTGACATCTATGCCACCTTCCTCAACATGGATGTCCCTTCCTGATATACTGAGGCTGAGGGAGTCTTCCCCGGGAAGACTCGCCTATGGTCTTGCCTCTGGCAGCGGCGTCTGATGTATAGTGAGGTAGATGTCAGGAACAACCACCACCAAATGTTCTGTTATGTCTCAAAAAGAATATAAAAAATGAATAAATACAATTTTGACGACGACGGTAACGGAGAATAAGAGCGACGTGGTTATTGTTTATTATCCGTCCGAGAATAGAAATACAGAGGGCTACTGATTTTGGATTTCTTACATTTCTTAAAGAAAATGTGAAGCTCTTGGGACATTCCTAAATCATACCTGACAGATATTTTGTCTGTCTCGTCTATTTATCCTCTGAATTTTGTTGGAGGTGGTGAAGACACTGATTATGAAGTACTGTATGTGGGACAGAGAAAGAGACAGGTAGACAGATGCATTTTTAGATATGTCAGTTCTCTGCTATGTATTATGGACATAGTGCTTAGAGGAGTAGGAGAGAGGAGTAATGATTTCTGTCAAAACTAAATTATTTAGTGTACTGATATTTGGGTAGACCATATATGTCAGTTGCAAATTATGTTTGTATGTTTTCTATTGCTCTATGAATTGAGTGCTCTTTATCTTCGTTATGTTAAATGAATTGCGTCTCTTCCTTGTACATCAACTGACTGCTTTAAGTTTTCTGTATCATTTTTGTATCTCCCCTGACGATGTGATAATTACTGGAAAGTCCATTTGCGAACTTATCGTGTTTCATTTTCCTTGTATATATATATATATATATATATATATATATATATATATATATATATATATATTATATATATATATATTTATATATTCATATTTATTTATTTTGCTTTGTCGCTGTCTCCCGCGTTTGCGAGGTAGCGCAAGGAAACAGACGAAAGAAATGGCCCAACCCACCCCCATACACATGTATCTACACACACGTCCACACACGCAAATATACATACCTATACATCTCAATGTACACATATATATACACACACAGACACATACATATATACCTATGCACACAATTCACACTGTCTGCCTTTATTCATTCCCATCGCCACCTCGCCACACATGGAATACCATCCCCCTCCCCCCTCATGTGTGCGAGGTAGCGCAAGGAAAAGACAACAAAGGCCTCATTCGTTCACACTCAGTCACTAGCTGTCATGCAATAATGCCCGAAACCACAGCTCCCTTTCCACATCCAGGCCCCACACAACTTTCCATGGTTTACCCCAGACGCTTCACATGCCATGATTCAATCCACTGACAGCACGTCAACCCCGGTATACCACATCGATCCAATTCACTCTATTCCTTGCCCGCCTTTCACCCTCCTGCATGTTCAGGCCCCGATCACTCAAAATCTTTTTCACTCCATCTTTCCACCTCCAATTTGGTCTCCCACTTCTCCTCGCTCCCTCCACCTGCGACACATATATCCTCTTGGTCAATCTTTCCTCACTCATTCTCTCCATGTGCCCAAACCATTTCAAAACACCCTCTTCTGCTCTCTCAACCACGCTCTTTTTACTTTCCACACATCTCTCTTACCCTTACATTACTTACTCGATCAAACCACCTCACACCACACATTGTCCTCCAACATCTCATTTCCAGCACATTCACCCTCCTGCGCACAACTCTATCCATAGCCCACGCCTCGCAATCATACAACATTGTTGGAACCACAAAAATCTTTTTCACTCCATCTTTCCACCTCCAATTTGGTCTCCCACTTCTCCTCGCTCCCTCCACCTGCGACGCATATATCCTCTTGGTCAATCTTTCCTCACTCATTCTCTCCATGTGCCCAAACCATTTCAAAACACCCTCTTCTGCTCTCTCAACCACGCTCTTTTTACTTTCCACACATCTCTCTTACCCTTACATTACTTACTCGATCAAACCACCTCACACCACACATTGTCCTCCAACATCTCATTTCCAGCACATTCACCCTCCTGCGCACAACTCTATCCATAGCCCACGCCTCGCAATCATACAACATTGTTGGAACCACTATTCCTTCAAACATAGCCATTTTTGCTTTCCGAGATAATTTTCTCGACTTCCACACATTCTTCAAGGCTCCCAGAATTTTTGCCCCCTCCCCCACCCTATGATTCACTTCCGCTTCCATGGTTCCATCCGCTGCCAGATCCACTCCCAGATATCTAAAACACTTTACTTCCTCCAGTTTTTCTCCATTCAATCTTACCTCCCAATTGACTTGACCCTCAACCCTACTGTACCTAATAACCTTGCTCTTATTCACATTTACTCTTAACTTTCTTCTTTCACACACTTTACCAAACTCAGTCACCAGCTTCTGCAGTTTCTCACATGAATCAGCCACCAGCGCTGTATCATCAGCGAACAACAACTGACTCACTTCCCAAGCTCTCTCATCCGCAACAGACTTCATTCTTGCCCCTCTTTCCAAAACTCTTGCATATATATACATATATATATATATATATATATATATATATATATATATATATATATATATATATATATATATATATTTTATTTTTTTATTTTTATTTTGCATTGTCGCTGTCTCCCGCGTTTGCGAGGTATCGCAAGGAAACAGACGAAAGAAATGGCCCAACCCATATATATATATATATATATATATATATATATATATATATATATATATATATATATTGATTTTGTAATCTTTTTTGATATTCATGTTTTGTAATTTAAGGTTTTGAATAACTTTTTTTTTTCATTTATTTACTTTTTCACACAAATAAATCTGGTGAGAGTCCATTAATTCTTCTGTCGTATTATTTCACAGATGATAATGAATGTTGGTGTACAGTGACATTGCTGATCGTATGATATTCAGTGTCTGCGCTTCTACTGTTTCTCTCTGTTGCTAAGGTCTTGGAACGTGTGAGCGTATGTGAACTTTGCCGGGTTTTTCTAGTTGTCCTTCAACCCATCGTTTGCCGGTCTTGTGTCTCCTCTGCTTCGTCAGTGATGCCAAGTTTTCCTTGGCTCTTGGAACTCAGGATTGCTGACCCATTGCAATCTCCTAGCTGGGATTCTTCTTGTTATTTTTTTTAAGCGACGTACTATGTACATGTTCTTCTGTGGAACCCTTTTTCTCTTCATCTGTCTTCGCTCTCTCTCTCTCTCTCTCTCTCTCTCTCTCTCTCTCTCTCTCTCTCTCTCTCTCTCTCTCTCTCTCTCTCTCTCTCTCTCAGCCTTAATTCAAAACTCTTCTTCAGTATATTCATCTTTCTTTTGAGAAGATATTATTGTATGGGGTTGCATCATTGTCGTTTTCTCTCGTAAAATGATTTACCTTCGTGCACCTTCATCTTAATGCCTTTACACTGCCGGTGTGAGTGGTGGATCTCGTGGAAGACCTCGTAGGTCAGATCATTGGTGGATCTCGTGGAAGACCTCGTAGGTCAGATCATTGGTGGATCTCGTGGAAGACCTCGTAGGTCAGATCATTGGTGGATCTCGTGGAAGACCTCTTAGGTCAGATCATTGGTGGATCTCGTGGAAGTCCTTCTAGATCAGGTCAGTGGTGAACCTGGTGAAAACCTCCTAGGTCAGGTCAATGATGGACCAGGTGGAAGGCCTCTTCGGTAAGTTTTGTGATGGACCTGGTGGAAGACCTTCTAGGTCAGGTCAGTGGTGGACCTGGTAAAGGGAGGAAGGACCTCCTAGGTCAGGTCAGTGGTGGACCTGGTGGAAGGCCTCTTAGGTCAGACCATTGGTGGACCTGGTAGAGGAACCTCTTACTTTAGCCCGATGGTAAACCCGTTGCTGTTACCCCCACCTGTTGACGCCCATAATGAGCTCCATATTCACTACAGCCAGTCCTGGACTCTCTCTCTCTCTCTCCCTCTCCCTCTCTCTCTCTCTCTCTCTCTCTCTCTCTCTCTCTCTCTCTCTCTCTCTCTCTCTCTCTCGACCATCTGCTCCCCGCACATGTCATCGCCTCTCCTCTTCTCTCCCTCGACTCGGCGACGCTACTATTTTGCACGGATATTGCACGGGCGACCGCGTCTCCCCCCTCGTCTGGCCTTGACGTCTGTAATGGAGAAGGCACGGAGAGAGAGAGAGAGAGAGAGAGAGAGAGAGAGAGAGAGAGAGAGAGAGAGAGAGAGAGAGAGAGATTAGCACCAGCAAGGAAACGAGGGGAGATCGTGGACTGGCTAGAGATGGGTTAGAGAGGGATGGGGTAAAGAGGAGGAAGGGTTTGAGGAAGGAAGTTGTGGATGGCAAGGGAGGGAGACATGCCCGAGGAAGTTTTCAGGGGAAACGAGGAGGAGAATTCTGAGGAAGGTTTGGGTTGGTGGGGTGTGTATGGCAGTGGGGAGAGGGGCGCGTACACGAGCGGATTGATACTGACGGACGAGTGGTATCTTAAAATGGATCAGGCCACCACTCAAAAACACCAGCTGGCTCGAGAGGGGTGTGTGTGTGTGTGTGTGTGTGTTTTCACATTTCGTATAACCAGTTCTACATGAAGAGAAGGCGGAAGATTTATGAATAGCATGGAAAAGGGAAATCCCTAGCTTTAAAGATTTATCATTTATGTGTGTAATTACCTGATTTTAATTACCTATTTGTACTCTGGCAGGGATAAAGTTTCACACGCTTAGGCGAACACTATCTCTTGATCTTACCCTTGTACCGTATAACATTTGCATCATTCTTATATATCAAGTGTTCTTATGTTCATTATGCAGTTATTTCATTCATCTACAATTCTAGTGTTAAAGACATACAGATCTGTTGAATTGTTTCTCAAACAAGATCCTTCGTGTGATAAGTTGTTCCTCTCTCATGTTTCCTTTCAGCTGACCTGCCAGTCATCATTATTGATCCGACTTACAAATGTAAAAGTCGATTCATATTTCCCCTCATTCTTCCCTCTTTCATAGAGGGTAACTCTGCACCATCTACCCTCTTCTTCCGCCTCGCATTTTTTATTGCAGTTGTCTTTGTTACCAGTGTCTGGACTTATTCTAATAAAAATGTTGTTTGATCGTTGAACAATTTTGCGATGTCTGGTCTGTTTTAGGTCAAAACTGTAAACAGTGTATTGGTAATTTCCTTATACATAAACATGAGTGATATTTTGATATTACGCAGCTGATATAAATTTTTCTCCTTGATAGATTCTACGGTGACGTTGTGGTAATAAGTTGGATAAAATATCACCCCCTCCCAGCAAGTTTCTTTTACCTACAGGCTCACTCAGCGCGTTTCATAAACTTACACAGTCATATCTCGCCTCTGAATGTACGTAAGTTGAGTTGAAGTTCGTCAGCCATGTTTCCTGAACAACCATGTGGCTCAACTGTCTTGGCAAGTTTATCTACTCTTGGTTATATCCTGCTGCTCACACACACACACACACACACACACACACACACACACACACACACACACACACACATGTATATTCAAGTATGCAACCTATCCCTCTGGTCAGTAATTAACATAGATGAAGAATAAAATCATTACCAGCAGCAAGACCTGCGGCACGCCGCTGGTTACCCCAGACCCACGGAAAAGGGGAAACAAAAGTACTTGTCTGACGCGAGTCTGTTGTTCGCTTTCACTAAAACAAATCCCTGTTCATCGAAGGTGTCATGCCTCATACCAGGTAGGAAGTGTAGCTTCTTTACCAGCCTCTTGTTTGATCGAGCGTCAGATGACCCCCAGCAGTACAAGAACGCACAATCCAACCCTCCCTCCACCTCTTTATACTACAAACACATCTCACTTCGCCTTAGAAGTCTAAATTATTTGCTTCCCTTGATCTCATCTCTTATGAACCCATGTTGCCTCTCACATGGGTAGTTTCTTGTAAGTTTTGCAGTGAAATCGTCCATTTCCTTTCTGGTTTATGTGTTCCAGCGTTCCATGGACCATGCATATCAGAAACACTGGTCTGGTGTTCATGGCAGTTTCCCTAAATTCTTTGTGAAAGTGAGGAAATTTGTTCGTTTTCACAGCCGTGGCACGAGCCTTTCTTTCAACGATGGATACCAGGGGCTGACTAGATCAATGCTCAACCTGTCTCAACAAGTGTAGAGGATCGAATCCGCTCTCTGGATGGTATTGTACGTGTTATCTATGTGCGTGATTCAAGCACCGTTTCATATATATATACTTCCCACGTCTTCCGTGCGTGTCGTAGGCGACTATTGGGGGGGGGGGGGGGGGGGGGGGCTGGAAATCCTCCCCTCCTGTTTTTACTTTGTAAAAGAAGGAACAGAGAAGGGGGCCAAGTGAAGATTTTTCCCACTAAGCCTCAGTCATCTGTCCTTAACGCGGGAAATCACACACACACACATACACACACACACACACACACACATATATATATATATATATATATATTTTTTTTTTTTTTTTTTTTTTTTATACTTTGTCGCTGTCTCCCGCGTTTGCGAGGTAGCGCAAGGAAACAGACGAAAGAAATGGCCCAACCCCCCCCCCATACACATGTACATACACACGTCCACACACGCAAATATACATACCTACACAGCTTTCCATGGTTTACCCCAGACGCTTCACATGCCTTGATTCAATCCACTGACAGCACGTCAAACCCTGTATACCACATCGCTCCAATTCACTCTATTCCTTGCCCTCCTTTCACCCTCCTGCATGTTCAGGCCCCGATCACACAAAATCTTTTTCACTCCATCTTTCCACCTCCAATTTGGTCTCCCTCTTCTCCTCGTTCCCTCCACCTCCGACACATATATCCTCTTGGTCAATCTTTCCTCACTCATTCTCTCCATGTGCCCAAACCATTTCAAAACACCCTCTTCTGCTCTCTCAACCACGCTCTTTTTATTTCCACACATCTCTCTTACCCTTACGTTACTTACTCGATCAAACCACCTCACACCACACATTGTCCTCAAACATCTCATTTCCAGCACATCCATCCTCCTGCGCACAACTCTATCCATAGCCCACGCCTCGCAACCATACAACATTGTTGGAACCACTATTCCTTCAAACATACCCATTTTTGCTTTCCGAGATAATGTTCTCGACTTCCACAGAGCATCTCTATCAACTCTATCATATGCCTTCTCCAGATCCATAAATGCTACAATGGATTTGTATGTAGCATTTATGGATCTGGAGAAGGCATATGATAGAGTTGATAGAGATGCTCTGTGGAAGGTATTAAGAATATATGGTGTGGGAGGCAAGTTGTTAGAAGCAGTGAAAAGTTTTTATCGAGGATGTAAGGCATGTGTACGTGTAGGAAGAGAGGAAAGTGATTGGTTCTCAGTGAATGTAGGTTTGCGGCAGGGGTGTGTGATGTCTCCATGGTTGTTTAATTTGTTTATGGATGGGGTTGTTAGGGAGGTAAATGCAAGAGTTTTGGAAAGAGGGGCAAGTATGAAGTCTGTTGGGGATGAGAGAGCTTGGGAAGTGAGTCAGTTGTTGTTCGCTGATGATACAGCGCTGGTGGCTGATTCATGTGAGAAACTGCAGAAGCTGGTGACTGAGTTTGGTAAAGTGTGTGGAAGAAGAAAGTTAAGAGTAAATGTGAATAAGAGCAAGGTTATTAGGTACAGTAGGGTTGAGGGTCAAGTCAATTGGGAGGTGAGTTTGAATGGAGAAAAACTGGAGGAAGTGAAGTGTTTTAGATATCTGGGAGTGGATCTGTCAGCGGATGGAACCATGGAAGCGGAAGTGGATCATAGGGTGGGGGAGGGGGCGAAAATTTTGGGAGCCTTGAAAATATATATATATATATATATATATATATATATATATATATATATATATATATATATATATATATATATATATATATATATTTTTTTTTTTTTTTTTTCTTTTAAACTATTCGCCATTTCCCGTATTAGCGAGGTAGCGTTAAGAACAGAGGACTGGGCCTTTGTGGAATATCTTCACCTGGCCCCCTCTGTTCCTTCTTCTGGAAAATTAAAAAAAAAAAAAAAAAAAAAAAACAGAGGGGAGGATTTCCAGCCTCCTGCTCCCTCCCCTTTTAGTCGCCTTCAACGACACGCAGGGAATACGTGGGAAGTATTCTTCATCCCCTATCCCCAGGGATAATATAAATATATATATATATATATATATATATATATATATATATATATATATATATATATATATATTTTTTTTTTTTTTTTTTTATACTTTGTCGCTGTCTCCCGCGTTTGCGAGGTAGCGCAAGGAAACAGACGAAAGAAATGGCCCAACCCCCCCCATACACATGTACATACACATGTCCACACACGCAAATATACATACCTACACAGCTTTCCTTGGTTTACCCCGGACGCTTCACATGCCCCGACTCAATCCACTGACAGCACGTCAACCCCTGTATACCACATCGCTCCAATTCACTCTATTCCTTGCCCTCCTTTCACCCTCCTGCTTGTTCAGGCCCCGATCACACAAAATCCTTTTCACTCCATCTTTCCACCTCCAATTTGGTCTCCCTCTTCTCCTCGTTCCCTCCACCTCCGACACATATATCCTCTTGGTCAATCTTTCCTCACTCATTCTCTCCATGTGCCCAAACCATTTCAAAACACCCTCTTCTGCTCTCTCAACCACGCTCTTTTTATTTCCACACATCTCTCTTACCCTTACGTTACTTACTCGATCAAACCACCTCACACCACACATTGTCCTCAAACATCTCATTTCCAGCACATCCATCCTCCTGCGCACAACTCTATCCATAGCCCACGCCTCGCAACCATACAACATTGTTGGAACTACTATTCCTTCAAACATACCCATTTTTGCTTTCCGGGATAATGTTCTCGACTTCCACACATTTTTCAAGGCTCCCAAAATTTTCGCCCCCTCCCCCACCCTATGATCCACTTCCGCTTCCATGGTTCCATCCGCTGTCAGATCCACTCCCAGATATCTAAAACACTTCACTTCCTCCAGTTTTTCTCCATTCAAACTCACCTCCCAATTGACTTGAACCTCAACCCTACTGTACCTAATAACCTTGCTCTTATTCACATTTACTCTTAACTTTCTTCTTCCACACACTTTACCAAACTCCGTCACCAGCTTCTGCAGTTTCTCACATGAATCCGCCACCAGCGCTGTATCATCAGCGAACAACAACTGACTCACTTCCCAAGCTCTCTCATCCCCAACAGACTTCATACTTGCCCCTCTTTCCAAGACTCTTGCATTTACCTCCCTAACAACCCCATCCATAAACAAATTAAACAACCATGGAGACATCACACACCCCTGCCGCAAACCTACATTCACTGAGAACCAATCACTTTCCTCTCTTCCTACTCGTACACATATATATATATATATATATATATATATATATATATATATATATATATATGTATATATATTCCTATGAGTCCACGAGGAAAATGAAACACGAAAATTTCCCAAGTGCACTTTCGTGTAATAATCACATCATCAGGGGAGACACAAGAGAAGAATATAACAGTCAGTTGATATACATCGAAGAGACGAACTAGGACGCCATTTGGTAAACATGTTTACCAATATATATATATATATATATATATATATATATATATATATATTTTTTTTTTTTTTTTTTTTTTTTTTTTTTTGCTTTGTCGCTGTCTCCCGCGTTTGCGAGGTAGCGCAAGGAAACAGACGAAAGAAATGGCCCAACCCACCCCCATACACATGTATATACATACGTCCACACACGCAAATATACATACCTACACAGCTTTCCATGGTTTACCCCAGACGCTTCACATGCCTTGATTCAATCCACTGACAGCACGTCAACCCCGGTATACCACATCGCTCCAATTCACTCTATTCCTTGCCCTCCTTTCACCCTCCTGCATGTTCAGGCCCCGATCACACAAAATCTTTTTCACACCATCTTTCCACCTCCAATTTGGTCTCCCTCTTCTCCTCGTTCCCTCCACCTCCGACACATATATCCTCTTGGTCAATCTTTCCTCACTCATTCTCTCCATGTGCCCAAACCATTTCAAAACACCCTCTTCTGCTCTCTCAACCACGCTCTTTTTATTTCCACACATCTCTCTTACCCTTACGTTACTTACTCGATCAAACCACCTCACACCACACATTGTCCTCAAACATCTCATTTCCAGCACATCCATCCTCCTGCGCACAACTCTATCCATAGCCCACGCCTCGCAACCATACAACATTGTTGGAACCACTATTCCTTCAAACATACCCATATATATATATATATATATATATATATATATATATATATATATATATATATATATATATTATCCCTGGGGATAGGGGATTAAGAATACTTCCCACGTATTCCCTGCGTGTCGTAGAAGGCGACGAAAAGGAGAGGGAGCGGGAGGTTGGAAATCCTCCCCTCTCGTTTTTTTTTTGATTTTCCAAAAGAAGGAACTGAGGGGGGCCATGTGAGGATATTCCACAAAGGCCCAGTCCTCTGTTCTTAACGCTACCTCGCTAACGCGGGAAATGGCGAATAGTTTAAAAGAAAAAAAAAAAAAAATATATATATATATATATATATATATATATATATATATATATATATATATATATATATATATATATAGGTGGAGGGAACGAGGAGAAGTGGGAGACCAAATTGGAGGTGGAATGATGGAGTGAAAAAGATTTTGAGTGATCGGGGCCTGAACATGCAGGAGGGTGAAAGGCGGGCAAGGAATAGAGTGAATTGGATCGATGTGGTATACCGGGGTCGACGTGCTGTCAGTGGATTGAATCAGGGCATGTGAATCGTCTGGGGTAAACCATGGAAAGTTGTGTGGGGCCTGGATGTGGAAAGGGAGCTGTGGTTTCGGGCATTATTGCATGACAGCTGGAGGCTGAGTGTGAGCGAATGGGGCCTTTGTTGTCTTTTCCTGGCGCTGCCTCGCGCACATGAGGGGGGAGGGGGATGTTATTCCGTGTGTGGCGGGGTGGCGATGGGGGTGAGTAGGGGCAGACAGTGTGAATTGTGTGCATGTGTGTATATGTGTGTGTCTGTGTGTGTATATATGTGTGTACGTTGGGATGTGTGGGTGTGTATGTTTGCGTGTGTGGACGTGTATGTATATACATGTGTATGGGGGTGGGTTGGGCCATTTCCTTCGTCTGTTTCCTTGCGCTACCTCGCAAACGCGGGAGACAGCGACAAAGCAAAATAATAATGATAATGATAATATAATAATATATATATTGGAAAGGATCACAATTTTGCGCGTGATCAAGATATTCTTATGAGTCCACGGGGAAAATGAAACACGATAAGTTCCCAAGTGCACTTTCGTGTAATAATCACATCATCAGGGGAGACACAAGAAATATAACAGTCAGTTGATATGCATCGAAGAGACGGAGCTAGGACGCCATTTGGTAAACATGCGATTGTGTATATATATATATATATATATATATATATATATATATATATATATATATATATATATATATGTGTGTGTGTGTGTGTGTGTGTGTGTGTGTATATATATATATATGACAGACATTAACTCTCATCTTTGTGAGGTTTACAAATGTACGTGTTATGATATTTTCCTATTTTTGTATTTCTGTTCAAAGTGATTACGATTATGTAAAAGCAACACGAGAAAAGCCAATTTCTGACAGTTATAGGACATTAGCATTACACTTGCATGTGCGCGTCCTCACAAACGAGACCACGCAACATGCACACTCTATCGGAAGTACGGACACTCATTCATTCTGGCATGGAGGTTCGTACATTCACGCAGGTGTGGTGGTAAGCCTTGACGACTCGTAAATTGCACGGGCCTACGTTCAAAACCCAGTAGAGGTCAGCTGGGTCACAGCCAACCCCATGTGCATGAGAGAGAACTTTGTACTGAGTAGCAGAGTCTTTTGACCTTTATATATATATATATATATATATATATATATATATATATATATATATATATATATATATATATATATATATATATATGTATATGTATATATATATGTATATATATATGTATATATATATATATATAATATATATATATATAATATATATATATATATATATATATTTTTTTTTTTTTTTTTTTTTTTTTTTTTTATAGTTTGTGGCTGTGTCCCGCGTTTGGGAGGTAGCGCAAGGAAACAGACGAA
>NC_092281.1:30804373-30901873 GCF_036320965.1 Panulirus ornatus
ACCTCTGTCTGAGTATGTCATTTTGTGTTAACTCACATGCTCACTCTGCTCTTATCCTCATTAAGCCAGTCTTGTACGATCTTGATATCACTGACCTTTGACCCAGACAATACAAGTAAGGTCAGAAGGCAGCTTTTCACATACACACACACACACGCGCGCGCGCGCGCAAAATATCTATCTATTATTATTATTTATTTTTACTTCTCTTATTATCATTATTTTTATTGTTGTTTTTCCACTTTTGATAGCAGTAGTATCTTTATTATTTGCTATTATTATTATCATTATTATCATTATTATTATTATTATTATTATTATTATTATTATTATTATTATTATTATTATTATTTTCATTGTTGTTTTTGTACTTTTGGTAGCAATATCATCTTTATTATTATTATTATTATTATTATTATTATTATTATTATTATTATTATTATTGTATTTACTATTGTTATTATTGTTACTGGAGATGGAAGACAAGGAACACAGGCCACGCATCTCCTGCTTATTGTACAAGTCGACCTAGATGGGCGAGGGCTGGAAAGCCTCCCAATCTGTTTTCAATTTCTACATGACGGAACAGAGCAGCCGAGCGACGAGTTGACCTGGGACGCTCAGGCTCACGCGAGAAAAAGGCAAACATGTATTGAAGAATTATTATTATTATTATTATTATTATTATTATTATTATTATTATTATTATTATCATCATCATTATTTTCATCATTATAGTTTTATATATATATATATATATATATATATATATATATATATATATATATATATATATATATATATATAAATATTTATATATATATTTATCTTTTTTTCTTTCAAACTATTCGCCATTTCCCGCATTAGCGAGGTAGCGTTAAGAACAGAGGACTGGGCCTTGAGGGAATACCCTCACCTGGCCCAATTCTCTGTTCCTTCTTTTGGAAAATAAAAAAAAAAAAACGAGAGGGGAGGATTTCCAGCCCCCCGCTCCCTCCCCTTTTAGTCGCCTTCTACGACACGCAGGGAATACGTGGGAAGTATTCTTTCTCCCCTATCCCCAGGGATAAAAGAATATATATATATATATATATATATATATATATATATATATATATATATATGTATATATATATATATATATATATATATATATATATATATATATATATATATATATATATAACATACAAACCTCCAACAGCTAGGATCGAACCCGGGACCCCTGTTGGAGGTTTGTATGTTCTATGGATGTGCGTTTTCCTATGCACTATGTTCGTATTCATATACCTCCGCGTTGTACAGTTGGGTTCGGTAAAATGCTATCTGTTGGCTATGTGCGCCTGTTGGGAAATGACCGATGTAGACCCCGTTGCTCACCAACATGAGACGAAGGGTATTCGAGTACATAGTATTCGAATAGTTATTTCCTATTAGCCAGGTCCATAACCTAGCGGTTAGCATTCCCGCCTGTTACTCAGGGGTCCCGTGTTCGATCTAGGCTGTTTGAGGTTTGTATGTTCTATGGAGGTGTGCGTTCCTATGCACTTTGTTCGTATATATATATATATATATATTTTTTTTTTTTTTTTCTTTTTTTTTTTGCTTTGTCTCTGTCTCCCGCGTTTGCGAGGTAGCGCAAGGAAACAGACGAAAGAAATGGCCCAACCCACCCCCATACACATGCCTTGATTCAATCCACTGACAGCACGTCAACCCCGGTATACCACATCGCTCCAACTTACTCTATTCTTTGCCCTCCTTTCACCCTCCTGCATGTTCAGGCCCCGATCACACAAAATCTTTTTCACTCCATCTTTCCACCTCCAATTTGGTCTCCCTCTTCTCCTCGTTCCCTCCACCTCCGACACATATATCCTCTTGGTCAATCTTTCCTCACTCATTCTCTCCATGTGATCAAACCATTTCAAAACACCCTCTTCTGCTCTCTCAACCACGCTCTTTTTATTTCCACACATCTCTCTTACCCTTACGTTACTTACTCGATCAAACCACCTCACACCACACATTGTCCTCAAACATCTCATTTCCAGCACATCCGGCACATATATATATATATATATATATATATATATATATATATATATATATATATATATATATATATATATATATATATATATATATATATATATTATACTTAATCGCCGTCTCCCGCGTCAACGAGGTAGCGCAAAGAAACAAACGAGGAATGGCCTAACCCACCCACATACACATTATTATTATTATCATTATCATTATCGTTATTATTGTTGTTGTTGTTGTTGTTATTATAATTATCATTATTATTATTATTATTATTATTATTATTATTATTGTTATTATTATTATTAGAAATTCAGGGTAATAGTTTGGACTGGCAATTTTTCCTTCTGATACGGGCAAGATACGCGTAATATTTGAATGTATTCATGTAGGTTCCCTCCTGGCTCCCCTGCGTCGTCCAGGTGTGACCAAACTGAGTGATTACCTGGAGAATGCCTTGAGGGTGTCGTGTGCAGTGTTGTGGTTACCATAGCATAGCACCAGGCGGCGGCCCCCAGCCCTGGCAAGGTGCACAGCGTACGAGTATTCATGTGTGTCACATGCAAGTGCGCTTGACACGTATGTCCCGCACACATCTCTGCCACAGCGCTTGACACATATGTCCCACACACATCTGTCACACTGGTGGCATATGTGTCATGAGCATCACGGCGACTCTGGATGTTCAGTATTTCTTTTAAAGAAAAGAAAAATTACCGTTAGAGAACATTCAGTAATTAAAAATGTTCCAAACTGGTAAACAAGTAAACAAATAGAAAACGGTTTATTAAATTCAGGCAGCCATTAGGCTGAAAATATACAGTTGAGGAACTACATAATTAGAGGTCATAATAGTTGCTAGTTAATTATTCACAAAACAGCTTAATATCAAGGTGGGGTTGGGTACTTTTACACGTTGGTTAAGCACTTGAGTGAAGTCTATTTACATAGTAGAGGAAATTTTGCTGAGCAAAGTTTATGGTTCATACATTATACATTTTGTGGTGATTCGTTGAACATTACGTGATGGAAAGTTACAAATTGGATGAACTGCAGTGGTGGCACTGTATTGATTTATGTATTCGATTGTGAATATTGATATGAAATTACGTGTTTGTAGGGCTGCAATAACATTGTTTTGACATACATGTAGTTAACGGTGGACATTAAATGATTGTATTTTCACGTTAATCACGTTATAGTAATACAGTAGTTGACATGCAAGTAACTACGGGGAAATCATGCCCTTTGTTTGCTGAAGTGTGCACACATGTAGGTGGAGGGCAGTTCTTGTACCTGTACGAGCGCTGGTTGTTACCAGGTGATTGTGGTGACGGACGTGGGTCAGTGGAGGTTAGGCTTGCTGTTGTGGTGCTGGGTCACAACTCCAGCGGTCGTTGTGGTCAGCTGGGTCACAACTTCAACGGTCACTGTGGTCAGCTGGGTCACAACTCCAGCGGTCGTTGTGGTCAGCTGGGTCACAACTTCAACGGTCACTGTGGTCAGCTGGGTCACAACTTCAACGGTCGCTGTGGTCAGCTGGGTCACAACTTCAGCGGTCGCTGTGGTCAGCTGGGTCACAACTTCAACGGTCGCTGTGGTCAGCTGGGTCACAACTTCAACGGTCGCTGTGGTCAGCTGGGTCACAACTTCAACGGTCGCTGTGGTCAGCTGGGTCACAACTTCAACGGTCGCTGTGGTCAGCTGGGTCACAACTTCAACGGTCGCTGTGGTCAGCTGGGTCACAACTTCAACGGTCGCTGTGGTCAGCTGAGTCACAACTTCAACGGTCGCTGTGGTCAGCCGAGTCACAACTTCAACGGTCGCTGTGGTCAGCTGGGTCACAACTTCAACGGTCGCTGTGGTCAGCTGAGTCACAACTTCAACGGTCGCTGTGGTCAGCTGAGTCACAGCTTCAACGGTCGCTGTAGTCAGCTGGGTCACAACTTCAACGGTCGCTGTGATCAGCTGGGTCACAACTTCAGCGGTCGCTGTGGTCAGCTGGGTCACAACTTCAACGGTCACTGTGGTCAGCTGGGTCACAACTTCAGCGGTCGCTGTGGTCAGCTGGGTCACAACTTCAACGGTCACTGTGGTCAGCTGGGTCACAACTTCAACGGTCGCTGTGGTCAGCTGGGTCACAACTTCAACGGTCACTGTGGTCAGCTGGGTCACAACTTCAACGGTCGCTGTGGTCAGCTGGGTCACACCTTCAACGGTCACTGTGGTCAGCTGGGTCACAACTTCAACGGTCGCTGTGGTCAGCTGGGTCACAACTTCAACGGTCGCTGTGGTCAGCTGGGTCACAACTCCAACGGTCGCTGTGGTCAGCTGGGTCACAACTCCAACGGTCAGGGCCTGTGGGAAGTTATCTAATTTGTATAATCTTTCAGTCAAATTTATTGGAGGTAAACACTCTTGTGTGGAGATGGTAGATCCAGTAAGCCGTATTTAAATGTCAAGATGAGAGAGAGAGAGAGAGAGAGAGAGAGAGAGAGAGAGAGAGAGAGAGAGAGAGAGAGAGAGAGAGAGAGAGTTGGTCTTTTGGCGACCCGAGAGCGCCACTGTCACAGGTCTTACCCCATCGAGGGTTTTGTGTGTGTGTGTGTGTGTGTGTGTGTGTGTGTATAATAAAGCTATAATGAGAGCTTCCACAAGGCAATCTATAGAGAAGAGTGTAAGGGGAGTGTGTGGGTGTGGTATAGGCAGGGAATCTCTCTTGAGACCTGGGAGTACACTTGACGGTATACAACTGGGGAGTACACTTGACGGTATACAACTGGGGAGTACACTTGACGATATACAACTGGGGAGTATACTTGACGGTATACAACTGGGGAGTACACTTGACGGTATACAACTGGGGAGTATACTTGACGGTATACAACTGGGGAGTACACTTGACGGTATACAACTGGGGAGTACACTTGACGGTATACAACTGGGGAGTACACTTGACGGTATACAACTGGGGAGTATACTTGACGGTATACAACTGGGGAGTATACTTGACGGTACACAACTGGGGAGAAAACTTGACGGTATACAACTGGGGAGTACACTTGACGGTATACAACTGGGGAGTACACTTGACGGTATACAACTGGGGAGTACACTTGACGGTATACAACTGGGGAGTATACTTGACGGTATACAACTGGGGAGTACACTTGACGGTATACAACTGGGGAGTATACTTGACGGTATACAACTGGGGAGAAAACTTGACGGTATACAACTGGGGAGTACACTTGACGGTATACAACTGGGGAGTATACTTGACGGTATACAACTGGGGAGTACACTTGACGGTATACAACTGGGGAGTATACTTGACGGTATACAACTTGGGAGTATACTTGACGGTATACAACTTGGGAGTATACTTGACGGTATACAAGGCAGTTACCAGCAACTAGGAATACATTATAGAATATCAGAGACACATGACGACAGAATCGCATCCTACGAGTTAGATAGACAGTATCCAGAGATAGATATCCGTCAACCGAAGCAGGAAGAAGAACAAGATATTCTCGTTACGTGTTGGATTATGATAAAAGTAGTCAAGTCTAACTTTCTGGCAGGGGGTAAGAAAAAAAATCACTTGTTCGAATGCGTGTATTTCTTAGGTGGCTTGGACTCTTGTGTTTGTCATAAGGGAACACGGGGGAATCGTATGTAGCCTGCCAATCTTGTTGTATCTGCTACAGAGGGAGGGAGGAGCAGCCTCTCCACCTAATAAAAGACACAAGAGCAGACTGTGTCTTTTATAATATTGACGAGCCCCGGCCGCTGCTCCGTGTCGGTCTGGGAGTTTCACCAGGAAGGGAAGATCTTTCAGTGACGAAGGTTAATTTTTTTTCTTCATATTTGAGAGGAACAACGTAAAATCAGTCTTCAGGACAATGTGACGCAGATAATTCCCGTTACGCAATGCGTTAATGTTCAGCGGATCAAGTTTTTTTTTAAGGGACAGTTGTGGATGTTCGACACAGAAAATGGTCGTTTCTTCAAAGCGTTGTTTACAAGGTGAGCTGCGCGCATCCAGCAGCAGCAGCAGCAGCGCCCCTGGTGGGAGTTGTCGCCACTAGCCAGCAGGTCCTCTGCAGTGAGGGGGCGAGTTGCTGACAACTGTTTGATTGGACTTCTCTTTATTAACCGTCATGTGTCACACAGCAAACATAGCCACTGGGCCTTTGCCGGAGAGTTCATTATATTCGATAAAACTCTTTGATACGTGAATGAACAGGCAGCATGTATGTTATTGTGGGGAAAATTGCTCACATGCAATTTCTAATCAAATTGATGCCATACCCAACCACCCTTACTTACTTCAGAGGGTTACAAACTGAATTCATGGCTCGATAATTATTCATGAATATTCATGACTATAATTATTCATGAATATTCATGACTATAATTATTCATGAATATTCATGAATATTACAGTAAATTATTATTATTTTTGACAGAATCTTCCAGATTACGGAAAAGAGGTGTTGAGGGAGATGTGTGCACATCGGTGTAACAGCGAGGGAGAGAATTTGTTCGTAACATGGGAGAAAATCCCCAAATGCGGATGTGGGAAAGGATTTACGTGTGGATATTCGGAAAATTCCCTCATGCGAATTGAAAGGGGGGATTTCACTGGCGTTAGAGGATTTCCAGATGAATTCTTATTTTCACTCATTTCATATTTCGATCTGGGAATTCTTGCTCGATGGGTACAAAAAAAACTCTTCACCTCCGGGCGCTCAGGATTCAATTGAACCCGGGTCATTTGCTTTGACCATCGGGTTCGAATCCTGGGTGCATAGAGAGGATGTTACAGTAATTTTGCGCTGGTACATGGTATAAGTTTGTGGACACATATGTTCATTTCAGGCAATCTCATGCGCTAGGTTTTACAGAGGATTTACCCATGTGGATTAAGGGAGTCTCTTAGCGTCTTATGTAACTATCTTGTGTCTGTGTTTCGAATTGGTGGCCCCTGAGGGAGGCTATTGTAAATCAGGAGCATAAAAATGATCCTTTTTCTTACAGAAACTTAGTAGTATAAAGAGGTTTACGCAGTATATGTTTATCCAGGTGAACAAATGCCCTTTTCTCCTTCTTATTCTCCTCCTCCTCCTCCTTCTTCCTATTCTTCTTCTTCTTCTTCTTCTTCTTCTTATTATTATTATTATTATTATTATTATTATTATTATTATTATCATTATTATTGTTATTATTATTATTATTATTATTATTGGGAGGTGAGTTTGAATGGAGAAAAACTGGAGGAAGTGAAGTGTTTTAGATATCTGGGAGTGGATCTGTCAGCGGATGGAACCATGGAAGCGGAAGTGGATCATAGGGTGGGGGAGGGGGCGAAAATTTTGGGAGCCTTGAAAAATGTGTGGAAGTCGAGAACATTATCTCGGAAAGCAAAAATGGGTATGTTTGAAGGAATAGTGGTTCCAACAATGTTGTATGGTTGCGAGGCGTGGGCTATGGATAGAGTTGTGCGCAGGAGGATGGATGTGCTGGAAATGAGATGAGATGTTTGAGGACAATGTGTGGTGTGAGGTGGTTTGATCGAGTAAGTAACGTAAGGGTAAGAGAGATGTGTGGAAATAAAAAGAGCGTGGTTGAGAGAGCAGAAGAGGGTGTTTTGAAATGGTTTGGGCACATGGAGAGAATGAGTGAGGAAAGATTGACCAAGAGGATATATGTGTCGGAGGTGGAGGGAACGAGGAGAAGAGGGAGACCAAATTGGAGGTGGAAAGATGGAGTGAAAAAGATTTTGTGTGATCGGGGCCTGAACATGCAGGAGGGTGAAAGGAGGGCAAGGAATAGAGTGAATTGGAGCGATGTGGTATACAGGGGTTGACGTGCTGTCAGTGGATTGAATCAAGGCATGTGAAGCGTCTGGGGTAAACCATGGAAAGCTGTGTAGGTATGTATATTTGCGTGTGTGGACGTGTGTATGTACGTGTGTATGGGGGTTGGGCCATTTCTTTCGTCTGTTTCCTCGCGCTACCTCGCAAATGCGGGAGACAGCGACAAAGTATAAAAAAAAAAAAAAAAAAAAAAAAAATCATTATTATCATTACTGTTATTATTATCATTATTATTATTATTATTATTATTATTATTATTATTATTATTATTATTATTATTACTATCAATATTATTAAAGACTGTGAAGTTACTACAAAATACCACAGAGTAACATAGGACCTTAGTTAATGAAGTTAAACAGAAAATATTTAAAACGTAAGATGGTGAAGTTACCACAAAGAACCATAAGACTTATGATGGTGAAGTTACCACAAAGAACCGTAAGACGTATGATGGTGAAGTTACCACAAAGAACCATAAGACTTGTGATGGTGAAGTTATCACAAAGAACCATAAGACTTATGATGGTGAAGTTACCACAAAGAACCATAAGACTTATGATGGTGAAGTTACCACAAAGAACCGTAAGACGTATGATGGTGAAGTTACCACAAAGAACCATAAGACTTGTGATGGTGAAGTTATCACAAAGAACCATAAGACTTATGATGGTGAAGTTACCACAAAGAACCATAAGACTTGTGATGGTGAAGTTATCACAAAGAACCATAAGACTTATGATGGTGAAGTTATCACAAAGAACCATAAGACTTATGATGGTGAAGTTACCACAAAGAACCATAAGACTTGTGATGGTGAAGTTATCACAAAGAACCATAAGACTTATGATGGTGAAGTTACCACAAAGAACCATAAGACTTGTGATGGTGAAGTTACCACAAAGAACCATAAGACTTGTGATGGTGAAGTTACCACAAAGAACCATAAGACTTATGATGGTGAAGTTACCACAAAGAACCATAAGACTTGTGATGGTGAAGTTACCACAAAGAACCATAAGACTTGTGATGGTGAAGTTACCACAAAGAACCATAAGACTTGTGATGGTGAAGTTATCACAGAGAGTATCATCATAAAATCTAAAACTATCATGTGTAAACTCAGCCATAAGTAGGTAGGAAAATGATGACCGTATTATTAAATTTATTCACGTTGTTAATTGACCTCATTAGATTAACAAATTAAGCATGTGACGGTGCTAGAGCGGGTACACCCCTCCCCCCCCCCCATCCCTCCACTTCCTCTCACACCCCCCCACCCCACCTCTTCCTCAGCCCTCCCTACCCCCCTGAAAAAAAAAAATGATATTCTCCATAATACAAATTAGTTGTCGGCAAAATTGTGCGCGATATGAATGGGTTGTGTGCCTATTCCTGCCATGGCAACAATTTTATTCCATGGTCCAAATTACTTTCCATGGTAGGCTGCATAATATTGTCCATTAACCAAATTACTTGCTAGGTGTACGTGTCTCCCCCCCTCCACCGCCTCCGCCTCCCTTGTCTTTTTAGGGAAATCTACCAAATATTCAACATCTGCTCCTATGTAGAATGTTGATGATGTTGATCTGTATCTGTGTAGATGTGTGTGAAAAAGCCCAGTAACTCTGTACGAACACGGCGGCCTTACTCTCCAGCTGAGCCATGGGTTATAGAAATGGTGCCTAGGGGATTTAGGTACACCATGTGAGGGTACACGGTGTGAAGGTACACCATGTGGAGATACACCATGTGGAGGTACACCGTTTGAAGGTTCACGGTGTGAAGATGCACCATGTGGAGGTACACCGTGTGAATGTACACCATGTGAAGATACATCATGTGGAGGTACACCGTCTATATGTACACCTTGTGAAGGTGTCCTGCGTGAAGATACATTGTGTGAAGGTACACCGCGTGAAGGTACACGGTGTGAATATGCACCATATGAAAACTCACCATGTGGAGGTACACCGTGTGAAAGTACAATGTGTGAATGTACACTATGTGGAGGTGCACCGGGTGAGAGTACATCGTATACAGGTACAATGTGCTGAGGTACACCGTGTGACGGTGCACCGTATGAAGGTACACCTGTGGAGATACATCGTTTAAAGGTACACCTTGTAATGGTGCACCGTACGAAGTTACATCTCGTGACGGTACGCTCTTAGATGGTACTTGTTGTAACGGTACACCGTAAAAAGGTGCATCGAATGAAGTTACAGTGTGACGGTACACCGTGTGAAATTACAGTGTGACGGTACACCGTGTGAAGTTACAGTGTGACGGTACACCGTGTGAGAAGTATTGAAGGTTAGCAGTACAGCCATGTCGAACGTGGTGCGGCAGTACCTGTAGAAGTTACGCCTCGTCCGAACACATACTTTTGAGGAGGATGTATCACTGGGAGTACAGTCTCGTCAAAAACTTCGAACTGAATCCAATATGCCTTGCTCAGTGCTAGGACTTTTCTATAGAATGTGGTCCATATATATATATATATATATATATATATATATATATAATTTTTTTTTATTCTATTTTTTTTTTTTTCTTTATACTTTGTCGCTGTCTCCCGCGTTTGCGAGGTAGCGCAAGGAAACAGACGAAAGAAATGGCCCAACCCCCATACACACGTACATACACACGTCCACACACGCAAATATACATACCTACACAGCTTTCCATGGTTTACCCCAGACGCTTCACATGCCTTGATTCAATCCACTGACAGCACGTCAACCCCTGTATACCACATCGCTCCAATTCACTCTATTCCTTGCCCTCCTTTCACCCTCCTGCATGTTCAGGCCCCGATCACACAAAATCTTTTTCACTCCATCTTTCCACCTCCAATTTGGTCTCCCTCTTCTCCTCGTTCCCTCCACCTCCGACACATATATCCTCTTGGTCAATCTTTCCTCACTCATTCTCTCCATGTGCCCAAACCATTTCAAAACACCCTCTTCTGCTCTCTCAACCACGCTCTTTTTATTTCCACACATCTCTCTTACCCTTACGTTACTTACTCGATCAAACCACCTCACACCACACATTGTCCTCAAACATCTCATTTCCAGCACATCCATCCTCCTGCGCACAACTCTATCCATAGCCCACGCCTCGCAACCATACAACATTGTTGGAACCACTATTCCTTCAAACATACCCACTTTTGCTTTCCGAGATAATGTTCTCGACTTCCACACATTTTTCAAGGCTCCCAAAACTTTCGCCCCCTCCCCCACCCTATGATCCACTTCCGCTTCCATGGTTCCATCCGCTGACAGATCCACTCCCAGATATCTAAAACACTTCACTTCCTCCAGTTTTTCTCCATTCAAACTCACCTCCCAATTTTATTGTTATTATTATACTTTGTCGCTGGCTCCCGCGTTAGCGAAGTAGCGCAAGGAAACAGAAGAAAGAAGGGCCCAACCCACTCACATATACATGTATATACATACACGTCCACACACACACACACACACACACATATATATATATATATATATATATATATATATATATATATATATATATATATATATATATATATATATATATTTTCTTTATTTTGCTTTGTCGCTGTCTCCCGCGTTTGTGAGGTAGCGCAAAGAAACAAACGAAAGAAATGGCCCAACCCACCCCCATGCACATGTATATAAATACACGTCCACACACGCAAATATACATACCCATACATCTCAGTGTACACATATATATACACACACAGACACATACATATATACACATGCACACAATTCACACTGTCTGCCTTTATTCATTCCCATCGCCACCTCGCCACACATGGAATAACATCCCCTTCCCCCCTCATGTGTGCGAGTTAGCGCTTAGAAAAGACAACAAAGGCCCCATTCGTTCAGACAATCTTTAGCTGTCATCCAATAATGCCCGAAACCACAGCTCCCTCTCCACATCCAGGCCCCACAGAACTTTCCATGGTTTACCCCAGACGCTTCGCATGCCCTGATTCACTCCATTGACAGCACGTCGACCCCGGTATACCACATCGATCCAATTCACTCTATGCCTTGCCCGCCTTTCACCCTCCTAAATGTTCAGGCCCCGATCACTCAAAATATAAAGACCAATCACAACCCATGGTTGTAAAGGGCAACAACAGATGAATACTTGAGTGTTCAGGTAATCCTATAAGTCAACGAAAGAGTCACGGTAATGTTTTAAACCAGATTAACACATAATGAATAGTTATTACGAACAACCTTCTCTGTAGTGTAAACGATCCTGTATCTCCCAACCGAAATTCATTATCTAATTCAAGAATACTATCACCAACGGCCCCGGTAAACTGCTGGCCAAAAATTTCACTTTCGAGCAGCAGAGATTTGCAGCCCAAGGAAGCGTGGGGAAATCAGCGTTATGATATGTTTTCCTCAAGTTCCATTGAGTCGATTGACTGATAGAAGATTTGATGTATGGAATCATGATGGGGTTGAGGCACCACACACAGGACACCGTAGATCATGATTCCACAACTCCAGTAATTCCAGTCTCGCAGTCTTTGGGGTTGTGAGCCGAGAGACCGATTCTCAGTGGTATAGCGGCTCTGACGAAATATGTGTCTGCAAAAAACGAAGGCGATTTATTCTCGAAAGAAAAATGTCTATTGTAAGTTTGACTGGTGTCGAACTTTTTGTTGTGGGGTCCATTTCTTCATCCTCCTCCTTCTCCTTCTTCCTCGTACTTGGCTGAGCCGTTTTCTTACCACGCCTCTGACAGAGTAACTGAAATATTTCCCCAAACTCCACTCCTCTCGTCCCCCACCGTAAACAAACTTAGATAAAGCCAAGATTTTTTTTTTTTTTTTTGTTACAACCACTTGCCATAACTTTCTTATCTTTATATTGGTTGGGTATTTCTGAGGACCTGTTCGGAAAGTTCTAACTCTGTTTCCCGTTTTATTTTGAAGAAATATCGCGTGGCGTCCGTTCTTAGGCCAAGAAAGGATGGCCAAGGAAATGAAGGTTTTAAGGTTGTTCTTCTCTAGAAGTGGGGTGAGGCTTCTGTCCTTTTCTAGTAGTAATCTTTTTTATTGTATATATATATATATATATATATATATATATATATATATATATATATATATATATATATATTTATTGTTATTATTATTATTATTACTAAAGGCTTCCACAGATGGGTGGAGGGCAAAAGAGACACTTGCCTCTCCCGAGAACATGAGAAAGTAGCTCATTCTTATTTATCTACATGTTTATTTATGAAATGTGCAGCTGTGCGCCTGCAAGTAAGTTTATGTAATCCTCGCAAACGTTAGACCCATGGCTTTCTGCCCTTGAGTTTTGGAGGAGAAGGAAGGGCCTAGTGGGGGAGAAGGAAGGGCCTAGTGGGGGAGAAGGAAGGGCCTAGTGGGGGAGAAGGAAGGGCCTAGTGGGGGAGAAGGAAGGGCCTAGTGAGGGAGAAGGAAGGCCTAGTGGGGGAGAAGGAAGGGCCTATTGGGGGAGAAGGAAGGGCCTAGTTTGGGAGAAGGAAGGGCCTAGTAGGGGGAGAAGGAAGGGCTTACTGGGGGAGAAGGGCCTACTGGGGGAGAAGGAAGGGCCTAGTGGGGGAGAGGAAAGGGCCTACTGGGGGAGAAGGAAGGGCCTAGTGGGGGAGAAGGAAGGGCTAGTGGGGAAGAAGGAAGGGCCTAGTGGGGGAGAAGGAAGGGCCTAGTGGGGGAGATGGAAGGGCCTACTGGGGGAGAGGAAAGGGCCTACTGGGGAGAGGGAAGGGCCTACTGGGGGAGAGGGAAGGGCCTACTGGGGGAGAGGGAAGGGCCTACTGGGGGAGAGGGAAGGGCCTACTAGGGGAGAGGGAAGGGCCTACTTGGGGAGAGGAAAAGGCCTACTGGGGGAGAGGAAAGGGCCTACTGGGGGAGAGGGAAGGGCCTACTGGGGGAGAGGGAAGGGCCTACTGGGGGAGAGGAAAGGGCCCACTGGGGGAGAGGAAAGGGCCTACTGGGGGAGAGGGAAGGGCCTACTGGGGGAGAGGGAAGGGCCTACTGGGGGAGAGGGAAGGGCCTACTGGGGGAGAGGAAAAGGCCTACTGGGTGAGAGGAAAAGGCCTACTGGGGGAGAGGGAAGGGCCTACTGGGGGAGAGGGAAGGGCCTACTGGGGGAGAGGAAAGGGCCTACTGGGGGAGAGGGAAGGGCTTACTGGGGGAGAGGGAAGGGCCTACTGGGGGCATTGTCTTGCTACTGAATATGTAAAAAGATGCCCTGCTATGGACGCCCATGATCACATATCCTTATGACGTCTATAACATTGAGCCATTCCTGTGTGCTCTCATATGTCGCTTGAGTGTGTGTGAGAGATGAAGGTGCTGATATCCTCCGTGTGTTCCCCTCCTGAACCCTTGTTAGCTCCGTTTACACGAACGCTTATTTACATATTCAAATCATGGTTATCTAGAATCTCTGTATGCATATGGTAATGATATTATGAGATTGTTTTTGTCATTTTTTTTTATTCTTCTTTCTTTTTGCTTACTGGACAGGTTTGTGCGTCCGTCGTGTTGTGTGTGTGCGCAGCCGTGCCAAAGAATCTCACTATCGGTGAGTGGGAGTTATTGTAAATATGTAAATGAACCCGCTAGATTGTCCGTAGTGTCTGCGGGAAAATCATGCAACTTATGAAGCAGTGATATTCATTCATTAATCATCTAATTATATTGACTGTTTTGCATATTCATTCGTTCATCATAACGTTTTCATTTGGTTGTGTGGCGGTTGGAGATCGGTGGGTCAGATAACCACTGGCTTCCCGCAAGACTCGGTCATCAGGCAGTAGTTATCAGTATCAGGTCCTCATCATCATAGAGGGGAGTAAACCTGTTGACGTAGGAGAAAACGAGGTACACACGTCCCTCAGGGATACTGTTATTTACAGTATTACTACGAGCACAGATGTTGTCCTTCTGATCTTAAGTGTTGGGAATGTACGCACATCTGTCGGTGGTGCAGTGATGTGTGTTTCCCACAGCACGTGGTACCTCCATGGTATACGGTGTTAACGTTAGATGGCTGTAGATGAACAGGTTTTTTTTTGTTTATGTGTATGTGTGTGTGTGTGTGTGTGTGTGTGTGTGTGTGTATGATGAGACGGCATGGACAACTGAATGCCCAAGTCTCGGTCTCTCATAAACTATATATTTTTTTTTTTTCATACTATTTGCCATTTCCCGCATTAGCGAGGTAGCGTTAAGAACAGAGGACTGGGCCTTTGAGGGAATATCCTCACCTGGCTCCCTTCTCTGTTCCTTCTTTTGGAAAATTAAAAAAAAAAAACGAGAGAGGAGGATTTCCAGCCCCCCGCTCCCTCCCCTTTTAGTCGCCTTCTACGACACGCAGGGAATACGTGGGAAGTATTCTTTCTCCCTTATCCCCAGGGATATATATATATATATATATATATATATATATATATATATATATATATATATATATATATATCCCTGGGGATAGGGGAGAAAGAATATATATATATATATATATATATATATATATATATATATATATATATATATATATATATATATATATATATATATATATATATATATATATATATATATATATATATATATATATATATATATCCTAGCCTAAGCCAAATACCCTATTTATTGACCAACTCCCAGGGGAGGATGATGATCAGCTGGATTGACTGTGGACCGATTGCCGCAACCAGGATATGGACCTGTGCACTCGACCCCCGGACGGCCCGTGAATGCGTCACGAAGATGGTATACATATTTCTCTCCTTCTCACAGTGAGCAAGCAAATAAGGGGCAGCAGTAACTTCCGCGTGCGTCGCACAGAGACAGAAGTGGAGTGATGGCAGCGAGTTCATTGTTGGAACAGGGGATGACCTAGAGAAATCCCAGCGGAGCTTTATCTTTAAAAGCCTTGCAAAAGTCAAAGGTCAGAGTCGCTGATACATGAGACTATTCAATTGTAATCTAAATAACAAAATTCCAGCGCGATAGAAAACGCGACCAGCCTCAGGAGCAGGGCATTCAGATCAAAGACTCTGGACACAAAAAACCTACTCATGGGGACTGATTTTTTTTTTTTTTTTTTTAAGGCTTGACGTGACTCAGTATCGCTGAAGACCTCACTCGGACTCATTCTGGTTGAGACGTCACGTATAATCAAGTACCACACCAGCATCTTTAAGTAACTCGAGGGCAGGAGAGACGTACTAGTACGACTGATTAACTTCACATCTGGAACCGAGCGAGCACCTGGGACTGTAGTTCCTGCTGTGTTGGTGGGATCTCGAGCGAGTGTGACGCCATAAGGCGTCGAGGAAATAACACATGAAGGTAACTGATCGTGAGACCTAATCACGGGGTCTGAATGGCTCAGATCTAGACGACAGCAGATTCATGTGCCTGGAAATAATCTTCGTAGGTTCAAAGTTGTAAAAGTAAGGGAAGTCTTTTAGGGGTCAGGAGATGATAGTGACCGGGGGGAAAAATGATTTGATATACACTCCTCTTGACGGCAGGAGAGATCTGGTCTCTTTACCTTGCACCGATTGTGACGGGATGTTGAAAGCCATGGTAACGATAGAAAGGTCTCGTGATGTTCACAGATAGTGATGATAGGAACGTTTTAATGATGGAGATAGTGATGATAGGGTAAGGTCAGTGATGGAGTGGGAAGGTGACTTTCTGTTGCACAGAAGTTACCGTTTTGCCAAAGATGAAATCAAGCTTTACATTTGTGATGGAAAAGGTCGGAAAAAGTTCTTTCAGGCACACACTCAATATAAGTACATAAAAAGGTACCGTAAGGTTTCGTAGCTAAAGAAAGGCGATAGACTATTTTTGTGGAGGGTGGCAGATAATTACATTTGAAAGGATTCTCTTAAGATATGTAAATGGCGCCAGCAGGAGAGAGAGAGAGAGAGAGAGAGAGAGAGAGAGAGAGAGAGAGAGAGAGAGAGAGAGAGAGAGAGAGGCTTCTTATCGTACGCAGGTTCTCTGGAAAGCCGTCCTGGGCTATAGATATGTGTGACGTCCGCCGTGAACAAGGTCGGTGGAGGCTTAAGCTACATTTCCGTCCGCAGGAAAATTGGAATTCCGCGACGACACTGGTTGACGTTGGTCACTGGTGCTGCTGCTGCCGACGGCTGCAGCATGATGGTTGTTGGTCGTTAAGGGTGGTGGTGGTGGTGGTGGTTGCTGGTCGTTAAGGGTGGTGGTGGTGGTGGTGGTTAGGTGGTTGCTGGTCGTTAAGGGTGGTGGTGGTGGTCAGGTGGTTGCGGTTGTGATCCAAGGTGTGTGGAGGTGGCGGGGGAATGGTCATGCCAGTGGTTGCGATGATGGTGCTGATCACAGTGGTTGTGAGGTTGATGGTGGTGATGGTGATGGTGCCTCAGCTGTGGTGGTGGTGATGGTGGTGATGGTGATGGTGCCTAAGCTGTGGTGATGGTGGTGGTGGTGCCTAGGCTGTGGTGATGGTGGTGGTGGTGCCTAGGCTGTGGTGATGGTGGTGGTGGTGCCTAGGCTGTGGTGATGGTGGTGGTGGTGCCTAGGCTGTGGTGATGGTGGTGGTGGTGCCTAGGCTGTGGTGATGGTGGTGGTGGTGCCTAGGCTGTGGTGATGGTGGTGGTGGTGCCTAAGCTGTGGTGATGGTGGTGGTGGTGCCTAGGCTGTGGTGATGGTGGTGGTGGTGCCTAAGCTGTGGTGATGGTGGTGATGGTGCCTAAGCTGTGGTGATGGTGGTGGTGGTGCCTAGGCTGTGGTGATGGTGGTGGTGGTGCCTAGGCTGTGGTGATGGTGGTGGTGGTGCCTAGGCTGTGGTGATGGTGGTGGTGGTGCCTAGGCTGTGGTGATGGTGGTGGTGGTGCCTAGGCTGTGGTGATGGTGGTGGTGGTGCCTAGGCTGTGGTGATGGTGGTGGTGGTGCCTAGGCTGTGGTGATGGTGGTGGTGGTGCCTAAGCTGTGGTGATGGTGGTGATGGTGCCTAAGCTGTGGTGATGGTGGTGGTGGTGCCTAGGCTGTGGTGATGGTGGTGGTGGTGCCTAGGCTGTGGTGATGGTGGTGGTGGTGCCTAGGCTGTGGTGATGGTGGTGGTGGTGCCTAGGCTGTGGTGATGGTGGTGGTGGTGCCTAGGCTGTGGTGATGGTGGTGGTGGTGCCTAGGCTGTGGTGATGGTGGTGGTGGTGCCTAGGCTGTGGTGATGGTGGTGGTGGTGCCTAAGCTGTGGTGATGGTGGTGGTGGTGCCTAGGCTGTGGTGATGGTGGTGGTGGTGCCTAGGCTGTGGTGATGGTGGTGGTGGTGCCTAGGCTGTGGTGATGGTGGTGGTGGTGCCTAGGCTGTGGTGATGGTGGTGGTGGTGCCTAGGCTGTGGTGATGGTGGTGGTGGTGCCTAAGCTGTGGTGATGGTGGTGGTGGTGCCTAGGCTGTGGTGATGGTGGTGGTGGTGCCTAAGCTGTGGTGATGGTGGTGGTGGTGCCTAGGCTGTGGTGATGGTGGTGGTGGTGCCTAGGCTGTGGTGATGGTGGTGGTGGTGCCTAGGCTGTGGTGATGGTGGTGGTGGTGCCTAGGCTGTGGTGATGGTGGTGGTGGTGCCTAAGCTGTGTTGGTGTTGGTGCCTAAGCTGTGTTGGTGGTGGTGCCTAACCTGTGTTGGTGATGGTGCCTCAGCTGTGTTGGTGGTGGTGCCTAAGCTGTGTTGGTGTTGGTGCCTAAGCTGTGGTTTTTGTGGTGGTGCCTAGGCTGTGGTGGTGGTGGTGGTGGTGGTGGTGCCTAGGCTGTGGTGGTGGTGGTGGTGGTGGTGGTGCCTAGGCTGTGGTGGTGGTGGTGGTGGTGGTGGTGCCTAGGCTGTGGTGGTGGTGGTGGTGGTGGTGGTGATCTCAGCAGCTGAACGCCTGTGGTCATAACAGTGGTGGATGACGGCTGGTCACGACTCTGGGTCGCTCGGGAGATCCTGGACGAGCTTGAGTACACACATATATTGAGCTTTAAAGGCGTCTAGTGGGGTTGCCTCTGGATGTAGAGGACTGGATAATGTCCGTCGCTTTAGAACGTTTATTGATACCCAATAATGAGCTCGACTCTCTTTTATATGACAGTTCAAAGGTTTGAACTACGCTACCCCCTGGTATAGTCTTAGGTTTTGTCGATTAATATTTGGATTTTTAAAGGATTTTTTTTCCACAATACGCTGTACGAGTCCCGTAGGATATAGTTCTGTGTTATCCACATGTGTTTCAGAGGCCGTGGCGGTTGCCTGGGACGACTTCCAGTGTAACTATCCTTGATGTGGTACAGTTATGTTATTCTTATCTATGGTAATTGTGTAATTACTTATCTGTGCTGTACGAGGAGGGGGTCTTACACTCGTGGGGCCCCATCTCTTGAACGTTCTCTGCTGTTACACAACATCTCAAATATATGTACGCTATCTTGTAGTGTGTGTGTGTGTGTGTGTGTTAGTATATATTAGTGTATGTATGTATGTACCTGTATTTGTATGTCATTATGGATATGTTTGTGTGCACGATACTTCCAGAAGTATTCCCTGCTTCTGAGGATGAGGAGCAACTGATTTCTCGGAAGAAAACTCATCAGGGGTGGAAGCATCATCCACAGTCACCATCCTTGTGTCTTCTGAAACCTCAGACATTTTGTCTTCCCTCTACACTGTCTCCCTTCCTCTTCCTCCCCTTCGTCTTCTTTTTACATATTGTTCTTCCCCACCTTCGCTCCTCCTCTTCCACATTCACACTCTCTTTTCATACGACCTCTGTCTCGTCCTCCTCCTTCTCGTCTTCCTCATTCGCTTCGTCCCCTGCTACCATCACCGTCTCAGTCTCCCCTTCTACATTTTTCCTCCTCCTCCTCTTCCTTGTCTTACTCACCCGCCTCTTCCTCCAGTCCTACTGATGTTTCACCCTCCTCCTCCTCCTCCCCTTCCTCACCCGCTTTGAAGTTGTTTATCACCACAGTTTCCTCCTCCTCCTCCTCCTCGTCTTCCCCATCCACGACGTCCTCTCCTCTCACTACCATCCCTCCCTCCCTCCTCCCCCGTCGTCTTCACCATCATCATCTTGGGTCATCTCATCCAGGAACGTCAAGGTAGCGCGGCAGCCTCGTCCGTTGGTCTGCAGTAAAACTGAGAGTGTCTCCTTGACTCAAGAGTCTTTAGGACAGGCAATATCTTGCGTGACGGTGACAAAAAAAAAAAAAAGAATTATAATTTAATTTTTCTTTTATGGTAAGAGCTTATTTGACTCTCAGTTGAGGTTAAGGTAATATACCTTCTTTGCACTGAGGTTATGACGAATTACTACTACACAGTTTAGACTCGCCAGTAGGTCAGACCTTTGTGGCTTTTCACCCTGGATGAGAAATGAGGAGAGTGAGAGATATGTTTCCCCAAACAGCTACAAGCGTCCCGTTACGTTCCACTGATGGCTATTCTGAAAAGAAAAACGTAATTGCTTCTGTTCTTGGAAGAAGAAGAAAAACTCCAGTCGTTCTTTTAGCAGTTTAGACATGTTCCAGAAGTTGTTTTTTTTTTTTTTTTTTCTTAATTCTACGTAGAAGTTTCCACGGTTCTTTTTTTTTGCAGTTCTGCTTACGAAGGATGTTGAAGGAAGCCTTGACTGGAACTGAGCCCCACAACGTCTTTTATTTTCTTGTTCATTTCAAAGAAGGTGACCCAGCCAGTCTCTCAGATCATGATGGCAGATTATGACGCGTCTAGGTTATCATTTTAACCCCGAGTGTATGCAAAGTCGGGTGGCTGTTTTCTAGCACGTAGTAAACTGCTGTTAGTGGGGGACGTCGACAGCAAAAAGAGTCTGCTCTGTGTAGCGCATCGTCACCTGAAGGAATTGATGGCTCTGGATGATGTAGATGAATCAGCAGTTACTAATGTGACACTTCCCATCTACCCTCCCCCCCCTTCAAAAAAAAAAAAAAAGGAAAAAAATAGATATGACCTCTTCCTTCTGCAGTCATGGAAACGAATGTTGAATAATTACACGTTAAAGAATGCATATGTGTGGTACTTCTAGCCAAGGGTGTTGATATTGTACATCATCACCAAAGATAGAGTAAGATTAAGTTAAAGGTGTTGATTATCATCCTTTCATAGCAGTAATGGTTGGAAACATGACAGGTTTGTGTCTAGTGGGAAAACACCGTCTGTTTTACACTCGCTTCCAGATGGAGTGTCCGGCAAGGTAGTATTTCATGGGTCTCTTTGTTTCCTGCAGACATGAACAGCTTGAACGACAGACCTTCAGTCTTTAACCACTGCTGAGTAAGTTGTTAGATAGTTGGTCGTGTGAAGGTTAAGACTTCGTCAACGTCAGGCAACATCCACCAACCCGAAGAATCTTCAAGCGCCATCTTCAGGTGTCAAGGAAAATGTTCGGACTTCCATACACCCTTACTATGCATATGGCTTATGTGGTTAAAAAGGCGACGCTTCCATGTGTTTGATATATTCATTTTGACGATCTTTGAGTGTCGAGTCCATCGCTGAGTTGTTACGAGGAGTATACCAACCACAGTTTGAATTACGTCCTGGAGTATTATTATCCTAATGTAAATTCACGGTGAACTAGAGCTTGATAATTGTAAACCAGGGTATATTAACATCACTTGTTGACCCGCTGCTGTGTGGAATTTAATGTAATGTAATGTGAGGGTCATGCATGTGGATCGTTCGTAGCCTTAAGTTCTAATGAGATGTTTTGAATTATAATCTGAACACCACGTCAGTGTAGCCAGAACAGCATGACGTACCTCGTATGCTTATCTGTAGTCTCGACTTGTACACTGGAGATATCATGCAAGCTGATAGTTTTTTCTCTCTCTCCCTCCTTCTTATTGTATATTACTGGATTGCCTGTCTATTGCCTTAACTTCCTCTAAGATGTGGTTTGAAATTGATTGGTTATTTGGTATTATAACTTATTTCTAAACTCCCACTTAGTGTACAGGTAAACCTGCTGGAGGTAGTTGATCAAGTCTAGCTTCACCCCTTCCATATTTCTTATGAGCTACATAGAAAAGCGAGTCCTGTGGTGTATACGATTGAATGTTTTGCGAAAAAAAAAATATCAGAGTAATCAGAGTTACTTCTAAATGTAGTTCTTTTCAGATCGTTTCAGAATGACTTAATAAATATAAAGATTCCCCAAAATTGGTCCCCCACAAAATTTATATCTGTAGCCATTTTCAGTACGTGTTGGTGATGTTATTTTCTCTAAATGTATTGAAATATATTTTGGGATTACAGTGTCGCAAAACTTGGATGACTGCGTTGATGAAAGCAACTTAGATTACTGTGTCGTACAACTTGATTTACTATTGTGCCAGACTACGGACTGTCTCTTGTGTGTTGAACCAACTGTTTTCGAAACGCTTGAGTGTCATGCGCGTTGTTGTACCCTGTGATATTGACTGAACTTAGATTTACGTTACATTAATTAGTCTTCTGTGTATTATTCATAGGCTTGCGGACAGAATTATGATGTTAATTGTCATACTTCGATCAGAGCGAAGAGCAAGGTTCGAAGGAATACCTAATGGTTAAATAATTTTTCATTCTTTTCGTGTTGATCGTACGTATAAGTATGTAGATACGGTTTTATATGGTAGGTAGATACTTTTGTGTACAATAAGTAGTTCCCGGTTGTTTATGTAGCTACAGGTTGTGTGCAATAGGTAGATATGGGTTGTGTAAGTAGATGTGGTTTGTATACATTAAGTAAATATGGGTTTTGTATCTGTGTACGGTTTGTATACAGTTGGTAGATACGGGTTGTGTAAAATCAAAAGTCGTCGCGAGACTTCACCATCCACACCCAAAGGGAGAGAGGGAACCTCTCATCTTCCCATTCTCTTTGAAACTTTCAGCGAGCAAGGACAAGAACGAAAACGGGGCAACTCATGGAAAATGAGAGTTTGACCCAACTTTTTCACTTAACCCGGGTGGAGCTAACTTTCGGGGGAGAGAGAGGTGCCTTGTCCAGGGTAATCTTGAAACGCAAAAGAAGTTTGTTAGGCCGAAGATGTATCTTCCATTTGTCTCTGAGATGAGATTAATTCTATGAGGTGAAAGGAGTGGAGGTGTTTTTGGCTCTTCAGTATTGTTATTTTTTGTGTCATACATCCAAACTCCCGAAGGTGTGTGTGTGTGTGTGTGTGTGTGTGTGTGTGTGTGTGTGTGTGTGTGTGTGTGTAGAAAAAGGAGACAAACTTTTACAGAAATAGAGACGAAGCTCAGTTGCGTAAGGAGACAGAAATAGAGGGAGAGCAAGCAGCGAGGTCGCAGCGCCAAGCAAAACTACATGAAGAGCGGTTATCGTAACGAGCAGAACAGACATTAAAGACAGAATGACAGCCTTATCTGGAGACAGGCAGACAGTAAAGACACATTGTGAAGGAGGAGACAGGCTAACAGTTAAGACGCAGTAACAACAGACATACAAATAGGCACTGAACACGCAGCGACAGACAGACGTACTGACATTTTAGACACAGACAGACCTAGATACAGACAGACAGGAGACAGGTAGTCGCTGATGGACTCTGAGGAAGTATTATGATGGTGCACAGAAGTATATCGTTGTAGGACACTTAAGTGTATTATTTTACTCTGGGCAAACTAGAGAAAGAGGGACGAGTAAGTGTGTGGTGCAGTGAGGTGGCTCGCAGCTGACAGCAGGGAGGACGATTTTATGGGAAAGGCGTCTGGAACGTGGGATAGGTCAAGGGAAAGAGAGGGAAGGGAGTAAAAGCAGGTCATAGGAGCAAGCGATAGGGACAAGCGATGCAAGGAACAAGAACCAGAGGCAGATGATATGAGGAAGCAAAAGGAAGATTGTAATAGAAGGCGGAAGACGAATGTCGCAAGAAAAGAGTACTGGAGACGTGAGGCAAGGTGACGTGACAAGGAGGAAGGACAAGAGACAGACAACTGATAGTGTGACACAAGAACAAGGGACAGTCGATAGGAAGTGGTGCAGGGAAAAATGAGGAGGAAGATGAAGAGAAAGAAGATAATGTAAAGAGGAATTAAACACTAGTACGATCAACGGGTGAGGTAAAGGAAGCAAAAAAACATTGAGAAATGGAACGAAGGTTTTTAGGAAATAGTGGACAGTGTGACAGGCGGTTGAAAGGAGTAAAAGATATAATTATGTGACACAGTGAATTTAAACAAGGGGCGAATGACAGGAGAGGGAGCAGATTATACGAGGCTTAACGGGTGGTAGAGAGAGAGAGAGAGAGAGAGAGAGAGAGAGAGAGAGAGAGAGAGAGAGAGAGAGAGAGATTTTTCCAATATCTTAGGAAAATATGCAGTCCAACATTTTTGTTTTTGTACCCTTGCAGAATATATTAATTCAGTTTGCATCCGCGGGTCAATATGCTTTCGCTTCACGGTACAGTCTTTCGCGCCACAAGATTCAGTTATCATTTTTGGTTCGTTCCATTTGAGCAGAACACGCAGGAGAGTCAGCTTTTATTGACTGGATTTGCTAGAAAATAACACTGTGAATAGAACTTCATCTGAAAAGGTGTCAGCACAAAATTTCGTCTGTAGCGAATGAGAATTTTCCGAAATACTGAAAGGGAAGAGATATCTAAATTCTGAACGTCTAATATAGAACCACTAAAACTGATTTCGTCTTTGAAATAAAGAGCGTAAATTTGAAAGATTTTTCTGCACAATCTGATCCGCTGATTTTTTTTTTCTCTCTTTTTTAGCGACAGATGAAGCGGCCAGCGTTGTAGTCAAGTGCGTTCCTTCCCTCACGAAAGGTGGATTGCCCGCCAACTGTCTCTCTCCCACTCTCCTTCTTTCCCACTTGACCTTCATCTGTCCCAACTCTTCAATTCTTCTTTACTTTTCAAAAAAGAGAAAAAAAATCCCTCACCAGCCTTATGTTGGTCAACAAGCCTTCTTATTCACCGATCTTAAAGGCTCATTTATCAATAGGGTAAATTAATTATTACGTGCACCATAACCACACGTCAAGATAAACAGACGGCAAACACGGGCCGGCCATGTGTGGCCACAGAGTAGCGAGGTAGCTGGATAACCACACTGAGCCAAGACCCACCTGAGGATAACTGTCACATGGTTATTTCTGCTGATTTCAATATTGTCAGATTTTTGCGATGTATCTCCAAAGATTCATGCAGATCCACCCCATACACAGGCGTAAGAGCATGGTACATATATACAGCGTTAAGAGGCGGGGCAACATGAATGTAAAACTCTTTCCTCTTAACATATTAATAGTAATCACACACACACACACACACACACACACAAAGTTTTATATACCTTCACCCATATACATAGGTACCCAAGTACATATATTCTTAATGTCATATATGTACTCATACACGTGCGTAGCTCAAAGACTTGTTCACATACACGCACCCGAAGACCGTGAACACACTCCCTCCCGCCTTGACAACGCACCCGAAGACCATGGAAGACTTTTTCCAGTCCTCGCAACGCAACCATCAGACTTGCCACACCTCCACACAACACAACCCGGAGACTCCTCCTCCACCCCACTGGCAACACATACCTGAGGACCATGAACAGACTCGCTCATGGCCTCATTACAACACACCCGAAGGCCATGATCCTCCTGCTGGCTTGAGATCCCCCGTGCAACACACAGGCGAGATCATGGACACGCTCGCCCCAGCTCCGGCAACATACTCGAAGGCCATTAACGGTATTTATTGTGGCGTAAGTTGAGGACACACCTGCATGTGAAGGACCCACCTCCACACACACACACACACACACACACACACACACACACACACACACACACTTAGGCGAGGGAGGGGAGTAGGGGTACGTAATGTTACAGGAAGGAGAGAGATTCTTAAGTTACTCCAAACTCGGACCCGTAATAGTAAAATTTCTCACCAGCATGACCTTCCATAGATGTTTCAAGTATGTTATGAGATACAATGAGTCAGTCGTTTCCATTCTTCGTCTTAAAAGCCTGAAAACCGTTTTACTGTGAGCGGTCCTGTGGGAACTGTGGTAACAAATGACTACCATGAGTATTCTTTCCAGCGCTCTGAAATCCCCTTGGTTAATGTTGTTCTTCTTCTTCTTGTGGATTATCTTATTATTATTATTATTATTATTATTATTATTATTGTATTATTGTTATTATTATTATTATCATTATCATTATTACTATTTTCATTTATATTTATTTATTTTGCTTTGTCGCTGTCTCCCGCGTTAGCGAGGTAGCGCAAGGAAACAGATGAAAGAATGGACCAACCCACCCACATACACATGTATATACATACACGTCCACACACGCAAATATATATACCTATACATCTCAACGTATACATATATATACACACACACAGACATATACATATATACACATGTACATAATTCATACTGTCTGCCTTTATTCATTCCCATCACCCCCCGCCACACATGAAATAACAACCCCCTCCCCCCTCATGTGTGCGAGGTAACGCTAGGAAAAGACAACAAAGGCCACATTCGTTCACACTCAGTCTCTAGCTGTCACGTACTAATGAACCAAAACCACACCTCCCTTTCCACATCCAGCCCCCACAGAACTTTTCATGGTTTACCCCAGACGCTTCACATGCCCTGGTTCCATCCATTGACAGCACGTCGACCCCGTTATACCACATCGTTCCAACTCACTCTATTCCTTGCACGCCTTTCACCCTCCTGCATGTTCGGGCCCCGATCTCTCAATATCTTTTTCACGCCATCTTTCCACCTCCAGTTTGGTCTCCCACTTTTCCTCGTTCCCTCCACCTCTGACACGTATATCCTCTTGGTCAATCTCTCATCACTCATTCTCTCCATGTGACCAAACCATTTCAAACCATTCTTATTATTATCATTATTATTATTATTGTTATTATTATTATTATTATTATTGTTATTATTATTATTATTATTATTATTGTTAGTATTAGTATTAGTATTATCATTATTATCTTTATTATTATTATTATTATTATTATTATTATTATTATTATTATTATTATCATCATTATCATTATTAATCCCCACGACACCAGTAGGGTAGGTAGGGGATTGTGGAGGTGTTGCTGCGCGCGCCGCTGTGCACTGTTGAGACGGTATTAGGAGCACTCACTGGTTTCTAGACTCATCGTTGCAGGTGGCTGCTGGTATATGGAGTCCTTCCCACACCTCCAGGTCACATGGAGTCCATAGCACTCGTCCAGGTCACATGGAGTCCATAGCACTCGTCCTGGTGACATGGACTCCATACACTCGTCCAGGTCACATGGAGTCCATAGCAATCGTCTAGGTCACATGGAGTCCATAGCACTCGTCCAGGTCACATGGACTCCATAGCACTCGTCCAGGTCACATGGACTCCATAGCACTCGTCATGGTCACATGGAGTCCATAGCACTCGTCCAGGTCACATGGAGTCTGTAGCACTCGTCCAGGTAACATGAAGTCCATAGCTCTCGTCCAGGTCACATGCAGTCCATAGCACTCGTCCAGGTCACATGGAGTCCATAGCACTCGTCTAGGTCACATGGAGTCTATAGCACTCTTCCTGGTCACATGGACTCCATAGCACTCGTCCAGGTCACATGGAGTCCATAGCACTCGTCTAGGTGACATGGACTCCATAGCACTCGTCTAGGTCACATGGACTCCATAGCACTCGTCCAGGTCACATGGAGTCCATAGCACTCGTCCAGGTCACATGGAGTCCATAGCACTCGTCCTGGTCACATGGAGTCCATAGCACTCGTCCAAGTCACATGGAGTCCATAGCACTCGTCCAGATCACATAGAGTCTATAGCACTCGTCCAGGTCACATGGAGTATATAGCACTCGTCCAGTTCACATGAAGTCCATAGCACTCGTCCAGGTCACATGGAGTCCATAGCACTCGTCCAGGTCACATGGAGTCTGTAGCACTCGTCCAGGTCACATGAAGTCCATAGCTTTCGTCCAGGTCACATGGAGTCCATAGCACTCGTCCAGGTCACATAGAGTCCATAGCACTCGTCCAGGTCACATGGAGTCTATAGCACTCTTCCTTGTCAAATGGACTCCATAGCACTCGTCCAGGTCACATGGAGTCCATAGCACTCGTCTAGGTGACATGGACTCCATAGCACTCGTCTAGGTCACATGGACTCCATAGCACTCGTCCAGGTCACATGGAGTCCATAGCACTCGTCCAGGTCACATGGAGTCCATAGCACTCGTCCTGGTCACATGGAGTCCATAGCACTCGTCCAGGTCACATGGAGTCCATAGCACTCGTCCAGATCACATAGAGTCTATAGCACTCGTCCAGGTCACATGGAGTATATAGCACTCGTCCAGGTCACATGAAGTCCATAGCACTCGTCCAGGTCACATGAAGTCCATAGCACTCGTCCAGGTCACATGGAGTCCATAGCACTCGTCTAGGTCACATGGAGTCCATAGCATTCGTCCAGGTCACATGGTCTCCATAACACTCATACAGGTCTCGTGGACTCCATAGTACTCCTCCAGGTCACATGGACTCTCTAGCACTCCTCCAGCTCACATGGATTCCATGGCACTACTCCAGGTCACATGGAGTCCATAGCACTCTCCAGGTCACTGTTGTCATATGGTATCTGTAGTACTCATCCAGGTCACTATTGCCATATGGATTCTATGCCACTCATCCAGGTCACTGTTGCCATCCGTTTCACCGTTGCTAGACGGACTTCAAGCATTTATTCAGGTCATTGTTGCCATATGATCTCTACAGCACTCATCCAGGTCATTGTTGCCATATGATCTCTACAGCACTCATCCAGGTCAGTGTTGCCATATGGTCTCTACTGCACTCATCCAGGTCATTGTTGCCATATGATCTCTACTGCACTCATCCAGGTCATTGTTGCCATATGATCTCTACTGCACTCATCCAGGTCATTGTTGCCATATGATCTCTACAGCACTCATCCAGGTCAGTGTTGCCATATGGTCTCTACAGCACTCACCCAGACCAGTGTTGCCACATAGAAAATTGCACTCCTAGGTCGTTGGTGCCATTGAAACCTTGGCACTGCAGTAAGTCCATGTTGCCATATGGACCCATGGACGCCTCCACGCCACTGTTATCACCCTGGCCGTTGCATTGCTCCAGGTAATTTCATTACGACATCCACAGGCAACGTGAACTACTGACCTCTCAAACTATATCAAGCCATAAGGAAGACTTACACAAGCTATATCAAGCCATAAGGAATACTTACACAGACTATATCAAGCCATAAGGAATACTTACACAAGCTATATCAAGCCATAAGGAATACTTACACAGACTATATCAAGCCATAAGGAATACTTACACAAACTATATCAAGCCATAAGGAATACTTACACAAACTATATCAAGCCATAAGGGATACTTACACAAGCTATATCAAGCCATAAGGGATACTTACACAAGCTATATCAAGCCATAAGGAATACTTACTCAAACTATATCAAGCCATAAGGAATACTTACACAGACTATATCAAGCCATAAGGAATACTTACACAAGCTATATCAAGCCATAAGGAATACTTACACACACTATATCAAGCCATAAGGAATACTTACACAAACTATATCAAGCCATAAGGAATACTTACACGGACTATGTCAAGCCATAAGGAATACTTACACAAACTATATCAAGCCATAAGGGATACTTACACAAGCTATATCAAGCCATAAGGAATACTTACACACACTATATCAAGCCATAAGGAATACTTACACAAACTATATCAAGCCATAAGGAATACTTACACGGACTATGTCAAGCCATAAGGAATACTTACACAAACTATATCAAGCCATAAGGAATACTTACACAAACTATATCAAGCCATAAGGAATACTTACACAAACTATATCAAGCCATAAGGAATACTTACACAAACTATATCAAGCCATAAGGAATACTTACACAAGCTATATCAAGCCATAAGGAATACTTACACAAGCTATATCAAGCCATAAGGAATACTTACACAGACTATATCAAGCCATAAGGAATACTTACACAAGCTATATCAAGCCATAAGGAATACTTACACAAACTATATCAAGCCATAAGGAATACTTACACAAGCTATATCAAGCCATAAGGAATACTTACACAAGCTATATCAAGCCATAAGGAATACTTACACAAACTATATCAAGCCATAAGGAATACTTACACAAGCTATATCAAGCCATAAGGAATACTTACACAGACTATATCAAGCCATAAGGAATACTTACACAAGCTATATCAAGCCATAAGGAATACTTACACAGACTATATCAAGCCATAAGGGATACTTACGTACCTACAGGCCGTAAATCAGTGGTCAGTAAAATTATTTTCGCATTTATGCTCCGGTGGATTTACGGTATCATCCGGATGTGAATGTTTCCACTTTTACTAATAAAGGAATTTTTTATTGTTCCATTTCATGAATAACGTAAAACACTGGTGTGTGAACGATTGTCATGGTCGTTCCCTGTTGTTACGACAGTTACTCGTGAATTTTGATGACAGTGAGGTAATCTGTCATTATCATACGTAATGTGATGATGATAGCGAGGTAATCTATCATTATCATACGTAATGTGATGATGACAGTGAGGTAATCTGTCATTATCATACGTAATGTGATGACGAGAGTGAGGTAATCTATCATTATCATACGTAATGTGATGACGAGAGTGAGGTAATCTGTCATTATCATACGTAATATGATGATGACAGTGAGGTAATCTATCATTATCATACTTAGTGTGATGACGAGAGTGAGGTAATCTATCATTATCATACGTAATGTAATGACGAGAGTGAGGTAATCTGTCATTATCATACGTAATGTGATGATGATAGCGAGGTAATCTATCATTATCATACGTAATGTTATGACGAGAGTGAGGTGATCTATCATTATCATACGTAATGTGATGATGAGATTGAGGTAATCTATCATTATCATACGTAATGTTACCGGACTCTGCCTGCTCGAAGTGAAATGAAGTCACCTCCTGGCGAAGGTGTATAATTGGGAGTACATTCTCATCAAAGAACTCTCTCCAAAGAAGTCTACATGTCCCTGCTGCTGTAAGCAGCGCAGCCTACAGGAGGATGTAGAAGAGGTCCAGGGTAACACCAGGACTCATTACTAGAAATTGGTCCTGGGTTAATTATAGATGAAAGTCATCGTTTGGCTGCATCGTTGGAGCACACGACTCTGAACAGTTTGATTTGAGGACAACACCTGTGACGGGGCAGCAGAGGAGCAGTCAGACCTCAGTGGCGGGTCCTTGACGAACTTGACCGCCTCTGTGTTTCTTTGGACTTTTTCTTCCTCCCTCTTCGCCTGAAGTGGCCTCCAAGACACACAGAAGTGTGGCCGAGGAGTCGGGCTTTTCCATAGATACGGCAGACTTGTTATTGAGGTTTTTTTTTTGTTTTTTCAACTCTTTAGTTTCTAGAGGCTGTTGAGGAAGGGGGGGGGGGGAGTAGCTGAGTAAAGGTACTTTGCGCCTTCAACAAAGAAAGTTAGGAGTGTGGTGGAGTGACTCTAACTCGTTGGTGACGCTATTGTGAAGACTCGATTAGAATGAGGATCCTATTGTTTCTTCCCTTCAAGATTTCTTTTGTTTCGTGAATTTGGATAAATGGAAAGAAAAAATGAAATCGGTAGTCAGTAATTTTGTCTTGGCTTGGCTCCAGAGTGTTCAAGTTAGATGGAGTCTCTCTCTCTCTCTCTCTCTCTCTCTCTCTCTCTCTCTCTCTCTCTCTCTCTCTCTCTCTCTCTCTCTCTCTCTCTCTCTCTCTCATAACAAGAGGGAACATCAGCCTGGATCTTCAGGCAGTTAGCACATACCGTATGCAGTGCGGGTGTGGCACATCCCTTACCACACACTCCCTCGGCCCTGGTGATCCCGTATGAGGGCCAGGACCAGACCCCCTTGATCGTCAGGCCCCTCCCATGTTAGCCTGTCTCTATCCCAACCTTCCTAGCTCGTCCCAGACCCAATCCTTCCGTCCCAACCATCCGGGGTCGTGTCTGGTCCCAGCCTGGTGACCAGTCCAACGCCGGCCAGTAATCAAGGCGACGCTGAGGTGGCCCAGTTGAGGACACCAAATAACTGGCTCCCCAGCGAGGATGTGGCGGCCGTGCGCAGATGATGAGGCTCCTGCTGCCTCTGTGGCTGCTTCTCTTGATGCTGCTGCTTCTGTGGCTGTTTCTCTTGATGCTGCTGCCTCTGTTGCTGTTTCTCCTGTCGCTGCTGCTGCTTCTGTGGCTGCTTCTCCTGCTGCTGCTGCTTCTGTGGCTGCTTCTCCTGCTGCTGCTGCTGCTTCTCCGGCTGTTTCTCCTGCTGCTTCTCCGGCTGTTTCTCCTGCTGCTGCTGCTGCTTCTCCGGCTGTTTCTCCTGCTGCTACTGCTGCTGCGGCGGTTTCTCCTGCTGCTGCTGCTGCTGCTTCTGCGGCGGTTTCTCCTGCTGCTGCTGCTGCTGCTTCTCCGGCTGTTTCTCCTGCTGCTGCTGCTGCTGCTTCTGTGGCTGTTTCTCCTGCTGCTGCTGCTGCCTCTGCGGCTGTTTTTCCTCCTGCTGCTGCTGCTGCTTCTGTGGCTGTTTCTCCTGCTGCTGCTGCTGCCTCTGCGGCTGTTTCTCCTGCTGCTGCTGCTGCTTCTGTGGCTGTTTCTCCTGCTGCTGCTGCAGCCTCTGCGGCTGTTTCTCCTGCTGCTGCTGCTGCTTCTCCGGCTGTTTCTCCTGCTGCTGCTGCTTCTGTGGCTGTTTCTCCTGCTGCTGCTGCTGCTGCTGCTGCTTCTGTGGCTGTTTCTCCTGCTGCTGCTGCTGCTGCTTCTGTGGCTGTTTCTCCTGCTGCTGCTGCTTCTGTGGCTGTTTCTCCTGCTGCTGCTGCTGCTTCTGTGGCTGTTTCTCCTGCTGCTGCTGCTGCTTCTGCGGCTGTTTCTCCTGCTGCTGCTGCTGCTGCTTCTGCGGCTGTTTCTCCTGCTGCTGCTGCTTCTGCGGCTGTTTCTCCTGCTGCTACTGCGGCTGTTTCTCCTGCTGCTGCTGCTGCTTCTGCGGCTGTTTCTCCTGCTGCTGCTTCTGCGGCTGTTTCTCCTGCTGCTGCTGCTGCTTCTGCGGCTGTTTCTCCTGCTGCTGCTGCGGCTGTTTCTCCTGCTGCTACTGATGATTATACTGTTAAGATGGCTTCCCTCACTGTTGCTACCGTCACAGCTGTTGATTATATCACTACCGTTGCTGTTGCCATGCCACTGTTGCTTCTCTTCCTCCTGCTGCTCCTGTGGCTCCTACTTCACTCGCTTCTTTGATCACTGAAGGAAAAACTATGTCTTAGTTAACACGAGAGGCAGTATAGAAGGGTGGAGGAAGGGGTAAGCCTGGCCGAGGCCCAGCTCAAGGAAATGTAATACATACTGAGTAGAGGAGGAGGAGGAGGAACAGGGGCTCGGAGAACCTATTGACGCTCCTGAACTAAAGAGCACGGCAAGGTGGAGGAGGGGAATAAGAGGGAAAGAAGAATAGAAGGAACATGTAAGGCATTTGAAAACGATCGTAGATAAAGGATGGATAAAAAGAGATGAAGAAGAAGAAGAAGAAGAAAAAGAAGAAGAGGTGGAGAGAGAGAGAGAGAGAGAGAGAGAGAGAGAGAGAGAGAGAGAGAGAGAGAGAGAGAGAGAGAGAGAGGTCGGGAAGGATTGTGGGACAGGCCCGCACCACGAAGGGATTCTCAGAGCGACAGTAATGCCATTGGAGAGGATCCAGCTGTCACTACCGCTGGAAGGAGAACTCTTTGCAGCACCTCCAGCTGGGAGAGAGAGAGAGAGAGAGAGAGAGAGAGAGAGAGAGAGAGAGAGAGAGAGAGAGAGAGAGAGAGAGAGAGAGAGAATAAGATAAAAGAAGGACGAGCCATAATTCATGCTTTTAGACAAATAAAAAGCTTGCTTAGCGCTGCTCTCTTCACCCAACATGTATTTAGTTCTTAACTTACCCAAGATTCTTTTCCCTCCCTCCCCCTGTCGGGCTAGACACGCGAGCTACACATTTTGCCTTGTCGTAAAAAAGAGAGAGAGTGAAAAAAAATTCTTGACGTGTCTACCAGGAAGATGAATATTCGCTTTAAGTGTAGTGATGTGTAGATTCTGTGTGTAGTGCCTCCTCGTTTACTTGTGTTTTCTCTCTTTCTTTCTGTGTGTGTGTGTGTGTGTGTGTGTGTGTGTGTGTGTAAACAAATATAACAGAACCGTAAACCACACGGAATAGTGCCCTTAGGACAATCACCGGCTGCCTGACAACCACAGACACTCAACACATTCATGACGTAACAGAGATCTTCCCAATACCATCCCACCTCAACATGCTGGGCACTCCGGTCTGTGCACCAGCACTGGACTCTTCTCACCTGTCAAATACCTTACCTCTGCCTCACCTGTCACCAACGCCTTCTCACAGATCCCCCCAACCCCAACAAATATAACACACTGACAAAACACGTACACACTGAAATAACTCGACAAGATATAAAGAACCGTCCTCCTGACTCAAACTCAGCCCCACCAAACATATGCACGTCAGAAACATACTCTCTAGACAAACACGAGTCACACTTCTCCTTCTACGCTCCAGCCGGGCATCATCCATCCCAACAACATACCTAAACCCTTCGTGCCCACAATACACCTGCGACAACGAAGATACCGAGCACATATGCTTAATTGCCCTGCATTCTTCCCATATAGACGAAACAGGAAGTAAATATATATATATATATATATATATATATATATATATATATATATATATATATATATATATATATATATTTTCTTTCTTTTAAACTATTCGCCATTTCCCGCATTAGCGAGGTAGCATTAAGAACAGAGGACTGGGCCTTTGAGGGAATACCCTCACCTGGCCCAATTCTCTGTTCCTTCTTTTGGAAAAAAAGAATATATATATATATATATATATATATATATATATTTTTTTTTTTTTTTTTATACTTTGTCGCTGTCTCCCGCGTTTGCGAGGTAGCGCAAGGAAACAGACGAAAGAAATGGCCCAACCCCCCCCATACACATGTATATACATACGTCCACACACGCAAATATACATACCTACACAGCTTTCCATGGTTTACCCCAGACGCTTCACATGCCTTGATTCAATCCACTGACAGCACGTCAACCCCGGTATACCACATCGCTCCAATTCACTCTATTCCTTGCCCTCCTTTCACCCTCCTGCATGTTCAGGCCCCGATCACACAAAATCTCTTTCACTCCATCTTTCCACCTCCAATTTGGTCTCCCTCTTCTCCTTGCTCCCTCCACCTCCGACACATATATCCTCTTGGTCAATCTTTCCTCACTCATCCTCTCCATGTGCCCAAACCACTTCAAAACACCCTCTTCTGCTCTCTCAACCACGCTCTTTTTATTTCCACACATCTCTCTTACCCTTACGTTACTCACTCGATCAAACCACCTCACACCACACATTGTCCTCAAACATCTCATTTCCAGCACATCCATCCTCCTGCGCACAACTCTATCCATAGCCCACGCCTCGCAACCATACAACATTGTTGGAACCACTATTCCTTCAAACATACCCATTTTTGCTTTCCGAGATAATGTTCTCGACTTCCACACATTCTTCAAGGCCCCCAGAATTCTCGCCCCCTCCCCCACCCTATGATCCACTTCCGCTTCCATGGTTCCATCCGCTGCCAGATCCACTCCCAGATATCTAAAACACTTCACTTCCTCCAGTTTTTCTCCATTCAAACTCACCTCCCAATTGACTTGACCCTCAACCCTACTGTATCTAATAACCTTGCTCTTATTCACATTTACTCTTAACTTTCTTCTTCCACACACTTTACCAAACTCAGTCACCAGCTTCTGCAGTTTCTCACATGAATCAGCCACCAGCGCTGTATCATCAGCGAACAACAACTGACTCACTTCCCAAGCTCTCATATCCCCAACAGACTTCATACTTGCCCCTCTTTCCAAAACTCTTGCATTTACCTCCCTAACAACCCCATCCATAAACAAATTAAACAACCATGGAGACATCACACACCCCTGCCGCAAACCTACATTCACTGAGAACCAATCACTTTCCTCTCTTCCTACACGTACACATGCCTTACATCCTCGATAAAAACTTTTCACTGCTTCTAACAACTTTCCTCCCACACCATATATTCTTAATACCTTCCACAGAGCATCTCTATCAACTCTATCATATGCCTTCTCCAGATCCATAAATGCTACATACAAATCCATTTGCTTTTCTAAGTATTTCTCACATACATCCTCCACACATCCTCTACCACTTCTGAAACCACACTGCTCTTCCCCAATCTGATGCTCTGTACATGCCTTCACCCTCTCAATCAATACCCTCCCATATAATTTACCAGGAATACTCAACAAACTTATACCTCTGTAATTTGAGCATTCACCCTTATCCCCTTTGCCTTTGTACAATGGCACTATGCACGCATTCCGCCAATCCTCAGGCACCTCACCATGAGTCATACATACATTAAATAACCTTACCAACCAGTCAACAATACAGTCACCCCCTTTTTTAATAAATTCCACTGCAATACCATCCAAACCTGCTGCCTTGCCGGCTTTCATCTTCCGCAAAGCTTTCACTACCTCTTCTCTGTTTACCAAATCATTTTCCCTAACCCTCTCACTTTGCACACCACCTCGACCAAAACACCCTATATCTGCCACTCTATCATCAAACACATTCAACAAACCTTCAAAATATGGGGAGGTGATAACAAGTAGTATATATATATATATATATATATATATATATATATATATATATATATATAATCTTTTTTCTGCTCATTCGTATCTCTATCAAATGTAGATAGAGAATCTAGTTGACTATTAAAAAAGTTTGGTATGGAGAGCTTGTTTGACAACTATGTAGAGCCAGCCATTGATATAACTGGAACTTTGCTGGAGTCCTGCAGTCTCTCCTCAGAGAAAAGAAAAGAATAAAGAATAATACATGTACAAAATGTACTCACCACTCGAAAAGAATAGCTAGATTGGCTTTGATCCAATATGATTTTTTTTCATACGCAAAAGTCTAATCTTTTACAGCATCTTAGTTTTCCAATCATTTTATCAGCAGGTGATGACCAAGACCTGGGCAGCACAGGAAGGTTAGAAGCTGGTGATCTGTCTGCGGTAGATAAGACGGACGTGTGGTACACTACAGACCGATGACGATGATCGTCCCACACAATGTGAGATGATGACTCGGGTCTTCACATGAGTGTGTGATTTGTTCCGGGAGACAGCGATATGATTATCGAAGACTGTGGTGAGGTGGATGACCTTATGATTACTGTGGTGTTGTGGTGACTTTCTGTGGCTGAAAAAAGTTGGAGGCGGTGGAGTGAAGGCGGGGTAGGCGAGCCCAAGACGCTGGTGCCTTGAATTAGGTGAAAAATAAATGAGATCACGTTAAGTTAGAACTGGGGATGGTAAGATAAGAGCGAGCTGTCAGCAGCGATTTATCAGCTCGGCTGACGGTGAATTGGAAATGATTATAATACTACGGTTAATTTAGAGGTTGTGTGTATGAGACGACAGGAGGTTGGCAGTGGTGACCAGCAAGATTTCACTGCAGTTGACGGCTTCAAGACTACAGCGAGTTGGCACTGGCGTTGATTAACACTTCAGTGCACTGTAAATACTTAGTCGAAGACTGGAGTGGGTTGGAGTCAGTGACTCTCCAAGTGTGATCAATCTTCAAATAGAGGCAGAGACTTTCAGCGAAGCAAATTATTTTTACCGAAGAGGAAACCAGGTCGTCGCTCATCAGCGGGAGGATACAAGAAGGAGAGAATAGAGGAAGCCATGGATGAGCGAGACCCATGGCTTCCTTGCCCCCGCGCTACAGGACCAGAGACGATGAGCACCTGCACGAAGTCACGTCGCATACACCTCAGCACCTGAGACGCAGCGTGACGTGTATCTTCGTTAACTGTTCCGTCGCCTGGTTACGAATACCACTATGGTAGAAAACTGCTAGTGAGACGCAAGAGAACAATCTTCACAGATGAAGCAGGAAGATAAGTTTAAATACTACCAAGTGTTGAGCTTCCATTTTTAAGGCCCCATTCTCTGTTTCACGATACGTTAAAACATTAGATACCTTGCATTCAAGCCAGTCACACAGAATGTTCTCCCGCTCAACAGCCCCTGAAACTTTTGATAAAAGTGCCACAAGTTCATACACTGAGGTTAGATTAAACCGTCTCCTCCCGCGAGGCGTCTGCCAGTTTATTCCCGAGGTGGTATTCTCGTCACGTAGTCCAGGGTTCGGGCGAGTGCAGCGGCAGATTACCTCCCGGCTAGTTCAGCAACCGGCAGATTACTGGGTCAAAGTGCCTCTCGACCGGCATCCAGAGTGCCGGATACTGGCCACCTGTGGCGAGTCTGTCCGTATAAGTCAGCGCCGGCCAGCTGAGATGGCACACTGACCAGCTCAGTCGACTCTGGAGTATCCCAATCGACTGTTGAGTCGACATATGGTTGAGGTTGTCAACAAGAGGTAGCTTAGTTAACACTGGCTGTCCCAGACAATAATACGCAATGGAGACAATATTATCATGGTCATTTGTCCCAGGGCACTGCAGGTAACAATGGCCAGTCAGATGGCCAGCGTTTCCCTCAGTCACCATCGGTCAGCTAACACCAGCCTGCACACACGACAGTAACCAGCTGAGATAACACAGGTCAACTTCGACGATATCACAAGCTGAGATAACACAAGCCAGCCTCGACGGTACCACGAAGCTGAGATAAACCAGCCGGCTAGGCAGATGTAGGCCGAGAAAACACGGACCCGCTGCACGGTCAGGAAGTAATGAGGTTAATCACAGGATGAGAGTATGAGTGAGGCATGATCTCGTGGATTGATCTTAAGTCATGAGGAAGTGATTAACAGTGAAGTCTCTGTTGCAGTAGTGTATCGTACCCTAGTTTACATGTATGTACATGTATCGTAGAGTCTTCGACCTAGGGACGAAGGTGCTGACACGCGAACGAACCATGAGTGAGGTGGGTGCGTGCCGGGCGGTGACCTGCCGAGTCTGAAATTGAGTGTACCACCCTCAGTTTATGGGACGGTGATTTCTCCTGTGTCCTGTCATTGTTAACACCACCACACCTCAGCTACACCATCACCACCACCACCAACATACCACAGCTACACCATCACCACCACACCACAGCTACACCATCACCACCACCACCACACTACACCATCACCACCACCACCACCACACTACAGCTACACCATCACCACCACCACCACCACACTACAGCTACACCATCACCACCACACTACACCATCACCACCACCACCACCACACTACAGCTACACCATCACCACCACCACCACCACACTACAGCTACACCATCACCACCACCACAACACTACAGCTACACCATCACCACCACCACCACACCACAGCTACACAATCACCACCACCAACACACCACAGCTACACAATCACCACCACCAACACACCACAGCTACACCATCACCACCACCACCACAGCTACACCTTCACCACCAGCACCACACCACAGCTACACCATCACCACCACCAACACACCACAGCTGCACCATCACCACCACCACCACAGCTACACCTTCACCACCACCACCACGCCACAGCTACACCATCACCACCACCACCACAGCTACACCTTCACCACCACCACCACACCACAGCTACACCATCACCACCACCAACACACCACAGCTGCACAATCACCACCACCACCACAGCTACACCTTCACCACCACCACCACACCACACCACAGCTACACAATCACCACCACCAACACACCACAGCTACACCATCACCACCACCACCACACCACAGCTACACAATCACCACCACCACCACACCACAGCTACACCATCACCACCACCAACACACCACAGCTGCACCATCACCACCACCACCACAGCTACACCTTCACCACCACCACCACACCACAGCTACACAATCACCACCACCAACACACCACAGCTACACCATCACCACCACCACCACAGCTACACCTTCACCACCACCACCACGCCACAGCTACACCATCACCACCACCAACATACCACAGCTACACCATCACCACCACCACTACCACACTGCAGCTACACCATCACCACCACCACTACCACACTGCAGCTACACCATCACCACCACACCACAGCTACACCTTCACCACCACCACCACCACACTGCAGCTACACCATCACCACCACCACCACAGCTACACCTTCACCACCACCAACACACCACAGCTACACAATCACCACCACCAACACACCACAGCTACACCATCACCACCACCACCACCACACTACAGCTACACCATCACCACCACCACCACATTACAGCTAAACCACCATCACCACCACTACCACACCACACCTACACCATTACCACCACCACCACACCACAGCTACACCATCACCACTACCACCACAGCTACACCTTCACCACCACCACCACACCACAGCTACACCATCACCACCACCAACATACCACAGCTACACCATCACCACCACCACTACCACACTGCTGCTACACCATCACCACCACTACACTACAGCTACACCATCACCACCACCATCATTACACACCACCACGCCACAGCTACACCATCACCATCACTACATTATCATCATCATTATTATTATTATTATTTTTATTATTATTATTATTATTATTATCAATATTGATATTATCATGATTATTATTATTATTATTATTATTATTATTATTATTATCATTATTATTATCATTATTATTATTATTGTTGTTGTTGTTACAGTTATCATTATTATTATTATCATTGATTTTTTCTTAAATATCATTGTCATTATTTTTCTCAATGTGGAAAACTAACAAAGATTGAATGATACTTTATCAGAAAGTATCACTCAGCGAGATGAATCATAGTTATCATTTCTTACGTTCATAACTACGATAATGACTTTTGAAATTCCCGCCAGTTAAGGTTTCCTTTAGGTTTAAACTATGAATGAATTTACAATAGCATAACTGCTGATTATCATTTTATTATATATCTTACATAACGTAAATATTTCAAGGTGATATACATTTAGCGATGTTGAGAGATCTTGAAGGGCAGTTTCCTCATGCAGGAAGATAAGGTTTTCGACCCCCTGAGATCCCAAGGATATTCGTATTTTCATTTTCAAGACAGGATGGTGGAGATTTATGTGAAGAGGCGGTTAAACCCAAACAGGAATTTGAAATCGTCCTGAATATTAATTTTGATTTTTGTCAAACAGTTGATTTTCTGTCCAGAAACTTGAGTTGTTTTCTTGTTTATATATGTGTACGCATTTGTATGTGTAAATAGATGTGTCTAATATATATATATATATATATATATATATATATATATATATATATATATATATATATATATATATATATATATCATCTATTTTATTTCTATTATACTTAACCGCTGTCTCTCGCGTTAGCGAGGTAGCGCAAGGAAACAGTCGAGAAATGGCCCAACCCACCCGCATACACATGTATATACATAAACGCCCACACACGCACATACACATACATATACATTTCAACGTATACTTACATATACATATACATATATACACATGTACATTTCCATACTTGCTGCCTTCATCCATTCTCGTCGCCACTCCGCCACACACGAAATAGCATCCCCGCCCCCCTCCCACCAGCGAGGCAGCGCCAGGAACAGACAACAAAGGCCACATTCGTTCGCACTGTCTCTAGCTGTCATGTGTAGTGCCCCGAAACCACAGCTCCCTTTCCACATCCAGGCACCACAGACCTTTCCATGGTTTACCCCAGACGCTTCACAGGCCCAGGTTCAATCCATTGACAGCACGTCGACCCCGTTATACCACATCGTTCCAATTTACTCTGTTCCTTGCACGGCTTTGACCCTCCTGTATGTTCAGGCCAGGATCGCTTGAAACTTTTTCATTCCATCCTTCCACCTCCAATTTAGTCTCCCGCTTCTCCTTCATCTCTCCACCTCTGACACATATATCCTCTTTGTCAATCTTTCCTCACTTATTCTCTCCATGTGGCCATACCATTTCAATACACCCTCTTCTGCTTTCTCAACCACACTTTTTTCATTATCACACATCTCTCTTACCCTTACATTACTTACGCGATCAAACCACCTCACACCTCATATTGTCCTCAAGCATGCCATTTCCAACACATCCACCCTCCTCCGCACAACCCTATCTATAGCCTCGCAACCATATAACATTCTTGGAACCATTATTCCTTCAAACACACCCATTTTTACTCTTTGAGATAACGCTCGCGCCTCCCACATATTCTTCAACGCTTGCAGAACCTTCGCTTCCTCCCCCAACCTGTGATTCACTTCCGCTTTCATGGTTCCATCCGCTGCTAAGTCCATTCCCAGATATCTAAAACACTTCATTTCTTCCAGTTTGTCTCCTTTCAAACTTACCACCCAGTTAACTTGTCCCTCAACCCTCAAGATTTACTCACCTTTCTTCTTTCACACACTTTACCAGAATCAGTCACCAACTTATGCAACTTCTCACCCGAATCAGCCACCAGTGTTGTATCATCAGCGAACAACGACTGACTCACTTCCTAAGCCCTCTCATTCAGAAGAGACTGCCCTTCTCTACAAAACTCTTGCATTCACCTCCCTAACCACCCCATCCATAAACAAATTAAATCTATCTATCTATCTATCTATCTATCTGTCGTGTATGGGAGAGAGTCAGTTATATGTTCTTTCGTGCCGCTGTGAGTGTTCACGAACGTATAGAAAACGAGTGTGAGCTACACCTCCACACATTACGGTCACCAGTTCTTACTTACCTACCGGCACACTCGGGGAAGCTCTCCATCTTCCCTGTGCCAGAACTTGTTCAGTACATCTCGCCACAGTATTGCTCACTTCCACGCTCTTGTGATGATGATGGGTCGGGGTGTAGTCTCTCCCTGGACGAAATGACATTATCTGTATTACAACCGTCTGGTGATTACCAGTAAATCATCATTGGCTACTTTTGCCGTACCAGTAGCCACCACTATAACATCAGTGGCTACCCCTGTATCACGAGCAGCCACCAATGTACCGCACGGCAGCGACCACCGCTGCACCATGAGTTGCCACCTTTACGTCATCCGTCACCTGCCCTTCATCATCATCATTGGTCACCTCTGCCTCAGGAGTGGCTACCATTGTATCATCAGTGGCCACCACGACGTTATTAGTGACATCCTTAACATTTACTCCTCTTGAGACTTCAACATACCCACACCCCACCCCACCCCACCCCACTCCACCCCACTCCACCCCACCCCACTCCACCCCACCCCATCTCAAATGAGTCAAAATTCCTCTAAATTCTGTTTTATATTTCATGTTTCCTATCCTTTGTCTTTTCATATTTTTACTAGTAAAAAATTTCCGTCAGTTGTGCAGCTTTCATGATTGAATTATCTCCAAGGAACAATAGTTCGACAGCCTAATTAGGTTTTGGGACAGTATAACTTATAACCATTAAGATGTGCGCCTGCTTTAGTCTAATATCATTGAATTGAATCATGAGTTGGTGAATGCTTGGAGGTGACGTAAACATGAGATCGTCTTGTGGTGTCCATTCATGGGGTAGCCCGATAATAGCTGAGCGTGTCATCATGAAATTCAATGATTACTTTACACTGGAAGGAGTCCCACTCTCCTCTTGTGAGTAAAATGCTTAAAACTGAAACTGAATTGGTTAGTTAGATATAACGCTAATGACTGAAAGGGTTTTCAAGTCTTTACCAGTGAGTACTACACTCAGCATACGAAAGGATTGGAATCTAGGACAGTTAGGACTATTTTTTTTTGATGATTTTTAAAGAGCCATACTTATGTTGGTAATCACTGATGATATCTTAAGAGGCGTAAAAAATGTTCATTTGGTCCACAGTCCTAACTACGCCCCTGTTGGCCAGAGAAGCGTTGCACATCATACGTAGGACAGGAGGCAGATCAATGACATGGTTAGTCTTTTGATACAGTTTATGGAAGTATTTTGGGGTCTGGAGATTTGTCCTCTTTTGTATTATTCTCTTCACTGAGGTTACCCAAGATACAGCTGCAGTCGTGGGGTTTGTTGGACAAACGCAGCTCGGGGCGTATTGTTTGCGTCAAGCTCGACCTCTCCTGTGTCCGGCGCGTTTTTCTGCTGGTGGACTGTGATGAAATTCAGTCCATTGTGCTTCACTTGTTTGAACCCAGGCGCACTAGTCGCCCTTTCAGTTCTGGTGTTCTTCCATATATATATATATATATATATATATATATTTTTTTTTTTTTTTCTTTTTTTGCTTTGTCGCTGTCTCCCGCGTTTGCGAGGTAGCGCAAGAAAACAGACGAAAGAAATGGCCCAACCCACCCCCATGCACATGTATATACATACGTCCACACACTCAAATATACATACCTACACAGCTTTCCATGGTTTACCCCAGACGCTTCACATGCCCTGATTCAACCCACTGACAGCACGTCAACCCCGGTATACCACATCGCTCCAATTCACTCTATTCCTTGCCCTCCTTTCACCCTCCTGCATGTTCAGGCCCCGATCACACAAAATCTTTTTCACTCCATCTTTCCACCTCCAATTTGGTCTCCCACTTCTCCTCGTTCCCTCCACCTCCGACACATATATCCTCTTGGTCAATCTTTCCTCACTCATTCTCTCCATGTGCCCAAACCATTTCAAAACACCCTCTTCTGCTCTCTCAACCACGCTCTTTTTATTTCAACACATCTCTCTTACCCTTACGTTACTTACTCGATCAAACCACCTCACACCACACATTGTCCTCAAACACCTCATTTCCAGCACATCCATCCTCCTGCGCACAACTCTATTCATAGCCCACGCCTCGCAACCATACAACATTGTTGGAACCACTATTCCTTCAAACATACCCATTTTTGCTTTCCGAGATAATGTTCTCGACTTCCACACATTCTTCAAGGCTCCCAGAATTTTCGCCCCCTCCCCCACCCTATGATCCACTTCCGCTTCCATGGTTCCATCCGCTGCCAGATCCACTCCCAGATATCTAAAACACTTTACTTCCTCCAGTTTTTCTCCATTCAAACTTACCTCCTAATTGACTTGACCCTCAACCCTACTGTACCTAATAACCTTGCTCTTATTCACATTTACTCTTAACTTTCTTCTTTCACACACTTTACCAAACTCAGTCACCAGCTTCTGCAGTTTCTCACATGAATCAGCCACCAGCGCTGTATCATCAGCGAACAACAACTGACTCACTTCCCAAGCTCTCTCATCCCCAACAGACTTCATACTTGCCCCTCTTTCCATATATATATATATATATATATATATATATATATATATATATATATATATATATATATATATATATATATGTATATATATATATATATATATATATATATATATATATATATATATATATATATATATATATTTATATATATATATATATATATATATCACTCTTTTGCCACGATAATATATCTTTATGTCTTTTTTACACGAGTCTCTTGCTTGATATCACGTTATGTCTTCCGAGTGTTCTCTTCCTCCACCATTCATAGAACTATTCACGTTCATCATTTCTCGGGTTTAAAATCTTAAAGGTTGTGATCAGGTCGTCCCTCATTCTTCTTTCTTTCATGATGGGCAAATTATTGGCCTCTTGTGTTTGTATGTAACTAAGCACTTAATTCTAGTATGTGCCATCTTTGTTTCTCTCTTCCTGTATTTACTTCTTAAACTTAATTTTTAAGTTCGGTCAACAAACTTGATCAGCATTTTCTGGTTTTGGCTTTATGTACACGTTGGGTAAAATCATCTCGCTGAATGTATGTGTCACCTTGGTGAAGGAGGACTGAGGAAGGGGATACACGTTGTCTTAGGCGACGTAAACCGTAGAGGTACTTAAGGACCTTACTGACTGTGGAACAGTTTACTGGTTACAACTCTGTAGCATTAATCTTCAAAGGTGGTATTATTTTCTTGCCTTTCATATACAGGCTACATGTCATAGCCCCTGTGAAATACTCAAGCTTTCCTTGTTCTCGTACGTGAGTTTTCTCAGAGTAAAGTCATTGTTTTTTTGGGATAATTCAGAATTCAAACGTTTATTTCTCAAGGCCAGCAAATAGAAGCTTCCCTTCAAGACACTGGGGGCTAGCCTGGCTTATGGCGTACGAAGTTTTTGTTCAGTTTGGTTGTAGGTGAAATCCACTGTAGGTCGTCAGAGATGGGGTTATAGTGTTCCACAATGCTTCGAATAGCTTCGAGTAGGCGTCTGGCTCTCTACTGTCACCACCGCTGAACCAGCGCACGCGAGGCGATCCTGAGAACTGCATACTCTTGTACAAGAACCACTGTGAACCATATTGTCATACACAGTATTACACAAGGATGTGATATTGTGTTCATTAGATTCTCAGAACGAACAACTATGAAAAGTGCTGGTGGGTTGTCCACTGCAGGAGCCAGTATAAAATTTGGTCGCTCTCGTGTCGGCTTCAGAACCATGAGACTTTTATTTCGAAACTTGTTGCTTCGTTTTTTTTTTCATTTAGTTCAGTTTCGAATCTGTGGTTCACTGTTCCAGTTCTCTTTTGGGATCTTTTTTTTATCTCTTTTCATTTTAATCTTTTGATCTTTTTTTATCTTGGAAGATTTAAAAGTCTATTTTGGATTGTCCGACTTTTGTTTTGAAATAACTAAATAGTACAAAGACGTGTCTATTTTTGATGTTCTGTGCTGTTTTTTATCGTAGCTTTTCCCTGTAGTAGAAACTTGGGAGATCTACAGTGAGAATGTTATCCTCTGACACAAGCTAAGTAGCCACGTAATAAACTAAAGAAATTTTTATTCAATTTTTTTTTATTTATTCATTTTTTGAAGGTCGATGCTTCATGTTCGGCAGCGGCGTCGTGTCATTCTATATGAACCTGGTATATTTATGGCGACATCTGTGAGGTTTTATGGTGTGAGGCAAGTCTTACAGTGAGTGGGGGGCACTACAATAACCCGACCTGGCTGGCTGGCTTACTTGGCTGTCTGGGACCCATAGTGTAAGCTGGCCAAAGTATCGGGTAGTGGAGCGTCTCACCAGTATTCCAGGAGATTTTTGTTGTTGTTTTTAAGCCACTGGCTGTGTGCGTTTTTGTCCATGTTTCTTTCTGATGAGCAGGCGTATGGGACTCCCTGTACATGTTTGTTTGGATCCTGTGTGTGTGTGTGTGTGTGTGTGCGTTTGTGATTGACCGTTGATTTCACTATGCCGTTTTATAGCATCGATGACAACTGTACTCCAGAATATTTTGTTAAAATGTTTACCTTTGTCAGGTAAAAGATCCACAAACTCTGCGTTCTGTTGCTCACATACATGTGTGAAACACCGCGCGTTCATATGCACTTTGTTCGTATATATATATATATATATATATATATATATATATATATATATATATATATATATATATATTATACTTTAACGCTGTCCCCCGCGTTAGCGAGGTAGCGCAAGGAAACGGAAGAATGGCTCAACCCACCCACATGCACATGTATATACATGAACGCCCACACACGCACATATACATACCTATACATTTCAACGTATACATACATATACATACACAGACATATACGTATATACACATGTACATATTCATACTTGCTACCGTCATCCATTCTCGCCGCCAATCCGCCACACATGAAATGACACCCCCCTCCCCCTGCGTGCGCGTGAGACAAGTATGCAGTCTGTTGTGGATGAAAGAGCTTGGGAAGTGAGTCACTTGTTGTTCGCTGATGAGACACCGCTGGTGGCTGATTCGGGTGAGAAACTGCAGAAGCTGGTGACTGAGTTTGGTAAAGTGTGTGAAAGAAGAAAGCTGAGAGTAAATGTGAATAAGAACAAGGTTATTGGGTAGAGTAGGGTTGAGGGACAAGTCAATTGGGAGGTAAGCTTGAATGAAGAAAAACTGGAGGAAGTGAAGTGTTTTAGATGTCTGGGAGTGGATCTGGCAGCGGATGGAACCATGGAAGCGGAAGTGAATCATAGGGTGGGGGAGGGGGCGAAAGTTCTGGGAGCGTTGAAAAATGTGTGGAAGTCGAGAACGATATCTTGGAAAGCAAAAATGGGTATGTTTGAAGGAATAGTGGATCCAACAATGTTATATGGTTGCGAGGCGTAGGGTATAGATAGAGCTGTGCGGAGGAGGGTGGATGTGCTGGAAATGAGATGTTTGAGGACAATATGTGGTGTGAGGTGGTTTGATCGAGTAAGTTATGAAAGGGTAAGAGAGATGTGTGGTAATAAAAAGAGTGTGGTTGAGAGAGCAGAAGAGGATGTATTGAAATGGTTTGGTCACATGGAGAGAATGAGTGAGGAAAGATTGACCAAGAGGATATATGTGCCAGAGGTGGAGGGAACGAGGAGAAGTGGAATACCAAATTGGAGATGGAAGGATGGAGTGAAAAAGATTTTGAGTGATCGGGGCCTGAACATGCAGGAGGGTGAAAGGCGTGCAAGGAATAGAGTGAATTGGAACGATGTGGTATACCGGGGTCGACGTGCTGTCAATGGATTGAACCAGGGCATGTGAAGCGTCTGGGGTAAACCATGGAAAGTTTTGTGGGGCCTGGAAGTGGAAAGGGAGCTGTGGCTTCGATGCATTATACATGGCAGCTAGAGACCGAGTGTGAACGTATGTGGCCTTTGTTGTCTTTTCTTAGCGCTACCTCGCGCACATGCGGAAGGAGGGGGTTGTCATTTCATGTGTAGCAGGGTGGCGACGGGAATGAATAAGGGCAGACAGTATGAATTATGCAGGTGTGTATATATGTATATGTCTGTGTGAGTATATGTATGTATACGTTGAAATGTATAGGTATATATATGAGCTGTGTGTGGACGTGTATGTATATATATACATGTGTATGTGGGTGGGTTTGGTCCTTCTTTCGTCTGTTTTCTTGCTGTCTCTCGCTAACAGCGACAAAGTATAATAAATATGAATAATAAACAGATAGACGAATATATATATATATATATATATATATATATATATATATATATATATATATATATATATATATATATATATATATTATCCCTGGTAATAGGGGATTAAGAATACTTCCCACGTATTCCCTGCGTGTCGTAGAAGGCAACTAAAAGGGGAGGGAGCGGGGGGCTGGAAATCCTCCCCTCTCGTTTTTTTTTTTAATTTTCCAAAAGAAGGAACAGAGGGGGCCAGGTGAGGATATTCCAAAAAAGGCCCAGTCCTCTGTTCTTAACGCTACCTCGCTAACGCTGGAAGTGGCGAATAGTTTAAAAGAAAGAAAAAAGAAAAAAATATATATATATATATATATATATATATATATATATATATATATATATATATATATATATATATATATATATATATATTTCTATTTATACTTAATCGGTTTCCTGCACATATTGATTCATAGATATGACTGTAGGTTGCATATTCCAATACACCTTTGTTATTGTACAAGTAGCTCCTTGTTAATCCAGTGCGTCCAGACACGTTGATTATCTACCCAGGGGCTCCTTACCCACGTACCCAATGGTTCTGGACCCCTCACCCTATGTTACATAGCTTATACCTCTTGACTGAAGAACCCTGGAAACTTGAAGTCTTGCTACTCAGCCAGTTCGATCCAGGGTAGCTTCCCTGCCTCTCCAGCGGACGGCTGGTGCCGCCCCTTGGAGACCGTGTTTGCACAGGTGATCGTCCGAACGGTCGCTGACGAGCGGCTCTGGTCTTCCGTCGGCTTTAAGCCCCAGAGGGTGTACTTGGGGAGGGTGGAGAGCGCAGCTGGATGCTGACGCACCGGTGATCCCCCGGTCATTTCCGACCGTCTTCCTCCTCTCGCCCATATCTTGATGATGATGGCGGTGCTTCTGCTGAACCTGTTACCCGCCATATGGTGGTCTCTCTCTCTCTCTCTCTCTCTCTCTCTCTCTCTCTCTCTCTCTCTCTCTCTCTCTCTCTCTCTCTCTCTCTCTCTCTCTCTCGTTGAGCTTTCTGCCGCTCAGAGTTAGGTCAGCCTTCCTCTCCCTTTTCCTCATCCAGGTTACAACCACGCACATTGAAACACTTGCATCTGTTCTTATGTTTTCTCATTGTTAATAGCATTGGTCGCCTTTCTCCCCACTGTTAGGCTGACGTCATGAACTAGATTATGCGCATGTGTCTCACATCTGATGTTGTGGTAAACAGTTTTGTCACTCTGGACTCGAATGCTCGAGGTTCGTGATCGGTGTACGACGTCGTGACCTCTGGTATCCGTGGTGGTGGCAGTGATCGTGGTGGTAGTCTGTGTTCACATGGTTGTGAAGAAGCTAGGATGTGTCCCTTATGAACTGTGTGAGGGCCGCTACATACCTTTGGAATATTAAGATGATTAACGGAACCATATTCTGGGTGAGGGAGGGGGGTTGTATTCTGCATCTGGTGTGTTCTTGTTCCTTGTTATATCTGCTGAACTGAATAACAACGTTCTTAGGCTTTGTAGAGGATCCTCAGAACTCTTGAGTCACGATGACTCGCTATCAACTGTATAGCTGAGACTCCCTCTGAGCCCCTCCTCCTCCATATCCTCCTCCTCCTCCTCTTCTCTCTCTCTCTCTCTCTCTCTCTCTCTCTCTCTCTCTCTCTCTCTCTCTCTCTCTCTCTCTCTCTCTCTCGTGGCAGTTCTCTTTCTATGTCAGACGAAGTTCAACCTCTTGTCGAGGTCCAATTCCAGTGTGGTCCAGAATGGGAATGGTGTTGTCCCAAGTTGGTATCATCTTCGTATGCCTTGTAGCCTCGAAGAAAACTTCGCTGGGAGCATTTCCTGAGTCTTTCTGCTAGTTTCCTCAATATCCATCCCAGTCACAAATTATTTACTGCACAGCAACTGCAGGTTGATCATCCACTTAGAGTCTGGCGTCCGTCCTTTACCAACTTAAGTAGATAGGGTTGGAGTGCTGGGGTTACGTATGTTCGATGACGCAAGAGGAGGTCTTTTGATGAGTGCCTCCAGGTCAGGCTTCACCGGGAGCTGATCCTTGTGGTGCAGCGGCCGTACTGGATATATATAACCTTGGGACTTGTGTCTGTCAGTAGCTGTGCCTGGATGATCCAGCACTTAGTAATGGCTAAGTGGTGCGAGTTGATACCCTTGTCTTCCGTGGAGCTTGGTTGATTCAAGATGCCCTCACGAAAATCTCCTCTCTCTCTCTCTCTCTCTCTCTCTCTCTCTCTCTCTCTCTCTCTCTCTCTCTCTTCCTATAAGTTATGCAGCAGAAACTCCAATTAACGCGCAATATGGGCGAGGGGCGGTATGTCACGGTCGTAAATCCGTTGCTGGGGCAATACCTCGCGACCCTGGGGCTCGTATACAAAAAGTCAGCACCTATAAACCCACTAGTAGTTGACCGAGCTATAAAATACCCTAAATATGTGCCGTGACGGAGTAAAGCATAGATCCCATCTCCATAAGCCAGTCGAACTCATCGGTGTGTGTGTGTGTGTGTGTGTGTGTGTGTGTGTGTAGAGGAGAGGGGAGGGGGTGGGGGGATATGGAGTTACAGGGAACGGCCAAATGCTGTTTACCGACCTCGTCCCAAACGTTGTCCAGGTTGGGATGGATAACCTTCAGCGCTTGCAACCCCGCCATAACAAGACGTTGATGAACATCATTGCGATACAGCTGTTGATGTTGTTGTTGTGGCTCTGTATCCTTCACTCTGTCCCCTGATGCACTGGCCGTGAAGGATGGGTCATTGGAGCAGTGAGACGCGATGATTGTTAGAGTGAAATCCTTGAGCAAGACGATGTGATCTTTGAGCACGCCAGAATGACCCAAGTGGTCGTACCGTCGTGTATTTATAGACACTTGAGAAATTATGTCTTAACGCTGGACTGTGTGTGGACCAGCTGCCCTCCGCCTCTTAACCTAACATTGGGACTATGACCGCCACCGTCCCTCCCCCCCAAGCCCAGTGATTTTGATACGCCTTACAGGTCCCTTTCTATACCACATCCACGACCCGTATAGTGTCCTCCTGACTGTTTTTTTTCCTCTGTCACCCTCGCTGTTGAGGTAATCGGTGAATGGGCTCGAGCTTAATTGATTCAATATAGGAGGATAACAAATTGGGCGTTTGAGTAGTGCTGAGGTGGTCTCCGAGGGACAGGTAATGTTGAACCAGCGTTTTAGGAGAGAGAGAGAGAGAGAGAGAGAGAGAGAGAGAGAGAGAGAGAGAGAGAGAGAGAGAGAGAGGAGGTATTTGTGTGTGTAGGGCCGAGGAGTGGTTGAAGATGAATGGTAGGGGTGTTCGAGTTGTGGGTAGTTGAGCAGTTGGGAGGCCGAGTCTTGCTGAGTTCGAGTATTTTTAAGGCCCCTTGTTAAGGAGGTTGAATAGTGTGTGGGAGGATTAATGTTAAGGCTTCGTAGTGTAAAGGTTGAGCATTGTGGTGCCTGAATGCTGGAGTTCAAGAAGTGTGTGGGTTGAGTGGTGAATAAGTTGAGCTTAAGAAGAAATCGGAACGAGATTTAAAGTTGTGATGAAACTGGCATGAAAATCTTCACATAAATGTAGTGACAGTTGACGATGATGATGATAACGATGATGAAATTAATGATTATAATGATAATGATAATAATCATGATAATAAGAAGAGGTGGAGAAATGGTAATAATGATAATGATAATAATGATAATAATAATAATAATAATAATAATAATAATAATAATGATAATAATGATAATGATAATAATAATAATAATAATAATCAACTGGAAAATCGAAGGCAGGCTGGACATGATGCCAACTTCAGTACATCCTTGTGAGCCAAGTTTAAGGAAATCAGTATTACGTAACAACACATTAACCTTATGAACTTTAACTTTCCCGGGGAAGAAGGTAAATGATTATTATCATATGAACATTTAGTGAAATAAACATGTCTTGACGTACACACACTCGTCTCGTACTCTGAACCTTAATGTGCTTTATGCTTGAGGTTTGTGTAACTGTGTGTATGTGTGTATGTGTGTGTGTGTGTGTGTGTGTGTGTGTGTGTGTATGTTTGTGTGTGGATGTGTGTGTGTGAGTGTGAGTGTGTGTGTGTGTATGTGTGTGAGTGTGTGTTGTGTGTGTGTGTATGTTTGTGTGTGGATGTGAGTGTGTGTGTGAGTGTGAGTGTGTGAGTGTGAGTGTGTGTGTGTGTGTGTATGTGTGTGTGTGAGTGTGTGTGTGTGTGTGTGTGTGTGTGTGTGTGTGTGTGTGTGTGTGTGTGTGTGTCAGGGAAACATAGTAATTATGTATTATGATGTTCGGGAAGGTTTGCAGAGTGAGGTGGAGTGGTCCTGTATGTCCCATCGTAGTCAGGTATGTAATTATTCTTTATTAACTTCTTTCATATGGTAATTACATCTTCATTTTCAGGGTTTCTTAATTAAGGTGGCTGAATAATATTCTCCTCTTGTATGAAGAGCTTGCTCGTATATTTTTTTCCCTAGTAAATATTAACGTTGTCATGAAGTACATATTAATCTAAAACTTGCTTGCTGTCTGCACTAATAGTCATCACTGCCTTCACCTGGTTTCCTCAGATTCGTCTGAGTGCTGTACATTGCTACATCAGGGGACATACTAACACAACTAAAACTTCAGTTCAGCCTCAGCTTCATTGCTCAGATGAATAGCTTCACATGGGGTCTGGAGGTAGCATTTAACGGGGTGCATCTGGAGTAGGGAGAGAGTGTGTGTGTGTGTGTGTGTGTGTATATGTGTGTGGGTGTGCATTAGTAATGTGTAACGCAAGATTCTGTTATTACAGAACTCACCGTCTGATTTCCCCTGCGGGTTTTGATTGATGAAGATTGGAGAGATCTCGCCTCACATTTCTGGCGTGAGGAGGCGGCCATGTGAGGAGGAAAGTTTAGAGTTGCTGCCGCGAGCATCTGGTGCAACCTTCCACCACCACAAGTACTACTGTCTGTCGGGTCTGTCTTCCAGGTCCCTCAGCCGCCGCTGGTGATCGACGCAGCAACGATGCCATGTTGAAAATTGGACCCTCGGCGCTGGTCGGGAGGGAAGCATGTGTGCTGCGGGGGCAATGTGACAAGCTCAGGAGGCAGTAGTCGTGACGGGGGGAATAAAAAAAAAGTCACGGAACCCTGTGTCTTGAAGACGCAAGGCGTTTGTGAGTCACAACACACAAGACTCTCGAGGTGTTTCATCAGAGATCTGGAACCTTGGGTTCGAACGGTAGGGAAAAGATCAAGTAGATGACTGGGACGGTATAGAAAAAAAACAGCATTAGTGAATGTTAATAGGTAAGATAGTGAAATAAGACCGAGTGATTATATTGTGCTAATCTGAACAAAAAAAAAAAAGAAACAAAACTAAGAAGCTGATTACAAGATATACGTTGAGTAAATATGGTAGAGCTACAGATCCATAGCCATATACAGTGGTCACCTAAGAACAATTGATAGCGATACAGGCACTCATGGACTGCCACCTGTGGGTAACTGTATAGACGTAGCTTCCCTACCGTGTGGTGGTTGTTGACGTGAGGGACCGGAGGTACACCTTGACGACGTCGGGGACCATCAACCTGAGGAGGACAGAAGTGAACATCGAGTGGCCAGGTCGTCACAGGTCAGCCAGTCGGGTCTTGGAAGTGTTAGAGCGCGTCTGACGGCTTAGGGAGGGGAAAAATTAAATAAGAATTCTGCGTCTCGTATCCGGTTAAAGTAATTTTGACATAAAACTTTCTAAAGTTTTCTTTAATATCTCTTCTAATCTAGTCTTTGCTACTTTAACAGTGTGGAGAAATAAGATTTACACTTACCACCAGCATCTTGAGAACTCTAGCGAGGGTGTCGGGGGAAGTGAAGTAACAGTTTCAGCGACCTTGATAAAAGCTGCAGCTGCCGTGAGACTACACCTGTGAGATCAGTGAGATAACGAGTTCAGGGGAGCCCAGAGGGTGCGTGGCCAGCTGTGAGAGCGTCGCCTGGGGCCTGGCCACCACCTCCCCTGGGCAGCGGTGGCTGGGGAGCGCTAGCCAGGGTGGCGGGGATGACTGGGGCGCGCGGGCGTGTGGGCGGCGTGGCAGGGTAGCGGGGCAGCCCCAGCATGAGGGTGGCGGCCCCAGGGTGCCCCCCACGCGACCCGGCCCCCGACACCCCGCTCAAGCCCAGCCAGCCCGCCAGACGCCCGCCCGCCGCCCTCCGTCTGCTGCACCATGAGATAGCAGCACCAGCGGTGGCAGCCGCAGCAGCAGCAGCAGCAGCAGCATCCGCAGCAGCAGCACCTCTAGCAGGAGCGCCGCCAGACAAGGCAGGACGTAATGAGTAATGTGTACGCCGCGTACGGGCCCGTGCCCACAAGCGTCGGCGTCACCGCCACGCCTAGACTTAATGGCTCCCTGGACAGGAGGGCCATTCTGGGCCGGTCGGCCACCCTGGGCCGCGCCACTACCGGGCACATGGGTCGCTACCCTCCGCCGGGGTTGGGCTGCTCCTACCAGGACCTCCGGCGGTCCAGGGAATGCCTGGAGATAAAACATGGCCCGATGGAGCCCCTGCAGCCCTTGGACACCCTGAGCGTGGGAGGGAGTTTCCTCAGCGGGTCGCTGGAGGGCTTCCCGACGCTGCCCACCTCCACGCTCGAGCGGCGGCGTAACGGCGGCGTGGTAACCGGGTGCAGCGTGCACGGCGGCGGCGGCACGCTGAGCCGCGCCGGGAGCCGCCGTGGGTCACGCTACCAACTGGCGGAGGAGCGGCGGGGCGGGTGCTGCCGCAGGAGCTGCTGCACACTCACGCTCTCCCTCCTCGCCTCACTCCTCATCCTCAGCGGCGTCATCGTTGCCCTCTACTTCTTCATCAAGAGTACGTCATACCCGCACCCTTCTCCACCCCATGTGTGCAATCCCACCACACAGTGTCTGCTGCACCCCTTTCGTACCTGCACCATGTTGTACCATTTCGTACCTTCACCATGTTGTACCATTACGTACCTGCACCATGTTGTACCATTACGTACCTGCACCATGTTGTACCCTTCCGAACCAGCATTATGTTGCACCCTCCCGTTCCAGCACCATGTTGTACCATTACGTACCTGCACCATGTTGTAACCTTCCGTTCCAGCACCATGTTGTACCATTACGTACCTGCACCATGTTGTACCTTTACGTACCTGCACCATATTGTACCATTACGTACCTACACCATGTTTTACCATTACGCACCTACACCATGTTGTACCGTTACGTATCTACACCATGTTGTACCATTACGTACCTGCACTATGTTGTACTATTACGTAACTGCAACATGTTGAACCATTACGTACCAGCATTATGTTGCACGCCTTACGTACCAGCACCATGTCTTACCCTTCATATACTAGCACTATGTTGTACTCCTTCTGTACCAGCACCATGTTCTACCCCAAATATACCAGCACCATATATAAGCCCTTATGTACTAGCACCAGTGTTGTACCCTTGTATATCAGCACTATGTTATACCCCTTATGTACCACAACCATGCTGCACCACTGTATGCACCACGTTATACCACAATGTGTCTGCACCCGTCATGACCCAGCACCATATCGTCGCTACATTGTTCACCCCACTCATGCCTTGGCACCACATTGCACCAAGCAGTGTCCATTCCTTATGATCCACCACCATGTTGCACAACACCATGTTAGCTTAATTACCACCAATATCTTGCACCGCAGAACATGCATCCTGTACGTGTCACTACCACGTTTCCACCACACTTCATCACCATACGTACACCCCACGTTGCCACTCCCCCGCACAATCTTTGCTCTGTACATCAATCCTTGTTCCAGCAGCTTGTTTTTGCTTCCTGTTATTATACCAGTCCTAGCTTCCCTGAAACAGGGTTCCCTACTCATTGTACATTGTCCACCCTTCCTTCCTTCCTTCCTCTCCTGTACCCTTAGTCGCCCCGAGCTGCACCCTGGCTGGCAGAGTGCCGCCTCCCTCCTCTCCCTACACACACACACACACACACCACACCCTTGCAGCACCCACCAGTGCCACATGGTAAGAGTTACTGGTGTTGTTGGGTACGGGGGTTGTATCTATTGTTGTTGTTGTTGTTGTTGTTGTGACCTCTGCACACTTTTGTACCTTCTTTATTGTCTCGTGTTTCTGTTGGTCTAATTTTACTGTTATGCATTGCCAGACTTTTATTTGCTTTGTTTACATTCGCCACTTAGATTTGCATGAAATTTAGTGTTGTGCGTATTTTTATTACGGTTTTGGAAATGCAATATTCTGGTAAGCATAACTTTTATGCTCTGTTTTCCGCAGTGTTAGTGTAGTGTTGACTTGTTTCTTGTTTCAGTGGTCGTAACAGTGATAAGTTAATGGAATAATATTATTCTAAGTTAGTGGCCTGAATTTTCATGAGTATCTGCCTTGTATAACTTTATTTCTTGGTTTATATGTATATATATATATATATATATATATATATATATATATATATATATATATATATATATATATATATATATATATTCCTATGAGTCCACGGGGAAATCGAAACACGATAATTTCCCAAGTGCACTTTCGTGTAATAATCACATCATCAGGGGAGACACAAGAGAGAAATATAACAGTCAGTTGATATACATCGAAGAGACGAAGCTAGGACACCATTTGGTAAACATGCGATTGTCCAAAACAGACAACGAGCGTTCATAAACTTATCATTTTACAAATTCTATCAACAGTAAAGTTATCTGATTTGTATAGACCATCACTAATATTAAGATTATAATTCTTTGTGTATTTAATAATAGAAGATTCGGTGATATTTCTCGTGGTAATAGAGTTATTAACCCTAACTCTGTTACCACGAGAAATATAATTGAATCTTCTATTACTGAATACACAAAGAATTATAATCTTAATATTAGTGATGGTCTATACAAATTAGATAACTTTATTGTTGATAAAATTTGTAAAATGATAAGTTTATGGACGCTCGTTGTCTGTCTTGGACAATCGCATGTTTACCAAATGGCTTTGCTAAGTTGTTACATCAAAATCAGACCCTGTTATCCAATACCTGTAAGGGACCTGGGAAGTTTTATACCATGGTAAACACTGATCCTTGTCAGAAATGGGATACCTCTGACTTCCTATAAGTATATAGGGACGCGATTTACTTTGGGATAATGCTTGTCTCATTGTACAAAAAAGGAACAGGGTTCGATGAAGTTCATTAGTTAATGTTTTGTACCAGTTCACGAGCTCATATCACAGCTAATAAACTCATTAAGAGAATGATGATTAGAACTGTTCTTGAGTTGATCAAATGAAATTGCTTCCACGCGAGGGAGTTATGTATGGTTCACGATTTTGCGATAAGAAACGAGTTGATGTATCCCAACTGTGATGAAGACTTAATCAAAAAAGTAACTAATGAATTGTTTAAGGCATATAAAAGTAAGTAATAATGGTTGAAGATATCTCCTAGATATAACTAACAATTTAAGCTCGAAGATATCAAAATGAGTGCGAATATATGCCTCCAGTTGGCTTTCTTATGCCGAAATCAAAGCTTGGAAATTCATATAGAATACTCATAATGATATTTCTCAAGTCTCTGGGAAGTGATATAAGTAATTGCATTGTTCGAAAATTGTTGATATGATGTTAATGAAGGAGTTGCAGTGGGAGTTGCTGGGGTGCAACCAGTCGACTGACACATTCTACCATGAGTCCGCTTCTCACTGGAAGTGAAGTGTCTTTGTTGGCCATGGCTCAAGTACTGCCTTGTATTCAGTTCCTCCAGTTTTACTCCACGTAGTTTGGACGATAATCGTTATATTTGAGCTACGTACTTTCTCGTCCTAAGACGGTAGATATCCTCCACGAGAGAGAGAGAGAGAGAGAGAGAGAGAGAGAGAGAGAGAGAAAGGAGAGAAGACTGCAAATCTTGAAGGAAAACTGAAATGGTATCAAGTGAGAGACGCGTGCTCAGTTCTTATCTTCATAATTCCCCAGTGTAGGAGAGGAAAGATACACTGTAGTGCCTGTGATTCCTAGTTCCAGTGTCCGCGGATCCTTCACTCGACCTCGTACATATCTTCTTTAATAGAGGGAAAAAAAGAATAATCCCCTCTCGACGTCCGACAGCCTTTTAATCCCAGAGATGACCAAGAACACTCTCAAATAGAATTTGGAAATGAAAAAGCAAGACATAAAACGCTGTCACATCTAATCGTATATATGTAAGTATAATGTTCCTAACGTATGGTACAATTTGAAAATCAATTTTCTACTTAATGGGTGTAAAGTGACCGTATATGACTTCACTTCTATAAAGAAAACATATCCGAGCGGTCGCTGGCCGTGCCGTCTGCAAACGACAGAAAGTGGACGTCCGTCTTTGCTCCTAACGCCATCTGTTGAGTAGCGGCCACTCCAACCGAGACTCCAGTTTGCGCGGTGTAACACGTATAATGTTGGTGGAGTATCATCTCCTGGGTGTCGTAGTGTGCGAGACTCGGTCACTGTTCACGAAGATCTGATGAGGGGATGGTTACGAGAATAGTTAGTTCGTGGAATGTTAATCATCAACCGGTGGATAGTGAACCAGAGATGTGTAGTGCCGGAGTGTTAGTGTACTGTTGTGCCTTCGCTGAGTGTGTTAATCCAAGACCCAGGACGTGTTTCAAGGCTCGTGTTAATATTAACATTGTACAAGGTAGGTTAAACCTGAAGACGTGAACATAGTTCGTCGCTAGAATGCTGTAATCAAAGTTTGATGTATATATTTTCATCCTCCAATGTTGTATTAAGGCCAGCAGTAGCTGCAGCAAAATACACTCACTGGAAAAATGTATTTCGAACAAGACAGTTGCACCACTTCCTTTATTTAAACTTTACCTTAGAGGCTTGGTTCATAAGGATTGTTTAACATACTGTTAACGGAACTATGGTGTTACCGGACTCTGCCTCTTCGAGGTTACACCGCGAGTGAAAAGTCGCCCATAGCCAGGCTTGTATCATTGGCAATAGTCTCTTCAAAGAATTTCTCACTCCAAAGGAGTCCACATTTCCCTGCTACTGGAAGTGGCGCAGCCTTGGGTTTCAGGGTCCCGGGCTTCAGGGTCCCTCAGGAAGAGGTTCTAGAAAACACCACGACTGTTTCTCAGAAATTGCTCCTGTGGTGGTAATGAATAGGTAGAATAATTACAGGAACAATCAGTCACATGGTAACGATAGTACGCCTCCCTACGATTATTAGAGTCTTGTAGAGCCTTCATATTGCATGCAAGGAAAATCGAAGATGGCTGTCGGTTTAACCGAAAAAAAGTCAGGAGTTTGTATTAAATCCCTTCGTTTTCTGTTATGCGGGGAGACAACATCTTGTTTATTTCCATAGTAATTGATTGTTAAAGGGAATGGCCACCAGGTGGCTGTAGAGACAGTGCCCGTGAGCCTGACTATGTCTGGCTGCCGTCGGTATCGTGCTAGATATATCGGCCGTGATTTGTTGAGATTGTTGCCATGTGATTAAACAAAGTAGACAGCGTAACAGGTGCTTGGCGCAATGACCTGTTCGCTTGCAGTTAAACCCACCAGCTCGGCAATCGTTTGAACAATGGTCGAAATGTAAGACAACTGGATTATTATCGGGATTTTTTGTTTTTCCTGAATGTGATTGTTATCTATAGGATTGTTTTTGCTCAGCTGCTGGGCGTTTTATTTAGCTATCCTCAAAATGTTGTTAATGCAACAAAGAAGGGAGGGGCCACGATCATGTAGGAAAACGTGTGGTAAATGAACTAATGTAATATCCACGCTTAACCTGGGTTAAGGTTTGGTTTTGGTTGGTGTATACGTGGGAACGCGTGGTAGCCTAATGTTGAGACCAAGGCTTCCAACCTGCCTCATTGTTTATAGATGAGCAACGTCGTGGGAACCTCCCAGTCACGGCTTGCTCGACGGACGCGTTGCAACCGCTCGTGAATATAGAACAGAGGAGTTAGAGAGCATCATGAGTATGTAAGATCTATTAATGCTGTGCATGTAAGACTTATGAAATGCGTCCGCAAAGGAGTCATCACATCTCTCTGAGAATCAGTGTGGCACGAGGTAGTTGCGTGATGTAAAAGTTGAGGAGCAAGCTTTTGCGTCCGTGATTACTGTGTGGCCGTTGACACGTCACGGGTGGGCTGTTTTGATAACTATTTCGTCCCCTATACCTCGATGTTTTGGAAAACTTAACTCTCTCATTTGTTTCTCAGTAACTATGACCCAGTATTTTTGAAAAGGCAGGTTTTTCGCTACCCCCAGATTTCGTTAATACAATTCCATGTCTTCTTTTTCCCTTTCAGTCACCTGTATATATCTCGGTTAAGGCCCGGCCTTGGTATGGACTTTTGTCTGTGACTGCAACCTCTAACATTAAAAAGAAGAGTTATCTGTTGAGAATTGTTTTATTGTTACTCACATCTCATAACACATGAATGGCTCACGTGTCCTGTTGAACTCGTCAAGCTTATTATGATGATACACTGGGAGTAACCGAGAGAGGATCATGTCCCAGGCTGGCTGTGCTCCCCGCCAGTTACAGGATACGAACCTTATATGCTGTAGCAGGTCAGGTCTTCCCGGCGTCTCCCTGTGGGGAGCTGAAAACCTGTTTGAGTTTAAGATAAAGAAATATTACCTCAATGACTAATGATAGAGAGGAGAAAGAAAGGGTAATATATGGCAGACTTTCTCTTTTACCATATGAAAGAATAAAATACATGTAGAAAGGTATGTAACTGCATCATCTTAGAAAGTAGTGGGCATGCATGATTCTACCTTATGCAGGGTCAAAGGGTAGTCTTATGTTCCGTAGTCAGAGAAACAGAGATCAAGACGTGCGTCTAACCCCATCATTTTGGTTCTTTGCAGATGCACCTTACGAGCCTCGGCCGCCCATCGAGGAAGGTGAGTACCACATGGCCTCCGTCCGTCCTGTCGCTGTTGCTCCTGTGTTTGTGTGTCTCCTGGGTGTTGTGTCTCATAACTTGTGTGCGCGAGGTGGATGGAGTGACTGTAGAAACTACAGCTGTTGGTAAACCGTGCTAAAAGTTCGGGCATTGTGTTCTCATGGTAAGTTTGGCAAGTTCTTATGGTCAAGCAGGGCTTAAGCTAAGACTCATACGCACAGAGAACGGGACAGTCGCTCGACGTAGGTCCCACGCCTGGCTTGAAGCTGGCGAATCTTTGAATAATAGCAACGTTAGGTGGAGGCCATTGTTTATCTATGGTACTAAACTTACCTTTAAGTACATTTAACAAAATTATTTCATCATTTGTATCTTACTGACGCTACTGCTGCCACTTAGGTCATGATTTGGAAGTTCGTTTGACTAGATTGTATTTAGATTACTTCCTGCTTATTTAGACTTCTCTTCAACCATCCGGACACAGTTATGTGATAAATGGTCATGCGACTCGCTATAAATATTTTTTTTATTGTGGACAGTTAGGGAGAGTGTCGTATGTGTTCTATATATATATATATATATATATATATATATATATATAGAACACACGGGTAGTGTATTACAACTCTTTGTCATAGAACTGATGTAGATGAAAGGAATCATTTGTGAAATATTTGGTCATAGATGGAGATTAATATTCCAGAAATAGCGCGTTCAAGTTTATGGTTAGAGAGACAGAGATAGAAAGGTGCCATAGACAGACAGGCTGGGACTCGTGAGCAGCTGGTGTACACAATTGTGTTCTGTCTCGTCAAGGAATTTTGAATCAGACGTGAGAAAGTTGACAAAACGGATGTTATCATGTTCGGATCCTGCACGTTTGATATTAATTCATATCTCGTTGTGTTTGTTCAGCTTTCTCTTTGATGAATCAAGAATGAAATTTAGATCCTTTGCAGGGCATTTTGTCTGTTCGTATTTCGTAAAGGTCAGGCCATTTTTTATGAGCAGTGTACAAGCAGGATAACGTGTATTTAATTGAAATCCGTAACTGTTTGAAGTTCAGTTTTGCAAGAGAATATAAGCTTGTGTCAACAGCAGGAATTTGAGAGAGGAAGAAAATCTTAATATTTTTTTTATGGTGACATGACCTGTCTAGTCAGACCGATCCTGACGTGGTGGTCTTGGCCCATACTGTACTTACTTCTTCAGGAACCGACTCCTGGACGTGTTTGTTTGGCGACTGTAACGTGCCGAGCACGGCGCTTGCGGTACTGCACATCACTACGCCGGTACAGTCCTTTAGGACGATGGTACGAAACCTAGGTATGAAATAGCAAGGCCTTTAAAGAGATTTAGACTGGACCTATGCGTAGTACCGTCTTGCTCACGGGTCGTACCGTCCTGGTGCTATAGTGAGTGTGCCGTCGTGCTCATGGGTCGTACCGTCCTGGTGCTATAGTGAGTGTGCCGTCGTGCTCATGGGTCGTACCGTCCTGGTGCTCGATGGTCGTACCGTCCTGGTGCTTCAGGAGTGCACACTGAACCGTTGTCTTTATCATTGTTCTTAGCGTGTGTGGGTCATGCCTCCCTTGGAGCAGAGGTCGTCTTTATACACACGGCGGCTGCCTCTTAGATGTGACCCTTCCCTGCGGCGCTCAACATGGCCGGTATTATTGTGGGATCCACCACATACCTCGCCAGTAAATAGGAGGGTCTCGTCGTCTGGGTATCACCCACGTCTCTGGACGTGTCCTGGTTCGGTATCTTGCTGATTGCTGAGTGTTAGTTGTGCTGTAGAATATTTGCCTCAAAGTTCTAACATTACCACTCCTTTTCTCTTCCCAGTAGAGTCTTGGAAGAGTTTACCGAAGCTCACCCTTCGACAGATATGATTAAGCTGTAGACGTTTGAGATCATGTTGCAGGCTGGGTGCAAGAAAGAAATCTTCTGGGGTAAGGTTAGAACACAGCAGAATCCACCCGGTGTTAACGTTTGGACCCAGCAAACTACACCTTTGTTAAGGTCAGGACACAACAAACACCACCCTTGTTAAGGTTACGACACAGCAAACACCTTCTGTGTTAAGGTTACGACACAGCAAACACCACCCATGTTCAGGTTAGGACACAACAAACACCTGTGTTGAGATTAGTACACAGAAGACATCCTTAGTGTTAAAGTTAGAACACAGCAAACACAATCTGTGTCGAGGTTAGGACACAACAGATACCTCCTGTGTTGAGGATAGAACACAACTCCTCCTTTGTTAAGTATAGGACATAGCAGACACCTGTGTTGCAATTAATAAATATTAACTACTCCTTTGTTAAGGTTAAGACACGAGGAACACCTGTGTTGAGATCAAGACTCAAGAAACACCTGTTAGGACATTGCAAATCTGTTGAAGTTAAGAATTAGGAAACCCCTCTTGTGTTGAGGTTAGGATATAGCATGTTCCTCCAGCGTTGGGGTTAGCAGATAGCATGTCCCACCTCTCCAGTGTTGAGGTTAGGACATAGCATGTTCCTCCAGCGTTGGGGTTAGCAGATAGCATGTCCCACCTCTCCAGTGTTGAGGTTAGGACATAGCATGTTCCTCCAGCGTTGAGGTTAGGACATAGCATTTCCCACCTCTCCAGTGTTGAGGTTAGGACACAACAGGCCCCTCCAGTGTTGAGGTTAGGACACAACAAGCCCCTCCAGTGTTGAGGTTAGAACATAGCATGTTCCTCCAGTGTTGAGGTTAGAACATAGCATGTTCCTCCAGTGTTGGGGTTAGGACACAACAAGCCCCTCCAGTGTTGAGGTTAGAACATAGCATGTTCCTCCAGTGTTGAGGTTAGGACATAGCATGTTCCTCCAGTGTTGAGGTTAGGACACAACAAGCCCCTCCAGTGTTGAGGTTAGAACATAGCATATTCCTCCAGTGTTGGGGTTAGGACATAGCATGTTCCTCCAGTGTTGGGGTTAGGACACAACAAGTCCCTCCAGTGTTGAGGTTAGGACACAACAAGTCCCTCCAGTGTTGAGGTTAGGACACAACAAGTCCCTCCATTGTTGAGGTTAGGACACAACAGGCCCCTCCAGTGTTGAGGTTAGGACATAACAGGCCCCTCCAGCGTTGAGGTTAGGACACAACAAGCCCCTCCAGTGTTGAGGTTAGGACATAACAGGCCCCTCTAGTGTTGAGGTTAGGACACAACAGGCCCCTCCAGTGTTGAGGTTAGGACATAACAGGCCCCTCCAGTGTTGAGGTTAGGACATAACAGGCCCCTCCAGTGTTGAGGTTAGGACACAACAAGCCCCTCCAGTGTTGAGGTTAGAACATAGCATGTTCCTCCAGTGTTGAGGTTAGAACATAGCATGTTCCTCCAGTGTTGAGGTTAGGACACAGCAAGCCCCTCCAGTGTTGAGGTTAGAACATAACAGGCCCCTCCAGTGTTGAGGTTAGAACATAGCATGTTCCTCCAGTGTTGAGGTTAGAACATAGCATGTTCCTCCAGTGTTGAGGTTAGGACACAGCAAGCCCCTCCAGTGTTGAGGTTAGGACATAACAGGCCCCTCCAGTGTTGAGGTTAGGACATAACAGGCCCCTCCAGTGTTGAGGTTAGGACATAGCATGTTCCTCCAGTGTTGAGGTTAGGACACAACAAGCCCCTCCAGTGTTGAGGTTAGGACATAGCATGTTCCTCCAGTGTTGAGGTTAGGACACAACAAGCCCCTCCAGTGTTGAGGTTAGGACATAACAGGCCCCTCCAGTGTTGAGGTTAGGACACAGCAAGCCCCTCCAGTGTTGAGGTTAGGACATAGCATGTTCCTCCAGTGTTGAGGTTAGGACACAACAAGCCCCTCCAGTGTTGAGGTTAGGACATAGCATGTTCCTCCAGTGTTGAGGTTAGGACACAACAAGCCCCTCCAGTGTTGAGGTTAGAACATAGGATGTCCCTCCAGCGTAGCAGCCTGGGACACAGTGATGCACCGAGCCTCCTCGCTAGTCTGAATAGATCTGCCACACAGTAGATTTTTGCTGTTTTTGTAATGAAGTTACGAGAGTGGAGAAGCCTGCTATATCGTGAGCTCAGCGACCCTCGCCTGTGTTGTGCCCCGACCGCGAGAAACTTTACCCCCAGCCAGATGATGGCCAGGTTAATTCTGCGTTGATCGGCCTTTATAACGACTGGATTTATATTGTCGTAAGGTATGATAAAGATGGTGAAAAGTTATTTTGCCGACTGTTATTCATGAAGAAGAATGACATAACGTTGTTGAGTCGTAAGATTACGTCTGAGAAGGTGACTGGTGGGCAGTGACGTCGCAGGTGCTGACTGGTTACAATGACGTCAGAGTAGGTGACTGGATTCAGTGACGTCAGAGATGGGTAAATGGTGTGCACGACGTCATAGTTGGTGACTAGTGTGTATGACGTCAGACTGGACCATTTTCTCACCTGCAGAACTCAGATTAACAGCTTCAGTGCGTTAAGTTAACCCCTTCAAAACGATAACTCAACCCCTTTAGTATGTTAACGTAACTCCTTCAGTAAGACAACGTAACCGCTTCGGTTTGATAACCCCTTCAGTACGTAAACTTAACCACTTCATTACGTGAACTTAACCCATCAATACGTTAACTTAACCTCTTCAGTACGTTAACTTAACCTCTTCAGTAGGTTAACTTCATCCTTCAGTATGTTAATTCTAAGCCCTTCAGTACGTTAACTTAACCCTTCAACACGATAAATCAACTCCTTCAGTGCGTTAACTTAACCCCTTCAATACTTTAACTTAACTCCCTCTGTTAACTCCCTCAGTACGTTAACCCGTTAACCTAGCCTCTTCAGTACGTTAATTTAACCTCTTCGATACGTTAACTTAACCCTTTCGGTACAATAACTTGATCCCTTCCGTAAGTTAACTTAACCTCTTCGGCACGTTAACATAACCCCTTCTGTACGTTAACTTAAACACTTCAGAACGTTAACTTAACCCTTTGAGTACGTTAACTTAACCTCTTCAGTATGTTAACCTAACCCCTTCAGTACGTTAACCAAACCCCTTCAATGCGGTAACTTAACCTCTTCGATGCGCTAACTTAACCCCTGATGTAAAATAACTTAATCCTTTCAATACGTTAACTTAACCCCTTCCGTACGTTAACCTAACCTCTTCAGTACGTTAACTTAACCTATTCGATACATTAACTCAACTCCTTCGGTACAATAACTTAACCCCTTCAGTACGTTAACTTAACCCCTTCAGAACATTAACTTAACCCCTTCGGGACAGTAACTTAACCCCTTCAGTACGTTAACTTAACCCCTTTGGTACATTAAGTTAACCCCATCGGTACGTTAACTTAACCCCTCCATTACGTTAACTCATTCCCTTCAGTACGATAAATAAACGCCTTCATTACGTTAACTTAATCCCTTCGGTACGTTATTTCTACCCCTTCAGTACGTTAACTCAACCCTTTCTTAACCCCTTCAGTACATTAACTTACCTCCTTCAATACATTAACTTACCCCCTTCAATACGTTAACTTAACCTCTTCAGTGGGTTAACCTTTTCCTTCAGTACGTTAACTCTACCCCTTCAGTACGCTAACTCAGCCCCTTTAGTGAGATAACCCCTTCAGTATGTTAACTTACCCCCTTCAATATGTTAGCATAACGCCTTCAGCACTTGAACCTAGCCCCTTCAGCACGCTAACTTAACCCCATCGGTACATTAACTTAACCCCTTCGATACGTTAACTTAACCCCTTCGGTACAATGACTGAGTCCCTTCAGTGCGTTAACTTAACCCCCTCGGTACATTAACTTAATCACTTAAGTATGTTTACTTAACCCCCTAAGTACGTTAACCTAACCCCTTCCTTATGTTAACTTAGCCCTTCAACACGGAAACTTAACCTCTTCAGTACGTTAACTTAGCCCCTTCAGCACGTTAACTTAACCCCTTCAGTACGATGACTTAATCCCTTCAGTACGTCAACTTAACCCCTTCGTTACGTTAACCCCTTCAGTATTTCAACCCTTTAATACGATAACTAAACACCTTCAGGACGTTAACATAACTCCTTCGGTACGTTAACTTAGCCCCTTCGGTACGTTAACTTAACCCCTTCAGTACGATAACTTAATCCTTTCGGTACGTTAACAGCCCCTTCGGTCCGTTAATTTAACCCCTTCAGTACGTTAACCTAATCCCTTCAGTACGTTAACTCAACCCCTTCAGTACGATAACTAAACCCCTTCAGTACGATTACTTAATCCCTTCAATACTTTAACTTAGCCCCTTCAGTACGATAACTTAACCCTTCCGGTACGTTAACTTAACCCCTTCAGTATGTTAACTTGACCTTTTCTGTACGTTAACCCCTTCAATACTTTAACTTGACCTTTTCTGTACGTTAACTTAACTTCTTCAGTACGTTAATTTAACCCCTCCGGTACATTAACTTAACCCCTTCAGTACGTTACCTTTACCCCTTCTGAAAGATAACCCCTTCAGTACGTTACCTCAACTCCTTCATTACTTAACCCCTTCGGTACCTTAACCCCATCAGTACGATAGATTAATCCATTCAGTACGTTACGTTAACCTCTTCATTACGATAACTTAACCCCTTCGGTACGATAACTTAACCCCTTTAGTGTGACAACCTCGTCAGTACTATAACTTCACCCTGTCAGGACGGTAACATAACCCTGTCAGCTAAGCCTATATAGGCTTAGCCTGTCAGTGCCATGAGTGCCATGACTTAGAACTTTGAGTACAGTAACTTGATTCTTAGAGCGCTTTACTTAACCTCTTTAGTACGACGAATCGGCGCCTTTTGTACGACTTAAGTAAGACGACGTAAACCCCCATGTACGATGACTGAATCCCATAAACCTCAGTGTACGATGACTGAATCCCATTCGCACAACTGAATGCCTGAAAGTACTCAGCCATTTGAGTGCGATGACTAACCCCCATTTCCCTCGTGAATACGTACTTGGAAGAGGTCTAGGACGGTTGTCATGACAGAGACGTGGTCAGACGATGAGTCTCGTCGTGTCAGGAGGAGACGTGGACAAGTGCAGCACCAGCAGCCTTGGTGGTGGGGCTGCTTCAGTACCGTTTTTAGGTGGGGAGAACATCGTCCATTACCGGCCTCTCCCTGGGCATCGTACTGTGTCGTGTTCTGCTGGTCTTGGGTGTAGACTTTTTCTAGTATTTATTCCCACTTTCTTTCTTTTACTCTCCAAAATGTGTGTATCAGGCCCTTAGACTTGTCCGTTGGTTTTGAACGTGTAGCATGACACGAGACGAGGGCACAGCTGTTGAGGTCAGCTGTTTTGAGCAGGGAGGAATGTGTGCGTGTCACTTGAAGGAAGGTGTGTGTGTGTGTGTGTGTGTGTGTGTGTGTGTGTGTGTGTGTGTGTGTGTGTGTGTGCAATAAAGGAGGTAGTTTTCCACTTATAGGGACCCATCCCTTGAGCTTCTCTGCTACAAGTTTTTAAACCTCTCTATGCTTTCCGCATTCACAGTTTCATCCCTCCGTATATTCTACTCATCCACCAATATCATACTATAAAAGATCTTTTTTTCATCGTTGTTAGAAAGTCTCTTGCTTGGTTTAATGTTTAGTCTTCTGGTTGCTCTGTCGTTGCATCCTTCGAAGAAATGTTCACTGTTGACTTCATCAGACTGGTTTAAGTTATTGCTGCTAGGTCACCTCTCATTCTTTTCTCCTCCAAGGCAAATTGAAGGACTCTGACCTTTCCCTTTACTTCACTTCTCTTAGATCTAGCACATTTTTTGTTGCCCTTCTCTACAATCTAGTTGTCTTTTGTGCTTATTTAAAGGCGGTAACGAAACATTAAAAGCATTTTCTGGTCTTGGACTAATAGAGGATGTAACAGTTTGGTAAGTATCTCTTGATCTATATAACTAAATGCTATTATGATGTATGGTGATCTCCTAAAGTGGGACTCTGGCCACAGGTAAGAAACGATGTCTGTTCCTAAGTCTTTCTCACAGACAGATTCCTGTAGCATATTTTCCTGCTAGATAATAATCATATTGAAGTCTTTTCTCACCATACTCGATGTACATGGGTTGAATATCATCAACCATGTATCGCACTCACTTGGAAGCTTGTCTAGGTCCTCTTGATGGTTAATTCAATCCATGACTTTGGCATGAACAGCAAACATGTTCGAGTAAAAGTTTAATCCTTCCAGGAAGTCACTGTTATTGATCGTGGATAGCAATAGTCACATACCAGTATCCAGAGTGATTTGAGAACGTTCCCAGGACAAGCGTTCTTTTGATTCTCTCCGATAAGACCATCGAAGTTGTCTCCTCCTTATTCATGCCTTAGGATTCGACTCCTTCACCATCGTCTGCTGTGGAAAAGACTGAGGTGCTTTCTGGCATTCCAGGTGAAGGCAGTCCGCCCAACCTTCTCCTCTGTGTTAAACGGAGTTCACTTTCTCTTATGAATCTATGAGGTTTCTTATGCATGATTTTCTTTCCCTGGAATCTTGCCGTCTGTCCGTTATGTAGTCTCTCTTTTACAGGAGGTCATGCATTTGCTTCCTGATTATCTTTTTTGTAGGACTACACTCCCCAGGGAAACCGATCTGTATAGTTCAGCGCATCCTCCCAGTCTCATTTTTTGATATAGGTATGACATTCGCCTTTTTCCAAACCCTCGACACTCTATATGTCTATATCCAGCGACATCATTTCGAGTGGTTTGGTCGGTGTATCTGCACTTTCTTCTGTAAAATTATGGAGATATTTGAACAGGTCCATGAGGCTTGGATGTGTCAAGATTCTATGGTATTCTGTTAAGTCTTTTCTAGATGTTTCATTGCTCTCCATGATCTCCTTATCCTCTCACTGGTTTTGAGTGATACTCCCTTCCACTCTGAACACACTTTTGAACTTATCGTTCAGTTCCTGACATATCTTTACATTATCCTGTACAATTCCTTCAGATTCCCTTAGCCTTATTACTTGCTTTCTAACGAACAATTTGCTCCTGATGAATGTATTGGAAAGTTTTGGTTTGCCTCCTGCCATGTGTATGATTACTTATTTTTACTGTGCACGGAGGGAGTTTTACACTAGTGGAGCCCTAATTCACGAACCTTTCCTACAGTCATACAGCTTCTTAAATTTTTGTATGTATTCCACATTTACCATGCCCTCCTTCTGTTTATTTCCTTCTTCCACCACACTTGCACAACTTTTTCAAGTTTCCTTCTTGTGTGTGTGTGTGTGTGTGTGTGTGTGTGTGTGTGTGTGTGCAAGGACTGTGTATAGAATATGGGTGTATGTATGGAATGTGTGTATCTGAGTGGATTGTAAAGGAAGCGTGTCAGAAGAGGGTGAGTGTGAGAGAGAAGACGGCGTGTGAGTAGGGAAGAGTGGGAGAAGGATGAGACTGTGTGAAGGAAAAGAATGAGTTCACTTTATGAAATTCCTGAACCCTCTAAATTCCTCCCACGTGGCTAGGACATCCTCCTTAACCTCAAGCCGAGCTCATCGTACAGGATTTCAATGTCCACAAAGAGGAATAATTAAAGTCGTACCACAAAGACAGTGGTGGGGCTGAAGCAATCATGTTTTCCTTCCTCAACAAACGATAAGGAGTAAGATATCATCCACCTGACCCATATTTCAGACCGTAGCGACCACTCTCTCAACACTATAGATCTGTTTTTCAGTCTCTCACGTTATAGCTATATAATCTTTCCCCGGATTGGCTCATCATAACACAGTCTTGTAAACATCTTACTAATTGCACCTCCTCCTCCTTCTCCTCCTCCTCCAGCGGGCCTATCTCGACGTCAGTACCGACACTTTGACAGCGCTAAATTGGACTAACTTACCAAAATTCTTTTCTAACTTTCCATGGCAAGATTACTGGTTCTCCTTGGGTGATGTTTCTCTCTCTGGTGAGCCAACAGCAGAGCTTATTGTTGCAGGAATGTAGGTTATATTTTCTATCAGTCTGTGGTTCAACCATGTCTGTTCTGATGACATTCGGGCAAGGGACCTGACGTTACCAGTCTAGGAAAGATTCTTCTTCGGTCGACTCTGGCTCAGATTTTGTTTCCTCTAGAAATCATTTCGGATACGTTTGTCGTAAGGAAAGGCGTTCCTGTAGTCAAAGGAAGTGTGACAACCTCTCGTCTCTCTCCATGGGGATAGGTCGTTTTGGTCTTTAGCCAAAATGTATGTCTGGAAATTTTGTCATACGACATTTCTCCTGCTTTTTTGTTCCAAAGACACTCGAGCTGTCTCTCCTAATCAAAGAGCAACTCTTTTTTGTTCTCTTTGCCCCTACTATTGATGACCTTTACATTCCCACCCGTCGTCATGGTTCATCCTGTTTCTCTATATCCACACTTTCGCACTTTAGACACAATCATGTGTATAGACCAGATGGCATCCCTTCTCTTATTTTGAAGAACTGTGCTTCTGAACCTGCGCTCGTACTTACTCGTCTTTTCCACTTCTTAAAGACCATAATTTTTCTTTTTCTTAGAAGTGTTATTTGTTACAGCATACCACTGAGAAGGATGACCTTTCTAATCCTTCCAACTATGGTTCCGTTACTCCTAACATCTGTTTCAGAGTCTTTGAATCTATTCTCATCCTTCAGTTTCTTAGACATCTTAAATCTCACAGTCTCTTGTCCGATCATTATTAGCACTGCTAAGCTCAGACCACCTCTTGGACCTTAGGGCTGTGTGGTCTGTGTATCAGTGTAATTCTATGTAACCCTATTTTCGTGGACCAGTTTGTCTCTTCATTTCTATTTCACCAGCGGTGACCCCCCTCCAGGGCTCTGTTCTGTCCCCTCCGCTCTGTCTCCTCTTTATCAACGATTCCCTGCCTTCAGTGATTAAGTAAACACATACGCTGACGACTCAGCACTGCATTACTCGACTTCCCTCAAACCGTGCCACTTTTCTTGCTCAATCTCCGCCTCTTCTCGTCTCGCCTCGTCTCGTCACAATTGGTTCCATAATCCTAGTTTTGGAGAAAATTTCTCAGAGAGGCAGTTGCAGCTTAGATGGTTAATACTTCTGAAATCTGTTTTCCTAAATTCTTTCTAAGAAAAAAAGAAAGACCACAAATTTCCCTTGATGGCTACTTTTTCTAAAGCCGAAAATTCTTTGCTTCTGAACAGTTAATCCGATAATGCAAGGGACTGGTTCGTCCTTGTGTGGAGTGCTGCTTTCACAACTGGTGAGATCCTAACTGTTCTTACTTGAGATACGATCACAAAGACTGCACCTTGCGAACCTCCTAAATTGACCCCAAGGTTCGACCCACTTGCCCTACACTGCAGTGTTGGTTCTTTTTCCTTCTCATAAAGATATTACTTTGGGTCTTACTCCCGAGAAGTGATTGGTTGTGTACCCCCGTCATTAGCTACACCATGTGATACGCGGCAAGACGCTTCATCATATGATTTCTATGTGGTCCTTGGTTACTCCGGGAAGAGCCGTTGCCAGTTTTCTTTCATTTTCTGCATCGCTAAACTTTAGAACTGTCCACCGCCTTGTGTCTTTCCCAAAAGCTATAACCAGGCAGGTTTCCCCACTCCCTCTACATTTCTTAGATTTATTTCCGTCTTCATTTTTTTGTCTGTTCCATTTCTGTTTCATAATCTCACTTCTTAGATGTGCGTAGGAGTCGGAGGGTTTGGTGAGAATGGCTTGAGTGCCTACGGGACCGAAGAGGTGCTTTGATTTCGTGTGCGTTTGTGTGGGAGAAATGGAGATGAGTGACAGTAATATCTGTGCGAGTAAGAGGAAAGTGCTTGAGTTAGAGGAGTGTGTCAGACGAAGAAGACATTAGTGAAGAGACTGCGTGACTGTAGTTGAGTGGGACGATTGTGTGTGTGTGTGTGTGTGTGTGTGTGTGTGTGTGCTCGTGTGTGAAAAAGTGTGAGTGGGAAGAGTTCCTGTTCGAGAAATTCGACTGCTGAGGAGGAGGCAGTCTGAATACGAAGTGTGTGTGTGTGTGTGTGTGTGTGTGTGTGAGGTGAGGTATGTGTTAGAGTTGAGAAAGTGTGAGTGGCGTTTGTTAGTAGGGGAGGAAAGTGAGGGGTGGGAAGATGTTGTGTTGGAGGATAATATGAGGAAGAAGAATGTGAGTGAGGTGCAGGAGAGAGTGGAAGATGTAGAATAAGTACGGGAGAGCGAGTGGGCGTGGGATGCAAACGTACGACTGGGAGTGGGGTGGGGTCTAGGGGCAAGGGATGAGGACTGGGGACAAGGGTTGAAGCTACGGGACAAGGGGTCGGAGTGAGGGCTAGGGGTTGGGGCAAAGAGCAGGGTTGAGACCTGAGGGCTAGTGTGTTTGAGAGCAGGGGTGGAACCTACGGGCGAAAGGGTAAGAGTGAGGGTTAGTGGATGTAGGGAGGCACGAACAGACTTCGTCTCACAATTCGAGAGAAAGGAGTGAGACAGTCTTTTGCTCGCTAAAGACGAGAGGAAGGACGAGCCACAGGAGTTGGTACGGAGGACGGGGTAGTCCCAGGCAGGTGCCAGTAGCAGATAGATAGATAGATAGATAGATAGATAGAGAGAGAGAGAGAGAGAGAGAGAGAGAGAGAGAGAGAGAGAGAGAGAGAGAGAGAGTGCAAACGGAACTAATTTGGTGGATTCACACTGTACACAGGCAGGGCGCGAGGTTTCTTGCAGGGGCTAAGCTCGAGCTGTAGAGGAATCCCTCCTGGTCCTTGGGCCACGTAGCTACACTGGCGGCAGACTCGACTGAATCTTCATCAAAGTTACAAGCGAAGGTTCAGGGGAAATCATCGAGAAACGGACGTTTTTCTCGGTCGGTAATTAATTGTTTGGCATTACGCTAGGCAGTTGGGGAACTAACGGCCCTCTGAGTTACATGAATGGAGGCGCATAAACCAACCAGTCACGACGTCTATTTGCTTGTGAGCCGAGTGCTGATTAATGGTTGGAGATAAACCATTCCTTACACCTTGCACTCAGCCAGGGACTGACGAATGAATGCACATAAACCATTCATGACGGTACATCTAGCGCAGGGGTAGGCCGCTGTGGATGTAGTGAAGGGATGAGCATGAATAATTCATGGCTCTACTCCTAAGTCAGTGGTAGCGTCTCACGAACGGCTGGCTAGAAACACACACACACACACACACACACACACACACACACACACACCACTGGTGTCAGAGGACCTCATGCTGGGTCGCCAGATGGATGAATGAGTGAATGTCATTTAATACCACATAAAACCATTCAGTACATAGTCCAGGCTGAAGATGGAGGATTGAAGATGATCGGATCCCTGATAAAGCATCGTGTGAAGGCTGAGTGTGAGGGGGGACCCAGGCCTGTAACACCTCCCACATCAGGCTGGCTGGCTGGCCAGGGACGACCCCGATGGCTAGTAAAGAATTGTGAGGTCGAGCCGCGGCGCTTCATCAGGTCCCAGCGGCACCATCTCTTTCATCGTGCAGTGCTACTTCCGTCAGGGCGTGAGGGCCTCTGGTCCCAATCCCGATTGGCTGATCCCGTTTAATGGGCGATTCCCGTTGGTCGTAAGCCAGAGGCGTGTGATAGGCCAAATCTCTCGCAGCCTGACGACTATTAAGGGCCTTATCTCTGAGGTACGTGTTTGACTGATATTGCTGCGGAGGCTGTAGTGCGGGTCTCCTTGCATCACATTCCTGATCGATCCAGTCCTTTGAATGCGGAATTGGCGTGGATTGTTCCTCTATAGCCTAACCCTTATGTAAGTCTCTCCATTATAGATCTTCAGTGATGTCACTCTGTACATGGCAGCAGTAGTTATGTTCGCTCTGCGGTGGTGTTGATCACTTGTCAGTGGTAAAGGGTGATTACTGAACGTAACAGTAGAAGAGCTAATTATTGGCCCATTCGGAAATTATTGACAGACTGTAACACTCATCGTCTCTCACTTATGGTCTCGCAGTTTATCAATTCATACGAAACTACGTCTTAGAATTAGTAACGTGTAACCCTTTTTGTTTCACACCATCTAGATCCTCGAAATGCCAAGATTTGATACTGCATTCCTTGAACGCCCTCGTTAAGTGGTTGGCGATTTTTGCCATTAATTGTGCAGGAAGTGCAGTTACGCCGGAGTGAAGCCACAATGGGAATGTTTCGTACCCATTACATTTGTCTTTTTTAGTAAATGGCAGAAAGGGGAACTGCCTATCTGGTCTGTCTCGTATTGCACGTTTGAATTAGAGCTGACGGGGTCCGGTGATTCGCGCTCCTCCTGAGTCAGGGTTCCCATGATTCGTGGTCTTCCTGAGTCAGGGTTCTCATGATTCACATTCTTCCTGAATCAGGGTCCCCATGATTCACGGTCTTTCTGAGTCAGGGTCCCCATGATTCGTGGTCTTCCTGAGTTAGAGTCCCCATGATTCACGGTCTTTCTGAGTCAGGGTCCCCTTGATTCGCGGTCTTCCTGAATCAGGGTCCCCATGATTCGCGGTCTTCCTGAATCAGGGTCCCCATGATTCACGATCTTCCTGAATCAGGGTCCCCATGATTCGCGGTCTTCCTGAATCAGGGTCCCCATGATTCGCGGTTCTGAATCGTGAGTGTCATGTGCCCTCCAGTTTCGCGGTCGATTCATTTGTTTATCAGGGGAAGTGGGCAGGATGGGGGACATGTTCGTCCAGGAGGTGTGTTGTCGTCATGTCCCACCCACACTGTAGTGGTAGATGTCGGAACCTCCCGTCTCTCCCCTGTGCAGGGGTAATGTTAACCCGGCTGACACCTTGTTGACTGTGTTTGGAAAAGGGGGATTAAGGACGAGGGTGGTTGTAGTTAAGGGTCGTCAGAAGTAGTTAAGAATCAAGTGAGGTAGGGAAGGGTCCTGTGAGTGCAGTAGTGTTCCGGCTGTACATCTGTGTGTGTGTTGTAGCCCTCAATACATCATGCATGGATGTGTGATTTTGCATGACTGGCCGGTTTATGTGTACGTAGAAGTCAGTTTGCTTGCCAGGTGAGTGCAGTCATCCGTATGGAGAGGCCGAGTCTGTGGTAGTCTGTACTGTGAGCGTACACCTGACTGGTTACATCGTGCGTATACGCTTGTATGAAAGTGTATATAACAGTGGGGGTGCAGCCTCACACCAGAGGATGGCCACTGGAGTATATATGGATTGCCTCACTTCCCCTCACACCGAGCTTTGGGTCCGGTTGGTCAGCTCGATATATATTTGTTGCTGGTGGCCATTCCATCGGGAATGAGAATAGATGAACCATTTCAGTGTGAAGTATGTGTGAATATGATAGCTTTATCTCTTTTTCGCTACAAAACTTAATATTTTTCGTTCGTGATATTTGCGTGAAATGTATGAAAGGAGGGAGGAGTTAGATGCGTGAGGGGAATGACCTACATAGCGGTCAGATGGGGATAATGAAGACGAAATTGGTGCCTGATGACTGTAGGAGTACCTGCCATAAGGCAGGGTTAGGCGCGTAGCGATCAACGCTTGAAAATATGGAGTTAAGAATAAAGAGTTTGTTAATGTGTTATCTGTGAACTGGAGGGAGGATATATTCGTAGACTGGGTGGGACAGGAAGAAAAGGTTGCAATCTGGACCAAATTAGGGGAACTTGAAAGCCACTGAAGTCCTTACTCACCGCGCCGCCGCCTCTGACACCTCCCATTACCCGGACAGTAGTAACCCCCCCACCCCCAATCTCCCTGTTCGACGGCTCGAGAGAGAGAGAGAGAGAGAGAGAGAGAGAGAGAGAGAGAGAGAGAGAGAGAGAGAGAGAGAGAGAGAGAGAGAGAGGCTGGGGGGAAGGAATGCTGTCAGCTGCTGGCGTGATGATATCCAACATCACAGTATTCACCCATAACCTCCTGGAGGTCTTGTTTCACACTTGCCTCTGTGAAAAATTGGCCGGCGCCTCGAGTGCGGGATAAATCATTTCCACATTTGAATTTAAAATTTTTCGATCAAAACATGGGTGAGGGGAGGGCAAGGGAGGGGAAAAATGAACTCGTTTAGAAATCTTCCGCAGCTGTCTGGAAAATCCTGTTATCATTATCATTATTATTATTATTATTATTATTATTATTATTATTATCATTATTATTATTATTATTATCATTGTTATTATCATTATTGATATTTTTATTAATTATATTGATATGAATTTTATTAATAGTATCATTATCAATTGTATTATTATTTTATCATATTCATCATCATTATTAGTTTTCTAATTATTACACGATCGCATCCATAGTCCAGTCAACTTCACAGTAATAGTTAAGGCTGCAGGAGGATAGCGTCACTCACCTGACGTGGCAGAACATAACGTCACCTGCAGCGTGTGTCACCAGGTATTACGTGAGGGGTAGGTGACGGCAGTGCCTAAAGGTGGTCGAGGCGCGGAGGACGCTCCCCTGACGTGCAGGACCCCGTCCTGGTGACGGTATGTGGAAGGAACTAATAGTGTCTCTCAGGCTGGACTGGCTGGGGGATACACACAGTCACACCTGAGCCAGGCCGGCTCGATGTGCAGAGTAAAACAGTTTAAAACCCAAGTGTTGCTGAAGCGCGTTTTGTGAAAACCAGATTAGATAAAAGAGGATTCTGATCAGGCCTCTCACAGGGTCAGATGAGAAGCATCTCAAGGACCAACAGTCGTATTTCAGCGATGATCGGGAGGAAATGTCCCCAATAACGACTTGGTGTGACCAAGTGATTAAAGCGATTCCTTGACTGTGATTACTGTTAATATACGCCATACCAGCAGTCGTAGTGTTATAACGTGGTTACTGCAACATGAAGTAGGTCATGTGAGCGTGATTTCATCCCTTCATTAGAAGCATAACACAAACGCCCCCTCGTATAACCTTGTACGTGGCAAGTGTGAGGTGACTCCCTGAGGACGTGGCCGACCATATACCCCAGTGGTCGCCCGGATTAATGGCGTCCAGGCATGTGGTGTGTGTGTGTGTGTGTGTGTGTGTGTGTGTGTGTGTGTGTGCCGGCCGGCTGGGCTCTGGGCCAGGCTCTAGGGCGGCCACGTCACCAACGATTGATGTTGGAGTCTCCTTAATTAAGATACTCCTTCCCTGAATCCTTGTTTTACTCTGTCCCTATCATACTCGTCGTCTCTCTCTCTCTCTCTCTCTCTCTCTCTCTCTCTCTCTCTCTCTCTCTCTCTCTCTCTCTCTCTCTCTCTCTCTCCTGCTCCTTGTTTATCTTCCTCACCAACATTTTCTTTTCCTAATTTTCCCTCTTTCTCTCTCTTTTTCTATTCCCTTGTCATAGCTTCGCCATTTCGGTCTGTCATTTTAGGTTTTTCTTTCCCTCTCTTCATCTTTCCCACCATCTTCACGATATCTTGATCTTTCCATCTTTATCACCTTTCGTTTTCAGTTTATTCTCTTCCTCATATCAGTGTCTCTCATTCGTTCCGCTGCCCCGTCTTCCTCTGTCCCTCCTTCCTCATACCGTTAGCCTCAAGCTTGCCGCTCGTTACGTCCACGATGATTAGAATGAGCGAACTTGGAATCTCAGCATTTATTTACGCGAAAGATTTCTGCTTTAGAAAGACATGAAAGGCTTTTACTTTCCCTTCCATCATTTAACGTCATGACGAAAGCAAATTAACCGTCTAGATATATCCTTTTCAAGTCAGGTCTGCACGTGAAGCGTCTCTGAAGACGGAAGTTGTGTACGAGGGAAGCTTGTCAAAGTGGTCAACTCGTCGAGGGTCCAGGTCCAGCGTGCCTGCTGTGGTAGGTGACACCCAGTCAGGTATTCCTGGCTCGGGGTTCGGACGCTGGGCCTCGAAGTGGAAGGTCTTTCTTCCCGCCTCTACGCCACGTTGTTTCGTAATTCATGGAAACTGAACTTAAGGATGATAATGTAATGGGTATTTCAAGTATCTGTTAAGGATGTGTTGGACGGTGAGGAAGAGCTTATGTGGCTGTGAATTCCTGCATCTCTTGGTTCACAGGGATTCCGCCAGTGGGAGGACGATTTTACAAGGAATTACTCAGTGGTGAAATGATTGGGAGCAGAGTGATGGAGTCACTTCTTCCTCACAGTGGGCCTGGTGGTGAGAACCATCATGTAGTCACAGTATAAGTCTTCGATGAATGGATAATGAATGACACCGATAGATGGTGATAGATATTATTAACAAAGATAAAGACTGAATATTCAAAATGGATCGCAGATATGAAACAGACGAGGAATGAATGTTATTGATGGTATATATATATATATATATATATATATATATATATATATATATATATATATATATATACAAACAAAGTACATAGGAACGCGCACCTTCATAGATCATACAAACCTCCAACAGCCAGGATCGAACCCGGGATCCCTGTGCCACAGGCTGGAATGTTACCACTAGGCTATGGGCCTGGTTAATAGGAAATAACTATTTGAATACTATGTACTCGAATGCCCTTCGTGTCACATTTGTGAGCAACGGGGTCTACACCGGTCATTTCCCAACAGGCGCACATAGCCAGCAGATAGAATTTACCGAGCCTAACTGTACAACGCGGAGGTGTATGAATACGAACAAAGTGCATAGGAACGCACACCTTCATTGAACATACAAACCTCCAACAGCCATGACCGAACCCGGGACCCCTGTGCCACAGGCGGGAATGTTACCGCTAAGCTATGGGCCTGGCTAATAGGAAGGGTATTCGAGTACATAGTATTCGAATAGTTTTTTCCTATTAGCCAGGCTCATAGCCTAGCGGTAACATTCCAGCCTGTGGCACAGGGGTCCCGGGTTCGATCCTGGCTCTGCTGGAGGTTTGTATGATACACACACACACACACACACATATATATATATATATATATATATATATATATATATATATATATATATATATATATATATATGAGCAAGGTTATTAGGTTCAGTAGGGTTGAGGGGCAAGTTAATTTGGGCGTAAGTTTGAATGGAGAAAAACTGGAGGAAGTGAAGTGTTTGAGATATGTGGGAGTGGATTTGGCAGCGGTTGGAACCATGGAAGCGGAAGTAAGTCAGGGTAGGGGAGAGGGCGAAGGTTCTGGGAGCCTTGAAGAATGTGTGGAAGGCGAGAACATTATCTCGGAGAGCAAAAATGGACATGTTGAAGGAATAGTGGTTCCAACAATGTTATATGGTTGTGAGGCATGGGCTATGGATAGGGTTGGGCGGAGAAGGGTGGATGTGTTGGAAATTAGATGTTTGAGGACATTATGTGGTGTGAGGTGGTTTGATCGTGTAAGTAATGAAAGGGTAAGAGAGATGTGTGGTAATAAAAAGAGTGTGGTTGAGAGAGCAGAAGAGGGTGCATTGAAATGGTTTGGTCCCACGGAGAGAATGAGTGAGGAAAGATTGACAAAGAGGATGTATGTGTCAGAGGTAGATGGAACGAGGAGAAGTGGGAGACCAAATTTCATGCGTGACGGGGTGGCGACGAGAAAGGATGAAGGCAGCAGATGAATATGTACAGGTGTATATAAGTATAAGTCTGTGTATGTATATGTATGTATACGTTGAAATGTATAGGTATGCATATGTGCGTGTGTGGGCGTGTATGTATATACATGTGTATGTTGGTGGGTTGGGCCACCCTTTTGTCTGTTTCCTTGCGCTACCTCACTTACGCGGGAGACAGCGACTAAGTATAATGATAAATGATAAAGATGATACAGCACTGGTGGCTGATTCATGTGAGAAACTGCAGAAGCTGGTGACTGAGTTTGGTAAAGTGTGTGAAATAAGAAAGTTAAGAGTAAATGTGAATAAGAGCAAGGTTATTAGGTACAGTAGGGTTGAGGGTCAAGTCAATTGGGAGGTAAGTTTGAATGGAGAAAAACTGGAGGAAGTAAAGTGTTTTAGATATCTGGTAGTGGATCTGGCAGCGGATGGAACCATGGAAGCGAAAGTGAATCATAGAGTGGGGGAGGGGGCGAAAATCCTGGGAGCTATGAAGAATGTGTGGAAGTCGAGAACATTATCTCGGAAAGCAAAAATGGGTATGTTTGAAGGAATAGTGGTTCCAACAATGTTGTATGGTTGCGAGGCGTGGGCTATGGATAGAGTTGTGCGCAGGAGGGTGGATGTGCTGGAAATGAGATGTTTGAGGACAATGTGTGGTGTGAGGTGGTTTGATCGAGTAAGTAATGTAAGGGTAAGAGAGATGTGTGGAAGTAAAAAGAGCGTGGTTGAGAGAGCAGAAGAGGGTGTTTTGAAGTGGTTTGGGCACATGGAGAGAATGAGTGAGGAAAGATTAACCAAGAGGATATATGTGTCGGAGGTGGAGGGAATGAGGAGAAGTGGGAGACCAAATTGGAGGTGGAAAGATGGAGTGAAAAAGATTTTGAGTGATCGGGGCCTGAACATGCAGGAGGGTGAAAGGCGGGCAAGGAATAGAGTGAATTGGATCGATGTGGTATACCGGGGTTGACGTGCTGTCAGTGGATTGAATCAGGGCATGTGAAGCGTCTGGGGTAAACCATGGAAAGTTGTGTGGGGCCTGGATGTGGAAAGGGAGCTGTGGTTTCGGGCATTATTGCATGACAGCTAGAGACTGAGTGTGAACGAATGGGGCCTTTGTTGTCTTTTCCTAGTGCTACCTCGCACACATGAGGTGGGAGGGTGATGGTATTCCATGTGCGGCGAGGTGGCGATGGGAATGAATAAAGGCAGACAGTGTGAAGTGTGTGCATCGGTATATATGTGTGTCTGTGTATGTATATATATGTGTACATTGAGATGTATAGGTGTGTATGTTTACGTGTGGACGTGTGTGTATATACATGTGTATGGGGGTGGGTTGTGCCATTTCTTTCGTCTGTTTCCTTGCGCTACCTCGCAAATGCGGGAGATAGCGACAAAGCAAAATAAATAAAATAAATAAATAAATATTTTTTTTTTTTTTTTATACTTTGTCGCTGTCTCCCGCGTTTGCGAGGTAGCGCAAGGAAACAGACGAAAGAAATGGCCCAAACCCCCCCCCTCCCCCATACACATGTATATACATACGTCCACACACGCAAATATACATACCTACACAGCTTTCCATGGTTTACCCCAGACGCTTCACATGCCTTGATTCAATCCACTGACAGCACGTCAACCCCGGTATACCACATCGCTCCAATTCACTCTATTCCTTGCCCTCCTTTCACCCTCCTGCATGTTCAGGCCCCGATCACACAAAATCTTTTTCACTCCATCTTTCCACCTCCAATTTGGTCTCCCTCTTCTCCTCGTTCCCTCCACCTCCGACACATATATCCTCTTGGTCAATCTTTCCTCACTCATTCTCTCCATGTGCCCAAACCACTTCAAAACACCCTCTTCTGCTCTCTCAACCACGCTCTTTTTATTTCCACACATCTCTCTTACCCTTACGTTACTCACTCGATCAAACCACCTCACACCACACATTGTCCTCAAACATCTCATTTCCAACACATCCATCCTCCTGCACACAACTCTATCCATAGCCCACGCCTCGCAACCATACAACATTGTTGGAACCACTATTCCTTCAAGCATACCCATTTTTGCTTTCCGAGATAATGTTCTCGACTTCCACACATTCTTCAAGACCCCCAGAATTTTCGCCCCCTCCCCCACCCTATGATCCACTTCCGCTTCCATGGTTCCATCCGCTGCCAGATCCACTCCCAGATATCTAAAACACTTCACTTCCTCCAGTTTTTCTCCATTCAAACTCACCTCCCAATTGACTTGTCCCTCAACCCTACTGTACCTAATAACCTTGCTCTTATTCACATTTACTCTTAACTTTCTTCTTCCACACACTTTACCAAACTCAGTCACCAGCTTCTGCAGTTTCTCACATGAATCAGCCACCAGCGCTGTATCATCAGCGAACAACAACTGACTCACTTCCCAAGCTCTCTCATCCCCAACAGACTTCATACTTGCCCCTCTTTCCAAAACTCTTGCATTTACCTCCCTAACAACCCCATCCATAAACAAATTAAACAACCATAGAGACATCACACACCCCTGCCGCAAACCTACATTCACTGAGAACCAGTCACTTTCCTCTCTTCCTACACGTACACATGCCTTACATCCTCGATAAAAACTTTTCACTGCTTCTAACAACTTTCCTCCCACACCATATATTCTTAATACCTTCCACAGAGCATCTCTATCAACTCTATCATATGCCTTCTCCAGATCCATAAATGCTACATACAAATCCATTTGCTTTTCTAAGTATTTCTCACATACATTCTTCAAAGCAAACACCTGATCCACACATCCTCTACCACTTCTGAAACCACACTGCTCTTCCCCAATCTGATGCTCTGTACATGCCTTCACCCTCTCAATCAATACCCTCCCATATAATTTACCAGGAATACTCAACAAACTTATACCTCTGTAATTTGAGCACTCACTCTTATCCCCTTTGCCTTTGTACAATGGCACTATGCACGCATTCCGCCAATCCTCAGGTACCTCACCATGAGTCATACATACATTAAATAACCTTACCAACCAGTCAACAATACAGTCACCCCCTTTTTTGATAAATTCCACTGCAATACCATCCAAACCTGCTGCCTTGCCGGCTTTCATCTTCCGCAAAGCTTTCACTACCTCTTCTCTGTTTACCAAATCATTTTCCCTAACCCTCTCACTTTGCACACCACCTCAACCAAAACACCCTATATCTGCCACTCTATCATCAAACACATTCAACAAACCTTCAAAATACTCACTCCATCTCCTTCTCACATCACCACTACTTGTTATCACCTCCCCATTTGCGCCCTTCACTGAAGTTCCCATTTGCTCCCTTGTCTTACGCACTTTATTTACCTCCTTCCAGAACATCTTTTTATTCTCCCTAAAATTTAATGATACTCTCTCACCCCAACTCTCATTTGCCCTTTTTTTCACCTCTTGCACCTTTCTCTTGACCTCCTGTCTCTTTCTTTTATACATCTCCCACTCAATTGCATTTTTTCCCTGCAAAAATCGTCCAAATGCCTCTCTCTTCTCTTTCACTAATACTCTTACTTCTTCATCCCACCACTCACTACCCTTTCTAATCAACCCACCTCCCACTCTTCTCATGCCACAAGCATCTTTTGCGCAATCCATCACTGATTCCCTAAATACATCCCATTCCTCCCCCACTCCCCTTGCTTCCATTGTTCTCACCTTTTTCCATTCTGTACTCAGTCTCTCCTGGTACTTCCTCACACAGGTCTCCTTCTCAAGCTCACTTACTCTCACCACCCTCTTCACCCCAACATTCACTCTTCTTTTCTGAAAACCCATACAAATCTTCACCTTAGCCTCCACAAGATGATGATCAGACATCCCTCCAGTTGCACCTCTCAGCACATTAACATCCAAAAGTCTCTCTTTCGCACGCCTGTCAATTAACACGTAATCCAATAACGCTCTCTGGCCATCTCTCCTACTTACATAAGTATACTTATGTATATCTCGCTTTTTAAACCAGGTATTCCCAATCATCAGTCCTTTTCCAGCACATAAATCTACAAGCTCTTCACCATTTCCATTTACAACACTGAACACCCCATGTATACCAATTATTCCCTCAACTGCCACATTACTCACCTTTGCATTCAAATCACCCATCACTATAACCCGGTCTCGTGCATCAAAACCACTAACACACTCATTCAGCTGCCCCCAAAACACTTGCCTCTCTTGATCTTTCTTCTCATGCCCAGGTGCATATGCACCAATAATCACCCATATATATATATATATATATATATATATATATATATATATATATATATATATATATATATATATATATATATAATATATATATGTAGCGCAAGGAAACAGACGAAAGAAATGGCCCAACCCACCCCCATACACAATATATATACATACACATCCACACACGCAAATATACATACCTATACATCTCAATGTACACATATATATACACACACAGACACATGCATATATACCCATGCACACAATTCACACTGTCTGCCTTTATTCATTCCCATCGCCACCTCGCCACACATGGAATACCATCCCCCTCCCCCCTCATGTGTGCGAGGTAGCACTAGGAAAAGACAACAAAGGCCCCATTCGTTCACACTCAGTCTCTAGCTGTCATGCAATAATGCCCGAAACCACAGCTCCCTTTCCACATCCAGGCCCCACACAACTTTCCATGGTTTACCCCAGACGCTTCACATGCCCTGATTCAATCCACTGACAGCACGTCAACCCCGGTATACCACATCGATCCAATTCACTCTATTCCTTGCCCGCCTTTCACCCTCCTGCATGTTCAGGCCCCGATCACACAAAATCTTTTTCACTCCATCTTTCCACCTCCAATTTGGTCTCCCACTTCTCCTCGTTCCCTCCACCTCCGACACATATATCCTCTTGGTCAATCTTTCCTCACTCATTCTCTCCATGTGCCCAAACCATTTCAAAACATCCTCTTCTGCTCTCTCAACCACGCTCTTTTTATTTCCACACATCTGTCTTACCCTTACATTACTTACTCGATCAAACCACCTCACACCACACATTGTCTTCAAACATCTCATTTCCAGCACATCCACCCTCCTGCGCACAACTCTATCCATAGCCCACGCCTCGCAACCATGCAGCATTGTTGGAACCACTATTCCTTCAAACATAGCCATTTTTGCTTTCCGAGATAATGTTCTCGACTTCCACACATTCTTCAAGGCTCCCAGGATTTTCGCCCCCTCCCCCACCCTATGATTCACTTCCGCTTCCATGGTTCCATCCTCTGCCAGATCCACTCCCAGATGTCTAAAACACTTTACTTCCTCCAGTTTTTCTCCATTCAAACTTACCTCCCAATTGACTTGACCCTCAACCCTACTGTACCTAATAAACTTGCTCTTATTCAGATTTACTCTTAACTTTCTACTTTCACACACTTTTCCAAACTCAGTCACCAGCTTCTGCAGTTTCTCACACGAATCAGCCACCAGCGCTGTATCATCAGCGAACAACAACTGACTCACTTCCCAAGCTCTCTCATCCACAACAGACTTCATACTTGCCCCTCCATAGATAGATAGATAGATAGATAGATAGATAGATAGATAGATAGATAGATAGATAGATAGATATAGATATGTGGATAGATAAAAGAGCAATAAGAGTAAAGTATTTGTAATGAAGGATGAAGACGAGACTCGTGCAGCGGCTGCTGACCACGACCTGAGAGCCTTGCATTGTTTATCTTGTTGGGCAGTGACTAATTTGATGCGGATCGATGACTCTCGGGCGAGAGGGATAGTTAGACGCGAGTGCCGTCCACGTTAAGGAGCCACATTGTTCATGTTGCTTGGGAAAGTTGAGGGCGGGAGGACGCATGTAAGCAAGTTTTATATAGAAGTAGGATGGCGATACACGTTGCCACTCCCTCCACCATCGTTTACTCTCTTCCTCTGTTTAGTGGTCATTTTCTTTCATCCTCTTCTCCGTTCCTCCTTTTCTCCCCTTACTCCATTTATCGCCACCGCTGCCTCTTCCTCCTCTCCTGTTTGATTCCTCTTCCTCCCATGCATTTTTCTTCCGCCTGTTTCTCCATGTCAGCTCGATTCCGCCATCCTTCCCACCTTCATTCACATTACTTCTTCTCTTCCTTCGTCTTTTTCCTCCCAAGTATTCCTTATTCTTTGACCCTCCTACACTCCTTGTCTCTTATCCTCCTTTTCCCCCTGTATCCTCCCCTTCGTCCTTTCCGACATTTTCCTCCTCTTCCTATGTATTCTTTTTTTACCTCCTACACTTCTCCCTCATTTTCTTTTCCATTCTTCCTCCATCATCCTTTACTTTCTCCTCCTATCCCTTCTTTCTTAGCCCTCCTTCGTTCTCCCCATCATCTCTTTCTTAATCTTCTCTTCCTCCATTCCATCCCAAACTTTTCCTCCTCCTTTTTTACCCCCTCCTCCTCCCTTCCTCTCCCCTTCTCCCTTCCCATCATCTCTGTTTTACCAGGTCTTCTGTTCTATTTCATCTTCCTCACCTTTTACGTTTACGTCTGCACAGCATACCTTTGTTATACACCAGGAAGATGATGATATTGATCATCTGAGTACAATACGTCAAGAGCAAGGCAGCTGCTGGTGCTGAGGGGTTCTCATCACGAGATGTCGGACGGAATACTCCTTAACGTGACTTCTGGAGGCGCCTTTCGTCCGTAGTCGTCCATGTTTCCTCCAGCGGGCCTCGATTCTTCCTCCGGAGGTCAATAGATGAGAAAAGTTTTGCTGTTGCCGAGGATGATTCTTTTGTGTGTGATGTCCAGAGGGACCGTAAGGTTACGGTTTCGGGGCAGGGGGTGATCCCAGGGGAGTAGAGGCTTTAAGGACAAGGGTCATATGTAATAGACTGGGGTATAAGGAGTGTTATAACTTGGGTGAGTTATGTGGGCACGGGTGTCAGCTGAGTTAAGGGAAGGGGCGTGGGTCGATCCTGGTGAGTTACGGGGCTGGGGCGCGGCTTGATCCCGCGAGTTAGGGGGACAGGGGCGTGGCATCATCTCGTGGAGGTTTGGGACTGAAGGCGTGGCTTGATCCCGGTGAGGAAGGGTACAGGGGGCGTTACTAGTGGGTGTGGCCTTGACCCCAGTGAATGGAGGCTAGTACACTCGCCAGTTTGTAGTAGGTAGTTCATAGGAAACACAGGATACAGAAGGCCTGTTGGCTTATGGCGAGGTTGCCCTGCGGGTTGCCACGCTGAGGTAGCAGAGGTCAGGACAGAGCAGTTGCCAAGACTGTGTCCCCCACTCTCGTCTCCCACCGGCAAGATCACCTGGCGGGAATGAATAGAAGGCAAGCCATGCAACGCTAGAGGAAAGCAAGTACGTCTGTGTCATATCACAGGGAAGAATGACACGGAATACCTCTCCATACTATCCTGCTACACTGTGCTTTGATACACCATTACACTGGCAGTGTTTTCAGTCGGGGGCGTTGTTCTTTGGGGCTGGAATGAAAGAAAACGTATCAGTATGTGTATTGGATATATTTTTGTCGCTCATTAAGTAGACAACCGAGATGGTTAAACTTTTGTGTTATGTATATAATGATAAGTAGTACGTCGTCTCTCTTTCGTATATACAATAAGTATTTTTCGTTGTCTCTGCATGAATAATGTGCTGAGATAGGCAGATCACATTCAGCCAGAGACTGGTCTGTGGCGTCATGCTGACCCAATCTGCCTCCGCCGTGCGAGGTCATGTTACCTGACACCCTCACCAACTTGACCTGAATCTAGTGGTGCTCGGGGAATGCCTGTCTACCTGGACCTGGTCAGTGTCTTGTGTCAGACCCGACGCTCTGCCTCGGCAGGCAAGGTCACATTCCCTGAGCCACGACAGCCTTGACGTTGGTGTTCTCCTGTACTGGGTTCTTGACTGATACCTCTAACATAAGCCAAACATTCCCGATCAGACTAGTGGCCAGTACACTGTAATGTTGAAGTGGAAGCCACGACACTGTATAGTGGGGGTCAGTACACTGTTTACTGAAGGTCAGGACAGTATATAATGGGGATCAGGACACTGTATTGTGGAGGTCACTAAACTGTAAAGTTGTAGCGGAGGTCAGTGTAGTAGAGGTCAGGGCACTGTATGATGGAGGTAAGGACACTGTGTAGATGAGGTCAGGGCACTGTCGTGGAGGTCAGGACACTGTGTAGTGAAGGACTGGACACTGTACAGTGGAGGTCAGGACACTGTGTAGTGAAGGACTGGACACTGTACAGTGGGGGTCAGTACACTTTGTAGTGAAGGACAGGACACTGTATACTGAAAGCCAGGACACTGTATAGTGGAGGCCATGATACTGTATAGTGGAGGCCATGATACTGTATAGTGGAGGCTGTTATACTATATAGTGCAGGTCAATACATTATAAAGTGGAGCCCATGACACTGTTTGGTGTAGACTAGGACGTTCTATAGTGGAGACACTGTAGACACCATTGCCTTGTAAAGTTGTACTAGGAGCCTGGCCACCGTACAGTGCAAACATTCTCACTGTGCAGTGGAGGCCAGTACAATGTATGCTGGAGGCGTGTACTGTGTATTATGGAGGCCAGGACACTTTACAGTAAAGGTTGGAAGGCTGTAGAGTTAAGGCCGTCTGCTGGACAGTGACAATAGCGTATAATAAATCTTAAGGCTGTAGCGGGGACCAATGAATCATACTGCAAAAGAAGCTTTTTAATTATTCATGTTGTAGCAGAAGACTGTCATAAATCTTATTTGTAGTGGAAGGCGGTAGACACAAGAAGACCCTGTAAGAGTGGAGTTTCATGTATAAAGATAAATATACATACAAATAGGGATATTAAACTCGGCTGCTCGTAACTCAAGTCTAGAGAATGTCGATCGTGTGTGGCAATGTGTCTTCCGAAGGGAAATGGTCGGGAGGGAAGTGGAGGAGGGAGGGGAGAGGAGGGTGTTTGGAATAGTGGAGAAAGTGCAGCATTAACCTCGAGTATGTAAGTATATACTCCCGGTGGGGAAAATTCCTCCTGTCATTGGTGAGATTTCGTCTGCGATGTAGTGTTCATTGCCTCAGTGGCGACCATTATGGGAGTTACGGTGTCCAAATCTACGGCCTGAAATTTCTTGTGATGGCTGCTGGCGAGGGTTGAGAATTACGTCCTCGATGTAGAGGGAAGGAGGGAAAGATTGGAGGTTCGGGTGTGGTTTCCCGCTCCAAGAGGTTAGAGTGAAGTGGGGCTTTTATGGCGCGGGGAAATAAGAGCGAAGGAGGCTTTTCCTGCTTCAGGGAGAGAGAGAGAGAGAGAGAGAGAGAGAGAGAGAGAGAGAGAGAGAGAGAGAGAGAGAGAGAGAGAGAGAGAGAGAATGAAGGAGGGGCGGGGTGGATTTTGATGCACTAGAGAGTTGCAGACGGGGATTTTACTGCTTGAGGGAGACAGAACAGAAGGGGATTTTTGCGACGCGTCGGCCATAGTGAAGTGGGATGATATTGATCTTGTAGACGGAGGAATGGGAGCCTCCATGTTTCATGAGACGGGAGTGATGAAGAACATAGCTGCGTCAGAGAGGCAAAACAAAGACGGGTAAAAAAAACCCTCCTTAACGAGGAAGATCGAAGAGTTGTGTTTTCCCACGTAGGCAGAGCAGAGGGCGAATTTGTCTCTCAAAGGATCTGGAACGTGGGTCGATATTCCTCCTTTACAGAAGTAGATGAATACTGATACTTCAAGATAGAGAGACAGAACATGTTATCCAGACTAATGGAGATTTTATTCTTCATTTCTGATACAGTAAAGAGCAGTAGACTTGACCACTCCGCCCGAGTGACCTGCCCTCTTCCAGCGGGGATGATGGTGGGAATTTTACCTCTTGTTTGTGTGTTACTTCCGCATCGGTGACTGACTCGAGCAGCAGAAGGATAATACTGGGGTATAATCTCTCTCTCTCTCTCTCTCTCTCTCTCTCTCTCTCTCTCTCTCTCTCTCTCTCTCTCTCTCTCTCCCTCTCTCTTTACACACACATACACACACTACATACACAATTCAACAAACCTCTATTCATCTATTTATCTATACGTATGGAGGTATCTCCCGGACTTCACTTGTAATATAGCACAGCTGTTGAACATAATTGATTAGGAAGATAAATAGATGAAAGATGCTTTAGGTGTTTGTTACACTGACACCTTGTGTTTCGTGGCGTTAGTGTATCCAGTTAGGAGCGGGTGTCGACCTGCACCTCAAGGACACACTAGATCTGTGTCTAATGTCAAGTTACTAACGTATATGTTTTGCATACACGCCAGTATTAACTTTCTTCTTTCAAGATTGATTTTTTTCATTCCGTGATATTTCCTCCACCTCTTATAATCTACTCTTGGTTTCAGTTTCTGGTTGTGTCCATTCCTCGATCATCATCCTTCCTTTGTGTTCCCTTCTTTATCCCATGTTTCCCTGTTCCTTGGCTCGTCCCTCGTCCCTCGATCGCCTCTTATCCCTTGTCCTTCATGGTCCCTTTCCATCCTAAGGTTTCTCACTTTCCTTACCCACTCTCATCCCTTCCCTTTTCTTCTCGGTGCCCTTCTTACCTCTTACACCCCCCCCTTCCCCTCCCCCATTCCACCCTTTCAGCTATTTGGCTTCTCTTTTCACCGTGTGTGCTTCTCATCCCCTGACCTTTGTCATTCCCCAGACCAACGTCTATATTTACCCCAGGAGTTCACTCGTCTCGTTTATTTATTTTGCAGTCCCCTTCTCCTCTCTAGATCCCCTCGCCTCTCAACCCGTCCTTTATTCCCCTCCAGTTCTCTCCTTCCTTCCCTACCTCACCGTGCATCTCTGTTCACGCTGTTCCCTCCTTCCCTCACCGTAGTGCATCTCTGCTCCCTCCTTCCCTCACCGTAGTGTATTTCAGTTCCCTCCTTCCCTCACCGTAGTGCATCTCCAATACCCTCCCTCCCTCCCTCACCGTAGTGCACCTCTGCTGCGTCAGTCAGATGGTGGTGGTTCGTAGCTTTTCCCGTCCTGCAGTTAGCCGTCTCGGTAGTGAGGCTTTGTTTTGCCTTCTTATTCTCGGGCTGGGATATGAGGAGGGGGACACTCCCCATAACGTGTTTAGAGTGGGAGGGAGGGAACTTGGGAGGTATTGAGAAGCAGAGGAGTGGGTAGTATGGGAGAGGATGGAATGAGAAGATACATGGGATAAACAAACAACAAGACTTGAAGACCTGTGACGTGATATTCTGAGAACATTAGAACCTAAATTCCCAGTCTATATAAACGTAGACCTGATAGTGAAGCAGAAATGGAGAAGAAGGAAGAGAAAGGAGACGATGATAAGAGAGTCTAGAACGGGGAGGGATGAATGGCCCTGTAAAGTCGACCTCCTTTCTCTTAACAGCCTCGAAATTGAGATAGGATAATGAGTCCTGAGAATATCGCATCCAAGGGTCGTCTAACCCTCATTGCGGCTGTGGTTGGCCTGTTTGTTCATTAGGGTAGTTGGGTTCGCGGGTGGGTATATGACGTCAAGGCAGTGACGAGGACCAAGAGACTCTCTGGGAGGACAGCCAGGTGCTGGGGCGTCTACACGCTCATGCTTATGCTGCCTCCTACACGTGCATGCTCAAGCTGGCTCCTACTGTACGTGCTCGCCTAGGCTGCGGAGAAGTCACATTACGTAGCTTGCTGACTTCATTAAGCGTAGCTAGGCTGTACGCTTCCGACGTGCCCTCGGCTGTGGCCGGCCACGAAGCATAAAAATGGGACCCTTGTGCCCGAATGGAGGCAACTGCTCAGAGGAGGAAATGTGTTGACGTTGACGACTTTTCCATTTAATGTAAGCGTTACTGAGACTTTTCCCGCCCTCACAACCCTCCAGAACTCCCTTAGCAACCTCCACAGGTAGACCGTCGCCAATCACGTCACCATATCCACCAAACCAAGACCGTAGTTATGCGCTGCAGTCTCGCCTCCATTGGATGCCAACTCCCTACTGTCTCACCAGACCCAAACCCCCAGCCAGCTGATCAGTCCATCAAGCTCCGCGTCACCTGTGAACAGGAGCGGAAGATCACCTTCGGGAGTTGTATCATCACCATGTGATGAAAAGGAGTACAGTCTTATGCAGGGACTTCTCACCCCAAAGGAGTTTAACACTTGCCTGCTACTTTTATATGTTAGCTGAGACGACATTTTCAGTTAGTTGCCCTAATCAAGGCCTTCTCATTAACGCAATGAATATACCTTAGAGTATGCCAGGTACCCTATTTATCTACCAGCCTTTAGGGGAAAATGAATTGCTGGGTTAACTGTGGACAGAAAGCCGTAACCAGGATTCGAACCTATGCGTTCGGCCCCTGAATATGTTACTGTCGGCATCTTGAACCATTACATCACGGAGGTCCTTAGAGCCATGGAGCTGTAGGAGCCCCATAAAACGGTCCTGGGTTTTATGATTAGCTTGGACACACACACACACACACACACACACACACACACACACACACACACACACACACACACACACACACACACACACACACACACACACACACACACACACACACACACACACACACGAGAGAGAGCGAGAGAGAGAGTTGGGTTTCCACGAGTGTAGAACTCTCTCCCCATACAGTACAAAAAGGTAATTACACACACACAGACACACACACACACACAGACACACACACACACACAGACACACACACACACACACACACACACACACACACACACACACACACACACACACACACGAGAGAGAGAGCGAGAGAGAGAGTTGGGTTTTCACGAGTGTAGAACTCTCTCCCCATACAGTACAAAAAGGTAATTACACACACACACACACACACACACACACACACACACACACAGACACACACACACACACACACACACACACACACACACACACACACACACACACACACACATACACACACACACACACGTGCAGGAGGCGTGTGCATGTAGAATCAAACAAACAAAAATCAGGGTCGCCTTGTATCACGTTGTAACCTAGGCTCATTCCTTCATAGGTAAGAGTCTTCATTACACTTGACTTTTCCCTAAATCCGTGTTGTGTCTCACGTAGGTAGTTTCTCGTGTGCAAGGTGGACAAAAGTACATTTTTTTTTCTTTTGCTTTCGGGTCTTTTACACTACTGAATGGTCTTCTGAGCTCTTAGAGACTGAATTTATCCCTAAAGCACTCTCGTTCCAAACCAGAGCTCGGCACTACGACCCTTGAGGACGACGCACTCTCGTTCCAAACCAGAGCTCGACACTACGACCCTTGAGGACGACGGGTGTCGCGCCTCCATGCTCAAGGGTCGTGCTGTCGTGCAGCTGGGGCTCAGATCAGCACTCGTCGTACAGGTGTAGTCTTAGCGTCAAGATTATGTTCAGAGCTATTGTTGTCTGCCAGGCGTGCCACAGTCAGACTGAGGGGATGGTAATTCTTCCTTTTTTTTCGTAAATCTTCAAGGTTCCAGACACTGACAAAAGGCCTCATCAAGGCCGGGCCTTAAGAAGAGAGGGAACATTCTTAAAGTTTTCAGAAGATTAAACAAAAACTTTACTTTTTAGTAGTAGTTGTAGTTGTAGTGGTAGTAGTAGTAGTTGTAGTAAGTTATATCTGGCACTGAAAGCCTTTCATAACGCCCTTAAGTATACGCTTGGAAACCCGGATATTGGAACCACAACCCCGTGGCCGGCTGTCTTCACCTTAGTAGCAGACGGTACAACCCAGCATAGCAGCGCAGACTGCCACCTGGAACACTGTGTCCCAGCCGACCAGCCGTCCGTCCTCCCAGGTGGGGCGTAAATACCCGGGACTGGTTGTGGATCATGAGAGGCAACTGCTCCTTTATTATATTGGAAAGTGTTCTCTCCTAGTCGTTATTATAGGTATAGATTTTGCTCCTATATGAATTAAGTTAGCCAATAAGGAAACTGTCTTAACTGATAAATATTTTTCAGAGCTCTCATCAGTTTATATATATATATATATATATATATATATATATATATATATATATATATATATATATATATATATATATATATGTATTATGCTTTGTCGCTGTCTCCCGCGTGAGCGAGGTAGTACAAGGAAACAGACGAAAGAATGGCCCAACCCACCCACATACACATGTATATACATACACGTCCACACACACAGATATACATACCTATACATTTCACCGTATACATATATATACATACACACAGATATACATATATACATATGTACATAATTCACGCTGTCTGCCTTTATTAATTTCCGTCGCCACCCTGCCACACATGAAATGATACCCCCCTCTCCCCGCACGCGCGCGAGGTAGCGCTAGGAAAAGACAACAAAGGCCACATTCGTTCACAGTCAGTTTCTAGCTGTCACGTATAATGCACCGAAACCACAGCTTCCTTTCCACATCCAGGCCCCACAAAACTTTCCATGGTTTACCCCAGACGCTTCAAATGCCCTGGTTCAATCCATTGACGGCACGTCGACCCTGATATACCACATCGTTCCAATTCACTCTATTCCTTGCACGCCTTTCACCCTCCTACATGTTTAGGCCCCGATCGCTCAGATTTTCAATCCATCCTTCCACCTCCAATTTTATCTCCCATTTCTCCTAGTTCCCTCCATCTCTGACACATGTATCCTCTTTGTCAATCTTTCCTTACTCATTCTCTCCATGTGACCAAACAATTTCGATACACCCTCTTCTGCTCTCTCATCCACACTCTTTTTATTACCACACATCTCTCTTACCTTTTCATTACTTACTCGATCAAACCACCTCACACCACATATTGTCCTAAAACATTTCATCTCCAACACATCCACCCTCCTCCGCACAACCCTATCTATAGCCCACGCCTCGCAACCATATAACATTGTTGGAACCACTATTCCTTTAAACATACCCATTTTTGCTCTTCGAGATAATGTTCTCGTCTTCCACACATTCTTCAACGCTCCCAGAACCTTCGGCCCCTCCCCCACCCTGTGACTCACTTCCGCTTCCATGGTTCCATCCGATGCCAAATCCACTCCCAGATATCTAAAACACTTCACTTCCTCCAGTTTTTCTCCATTCAAAATTACCTCCTAATTGACTTGTCCCTCAAGCCTACTGTACCTAATAACCTTGCTCTCATTCACATTCTCATTCTTCTTTCACACACTTTACCAAACTCAGTCATTAGATTCTGCAGTGTCTCACCCGAATCAGCCACCAGCGCTGTATCATCAGCGAACAACAATTGACTCGCTTCCCAAGCCCTCTCATCGACAACAGACTGCATACTTGCCCCTCTCCCGAAAACTCTTGCATTCACCTCCCTAACAACCCCATCCATAAACAAGTTAAACAACCATGGAGACATCACACACCCCTGCCGCAAACCGACATTCCCTAGGAACCAATCACTTTCCTCTCTTCGTACTCGTACATAAGCCTTACATCCTCGATAAAAACTTTTCACTGCTTCTAGCAACTTGCCTCCCACACCATATCCGCTTAATACATACATATATATATATATATATATATATATATATATATATATATATATATATATATATATATATATATATATATATATATA